>NC_047529.1:86020964-86324741 GCF_012275295.1 Melopsittacus undulatus | reverse complement strand
TTGTATTTCCTTCTGCATTTTGGCCTCATGGGAGGTGCCTTGCTAAATTATTCTGCTAACAAGGTAGTTAGCTGTTTAAATAACAATAAAGAAATGCCACCAACACTCTATAAACTTGACAGAGAAATCTCATGTGGTTGTTTACTGCTGACCTTGACACAGTCAGCTCCTCATAGCCAGATTTTTGGCCTGAAATAAGGTCTAGTCCATTGTAAGCAAAACAAAAATAGCAAAAGCCTGAAGTCATCCTTCACTCCTTAGATAGTATCAGCCTCTGTAGGAATGAATCCGAGTCCCCAAGGTGGCCATGAGGAAACCCTAAGAGAACTTGCTCTTCTTTCCTTACACCATGAGCCTTTCAGATCTGCTCATTCATTTCAACACAAATCTCAGGAAAGCATCTTAAGCAATTAGCAGCCCTCCAGCACATCTGCACATACACATCACTGATAGCCCAGGTTAACCACAGGGCCACCAGTCATAGGACTTCACTGTTATTGGCGATATGATGAATGCTTGCACCTTATATTAACTCCAAATAGAATTGGCTTAAACAGTTTGGTAGAAATATTTATTCACCTAAAAACCAGTTTCAGATGAAAGGAAGCTATTTACAAATTCAGTCAAATTTCACACACCCCTCCCACCTTCCTCTCCCATTAAAAGGTTTGGGAAAGTAAGGGAAGTTACTTTGTCATCTTTGGAAACAAGATTTCCTAAATAAGACTGACCCACATTTGTTCTGCAAGAATACAAATTCCCCCACGTGAAACAAAACATTTTGTTTTGGACTGAACAAAGTGTTTCATTGAGTCTTAAACATATTTGACACAAGGCTCTTTTCTGTGTGAAATCCAAAGCATTTCCGTACTGACTTGACACAAAATTACTAACTTTTTGCATGGCTGCAAAGGCCTGGGTTCTATCTAGAAAACAGGAAACACTGAAATAATTACTGTTATTGAGATGGCTTGGAGCTACTTCTCATACTTCAAGAAATCCCCTTGTAATAAAACCTTCTGCCAGGCAAAATTCATCAGGCAGCACTAGGAGAACTTGGGATGAATTCTGAGTGTGTTCGGGTCAGATTTCAAGTTCAATCTGACAAGCCCGTGGCTGTAAACTAGCAGGAACTGTCAGCTTTGAATATATTTCCATTTGGGTTGTGCAGTGTGTTGGGGATTGTTATTCAGACATGGATTTGATGAGCTGAGGTCACAAGGACTGGAACTTGATTTAGAAACTGAAGTTGGTTGGCACATTTCCCCAAACTGAACTCCCTATCATCAGATCTTAAAGAAGTAAATACCTTAAATGCTTCTCCCCAGAGAGAGAAAACTCTTTTTGAACAAGACCTCTCAGCATGTCACTTTAATAATTTAATTCCTCTTTTATACATAGGTCATATTAAAATACACGTCTGCGTCATTTTAAAAACATCTCAGCTTCAATCTGGGTAGTGTCACTGAATCAAGTGGCACATCTAGGTATAAACCACAAAAACCTCTTTGTGAGATGGTGGCTCCACAGGCACATTGTGAAAGAAGGTCTGAAAATGGTCCAGAATGCTGTCAAAATTTCTGTTTTCAAAAGCTTCCTTCAAATGATGGTCTTGCTGCACAGTCTCTTTAATTTCCTAGTCCAGGCTAACATCCCATAGAAACAATGGATGCTAAATTTTCCGTTGTTGTTTAAATAAATTTCTTCAAATCACTGTGGCTAATTTTAAGTGTCCTCAATGGGCAGTTTGATATTTTTGATTTATTTTCTTTACCATAAATGTTTCGGATTCCCTAAGGGTCCAGCAAAACAGTCTATGATCTACCACAAATTCTGGGTCAGATGGAACATGGCAAGATAACAAATACCTTTTATTTGCCCTTACACAGGGGCAAAGCTTGTCTCCTAGCCAAGGAGTCTGGCTGCTGAGCAGGACCTCATGATGACGATGGCAGGTTGATCCTGAGGGATGCAGAGTAGCAGAAGCTAGCATGGCCACCCAGAAGTGCTCAGAGGAGAGGTACAACACAGCATCTGCGCAGTGCTTTCCCCACCTTTGCCAGCCCTCCTGCACGGAGCAGAGCAGGTGGATGGGGCGGTGGTGGGGATGGCAGAGGAGCTTGGCACCACCTGATGCTGTACCTGTGGTAGAACAAATGCCACCTCAAGCTCAAACTCTCTTGTCACAGCCCTGCAATGAGGTCCTCTCACCCTACCAAGGCTTCCCTGGTGCAGGGTTTTCTCGCTAGGTCTGTCCTGGAGAGTTAGCCTTGTGTTTAGCCATGCAATGGGGTGGGATGATGGGAAGTGTTATCAGCTGGGCTTGAGGAAGGGATTGGTGCCCCATGGCCAGATGCTGGGACCACTGCCCTACAAGAAGGGGAGTTTCACCAGCCAGTTGACTTCAGCTCATAGCCCCCTGCCAGCCCAAGGGCAGAATTCCATGCATGGGGATGGACTTCAGAGGGGGCCACCATTGTGGCTAATGTTGTGTTAACTCTGCAGTGTAGGAGACCTGGTTCCTCCCCTCAGGCCTCGGACCACTGCTCTGCTCTGCAGCCTTGACCTGCTAATGCTGGAGACTACAGGGCCACATGCAGAGTTGCCATATTTTGTCCAGGGCACTGGCCTCTTTGTATAGACACAGGAGCACATGGGTCTGATCTGTGTGATTCAGTGCTCAGCTCCAGAGGAAAAAAACAATGTGTCTGAACTCATGAGTTTCACAACATATGGTGTTCACAGCTGTGGGGTTGTGACTGTCTGCTCACTGTGTCCATTTCCAGATATTAGCAGAGGTTGCACATATAGAGAAAGTAAAAAACAAACAAACAAACAAGGAAAAAAAAAGGCCAAAATCTGCTTAGATGACACTTTCTTGCAAAATCAGATGAGAGATGAGCTTTCTTGGATGAAATATTGCTGATTACACACTACAGCAACTGATGTTACATCATGTATGAGATTTTATAAATTCAGCACATGGTCTAAAGCCATTGAAGAAACACCAGAAAGGTTCATGGGGTGAAAAAAGGGGCTTTCCAAGTTTGTTGCTTAGCACAATGCCATAATTCATGTGCAGTTAAGATGTGCAGCACACGTTTCTAACTCAAATGTCAATCAGGAGTAATTGCTGCAGTCAATGGAGCTATGCCAGTGTAACAAATACAGAAGAGACTAGCAATCCAAATCTCTCAGTTTACCCTAGTTGGAGAAAGCAGCTTTGTATTACTGACAGTATCTGAGGTTCTATGCAATTTAGAAATGCAGGTTTTGTTGCATAATTGCAATTGTTGAAATAATTTGCATTTTTCAATTCCGTTTTATGAAATAAAATCTTGCATTCTAAACCTGAAACTGCCCTTCACTTCCTTCCACTGACCGTGCGTCCACTCCAGAGGAAGCAGCTCTCTGAGTGTATTAACAATGTTGCCTAGCCTGACTTCAAATTTGCTGGTTTAGTTTGAAAGGGGCCGAAAGAAACAAAATCTTTTCACTCTTGGATGCGATTATTGGTCCTCAGGGAAAAGGCCCCTCCTGCCTGAGCAAACATGTCTATTTCTATGCAGTTCATAGCCTCCATGTTCTCTGGCTCCATATGGGCTTAACATGATGAAGAATATGCAGATACACACTCTTTTTAGGGGTCCGGTGTGACTTGTTTAAACATGAACCATTATAATGTATATCAGGATGCACACACAGTAGTAGTCAGGCTGACAAAACAGAGGGAAGTTACTGCAGGCATTACAGCTCAGTGAAAGAAAATTATTCATCAGCACACCCTGATGAGCCATTTTAAATGGGGCTCAGTATGATAAGGTGGATGTTAGATTGACCTGAGGTGACAAATTCCGTGTCTAGAAGGAGCAGTCAAGGCTGTAAATTTGAGGAAAACTGCAGGGGCAGCACAGACTACTCTCAATCTAGGAAACAATATTGGAAAAACCCAGTTTTTCCTCCCACACTCATAAAATGTTCCCACTCTTTAACTTTCCTTTTTTCTCTTGGAGGCCAGTACAGATTAACATTCCTTGCACAGGCTTTGGGTGTTTTAGGCAGCAGATCTACCAGCACTTCAAAAACATTTACATTAAGTACTGGACAGTAGCCTGTTCTCACAGAACATATTTCATTTGGCCACACTACAGTTATATATTGTCAAGAGCCCTGTTATCAGCCAATAACTGCACCTCATTGTACTTCCTCCCTGCGTCTTATCACCAGCCAAGTGCTGACATACTTGCATAACTCCTACTGATGAGAGTAACATTGGAACCTCTGCAGATGAAGGCATCCATGGGCTCAAATTCAGGCTGGGCTCAGGATGATTCCAGATCACGACACTCCTGAGAAAAATCTCTCCAGAGAAAGTGTGGCTATTTTCCAGGATACTGCACATCTTCCTAAATATAGGACCATAGATTGCATCATACTGCCACTGTACTGCACCCATCAGCAGGAACCATGATCTAGCAATTAGAACAAAAGACTGCAAGTCACCATCAGATTATTAGTTTCTGTACATGTGGTCTCGCTTTTCCTAGGAGTCAGTAACCCATCTATAAAGCAGGGGATTTAATAATTTGCTAATAATAATTGGGCCATATAGGTCTGCAAAACACTTTTCAGTTGAAGTCAGTATAGGAAAATATTGTGATCTGTGTTGACATTTTGCATTTTGAAGCTACACAGTGATCCACTGCTGTGCTGTAACCTGTGCAACACTTTCAATGTCAGGGCACTAAGCTGTTTCTGGTTTAGAAATCAGAGCTAGAGGCTGTACAAATAATACCCTGAGTAGAAGCCTGTCTTTGTAAACATGCAAAAGTGATGACCGGTTTTCATCTTCCTTACCTAAGCAATACAGAGTGTAGGAGAGAAAAGGTTACAACTCTATCCTGCACATTTTCTAACGGCATACTTGCACATCTTTGTGTCCAAGATCCCCAATCAGACTGGATCCACTCAAACACGAGCAGTGTTTATCATGCTCCTGGGTCATTTGTGAGATAGCCTTGCTAGGCTATATTCCTGTTTTAGAAGTGGTGGGTACTTTGTTTTTTATATATTTGTATAAATCTTCTTTCATGTGAAAATACACTTTGATAGAAAACAACAAAATACCATTACAAAAAAAAAAAAATCTCATGCTCTCATTGGCTAACAGGCAGCCTATTTTTTTCACACTACTTAATACTTGATATGCTTCACCCTCTGCTTTCCTTATCAGGTTTCCTCTTTCATTCAGCTGAGGAGTTCTTATTTTGCATTCTCTGTTTGTTCTCTTGCCTTATCTGCTTCCAACTTAATTGACTAGAAAAGCTCCCAGTAGCATCAATGTCATTTAGATCAGGCTCTTTCTCCTCTTCTTCCCTTATAATGGTGTGTTTGTTTCCTAATTTTGCTGTTTCTGTTGTAAGATCATGTCCTATGGGTTGAGCAGGTGGCGCAGGTTGCTGGCAGTACTGCCCAGAGCAAAGCTGCTGCTGTCCCCACCCAACTCAATGAGCAGGATATCTGTAGTTGTAGCCTGCTCATATGCCTGCGGTATAAAAACCCACATTTCATAATGGAATGTAGTAAGCACACAATGCACCTATTCAGTACCTGTATTTGTTGGAGTTGACAAGAAATACATAAAGACTGGAGTGCATCTTGCCCAGTTTCCTCATCAAGAAGCAGGAAATGTTTTTAGTGCCTAGTTAGCTTAACAATGGGAGTAGGCTTTGTGCTTTTTGTGCTGAACCAGACTGTGTATCAACCAAGCCCAGATACTTAAGACCTAAATGTTTTTAGTGCCTAGTTAGTTGAACAGTAGAAGTAGGCTTTGTGCTTTTTGTGCTGAACCAAACTGTGTGTCAACCAAGCCCAGATACTTAGGACCTGCTAGGACCAGTAGGAACACTCAGAAAGGGATTGGTATCATCAAGCCTTTGACAACCCTGCTTCTGGGCACAGTGAGACCTTTAGCTCACCCCACACACCCGAGCACTGTGACCCACTCTCCATCTGCTGCTGGAGAAAGCTATTTTCTCCATGATACTTTGTTGTATCTGGCAGGCTCCTAGCAGGCTCCCTTTGCCCATCAGCCCTAAAGCAATCTTCATTTGTGCTAGATCTCCAGCGAGTGTTGCCCAGGCACTAAATTAGCAAACATAGCTGTGACCATGCCTTGTCTTCCAGAGTGGCTCTAATTTTCTCTAGTTCTCTCAGTGGTTAATTACCCTCACTGTTAAAAATACATACTTTGGACTCAGCTTCCAGACACTGGTGCATGTTTTACTGTTCTCTGGCAGAAAAAAAAATATGCCTGCAAAAGGAGGAAATATTTTGTAATCGAATAGCCCTGGTAGCTAAGCCCTCAGGTAGTTTCTGTGGCTCCTTTTGTCATATTCTCCAAAGTTTTATACTATATCTGCCAAAAAATGTTGATGCAACACCTGACAACTCTCTTATATGACTCAGATACATGTAATGTGTATTCACGCTCTGTTTTTTTCCCTGCAGACTTTCTGCCTTTTCCACGTTATTACTAACAATTTTACCATCCCTGTTTAGGAATGTCCTAAATCTAGTCTGCACTCGTGTTTGTTTCTAATATATTTCTAGTTATTCCTATTGTGCCTTGTGCTTTAAATAGCTACTTGTTTGTTCCCATAGCTATCTATATGTGATATATTGCTTTGCTTTTTCTAATTGCTTTCTCTTTGCAGATGAACCAAGTTCTGCTAGCCAGAGCTCTCTTATCTCTTGAGTGTGAAACTGTGGCTTTCTGGACAGCTAATTAGTTCTATTAAAGGACTCCCATTTCTCTCATTATATGGTCCCTCCAATTAATTTTACTAGTAATTTTCTTTAACTTTAGGAAACTATCTCTTTTGAAGAACCAAACCATAAGTATCTTTTGTCTGCCCACAGTGAACGCAGTCAGGTCATGATCGCTGATCCCTCAGCAGCCAGCGCTTCCAGACAAGCGATTAATTCATCTTCTCCCATCCTAATGAGGTCCAGAAGAGGATTACCTCATGGTGAGTGCAATACCTTTTCTGAGAGCTGTGGAAATTATCGCCTGTAACTTTGACAAGTCTTAATAACGTCTTGCTCCTGGCTGTGTGGAAGGTGTCGCCAGCTGCGTCATACCAGAGCACGTGCCGTTCATTAATTAATACCTCCCAGAAGGAGTGCATGGGAAAGTCCTAAAGGAGATGTTGCTTTTCATTGCAAGCATAAGACACTATGTCTTCAGCTGAAAGCAACAACCGCGCTGCTGACTGGTGACCAAACTTGTATCTGTGGCTGTTAAGATGCTCAGTGGACAAACCAGCTCCTGCTCTGTGGCAGTGGATGGGTGGGTAGGTGTGTGCCGCAGTGTGAGCTGGTGCAGGGCATGGTTCACTGGCTGCCTAAGTCACTTTGAAGACTGGGCACTTCTCCAGATGTCACAAACTTCACTTCCAGTAATTAGATCACTGTGACAGTTCGGTACAAGAGGTTGAGCCTGTGCAGTTTGTCTCTGCTCCAGGAATTCAGCTTCCCGAGTCCATCCGTGACACCCTTCCCACTCCACAGTGCAGCCAGTGCCACCCTCAACTTGTTCCTGTGCAGCTGTGGTGCAAGCAGGAGTGTTATATACTGAGAAAATCAGTTTTCCTAGAAGAATGGAGTCCTTGGAAGGTTTTTTGCCTTTCATCAGGAAAAGGTGATGCATATTTATCCAGTTATTGATGAACTAATTACAGCATATGAAGGTGTGGGGATTTCTATCCACACTTTTTTCCCCTGTGCATCATCATCTGATTGCTATTTTTCTTTAAGATGTGCAGTACTCACAGCTAACTTTTCTCCTCCACCTTTTACCACTACCCTTTTAATGCACATCCCAGCTTTGAATTACTTGTGCTCAGCAGAAAGGTGGCTCAGACCTTCTGAAAAACAGCGTTCTTTTCAACCTGTTCAGCAGGAAGCCTATCTCCACTCCTTAGCCTGTTCCAGATGGGAGAAGGGTAGTGAATAATTCATTAAAATATTCCTTTTCCTTCCACCAACACACTGATTCACAAGAGATAAAAATCTCCTTCTACTTGACTGTGTGAGTTTTTCTTCATTTGGGAGAGTCAAATTAGTGCTGATCACAAAAGACTCACCTCTTCCCACTGCAGAAGTATTTTGGGTGTCCTACTGAGGACTGGGAGGTGAGGCTTTAATGCCTACAGCTGTTAGTGCTCAGGTATAAATTTTCCACCCCTGCTGGGAAGGGTGCCCAAAGCACACTGGTAGGGAGAGTGCTCCTCACACCAGGGTACCAGCTCAGGCCCACCAACATATGGAAGGATCCACTATGCAAGTATCACCTGCACTGTAGTGTGGACCTGTCTGAGATGCTGATAGGCTCATCACATGCTGACATGTATTCACAGTTGGCAATAAAATAAATGGCTGATCTATTCTAAACAGAGGGGTGGAAGGTAAGTGGATGGTCCGTGGTGGCTGGGAAGTCAACAGTGGCATGCAGCACAGAGTTCTGACTATCAGGATTTCTGGAAGTCCCTGTTCTGCTAGAGGCTCTTTGTGTAAGTTTGGGCAAGTACTTGACTCTCTTTGTCACACAGTTTATCTCCATGTCTTAAAACCCTGCCCCTCAGGACACAGTGGGGGATTTGGTTTTGGTAAGCTTTTGCAGGATCCTTCATGAGATGCATATAAATATTTGACTATTGCAAGGAATACAAGAGGGAAGAACTAAAATAATGTGAAAAGTTTGTAATTTGAAGAATTTTACAAAGTATCTACCTTAAAAAACAGTGCACAAGGCCAACAGTTCGAAACAAGGTGAACATGTCTGAAGAATAATCTCTTCCATTATGCAGGAAGAGATGTAAGCAGCTGTCTGGGCTGCTACGTTCTTTCCCCTTTGAAGTCTTTTTAAGAAAGGCAAAAGAGAACTGGAGACTGTAAATTGGGCTCAGCTCTGTGTCTGTTGCTGTTAGCATCACAATGCCCTAGCAAGGGATGCTCAGGGAAGGAACAGGACATATGTAGAGCGTTAGGGACTTCCTCCTCACCTTCAAGTCCCTTCACCTTCAAGACTTCAGGAGTGACAAGTGTTTTCCTTGTGTTTGGTAACTCACTTTCCATAAGTTTGTCTAATTGAGTTTTTTTGACCTGACATGAAAGTTTTGTTGTCAAGGACATCCTGAAGTGCCAAGCTCCACAGATGACCCATTTGAGTGACCTGATGATTTTACAGAATTCTGTAATGTTCCCTCTTCAGCCACCTCTTTTCTAGGCTAGGAGTCTTCTTATGTTTAACATGTCTTCAGACATCCCTTCCATATATTGGATCATCTCAGCTTTCATGGCTGACAAGGCCATCAGAGCTGCACACAGTTTTAAAAAAGCGGGTGCACCCTTGATTTATTCAGGTGAATAATAATTGATCACTATTTCTTATATCTTTCTTTTCATCCTAGATCCTTATGCTCTATTTGTTTCCTTGACATCTCCAAATACTGATCTGCCATTTCAGGAGCACTCTGTCTTCTGTCCTCAACATCTTACTCCTCAAATGTAAAAATACTCTGAAGTCGATTGTAAGGTACACATTGGAAGAATTTTGATTGTGTGCTCTCCCTCATGCACTAATTTATGATTATCAGCACTGAGTATGGTATCTGTATATATTTCATCACATCAGAGGAAGAAGGAAAGCAGTGGTGAAGTGCCTGTATGCAGAAACACAGCTGGAGGATGGCATTATCAGCCAAACCAAGCAGAAGTCTGGTGAAAGTCCATGAATATCCAGCCTGTCCTAAGCATAGCTACACATCTGGGCATACCCCTGTGCATCGTACCCGCTCCTGTAACCCCACAAAGAGAGCTTGGTCTTGCTTTACTTGGGCTCCTACCCTTCATGGAGTCCTTAGCCCTCGGAATTAGGTCCCTGCACAGAACCAGCAGGGACAGAGGCATTCCCCATCAGCCTGCACATGACCAGGAGGTGTCCAGGCTAGCCAATGGGACACACTGAGGAAAAGGCAATTTCTTAAATCATACCCCTCTTAGGAGCTCAGTCATCTGTTTCCAGGCTGAAGGGAAGTCAATCTGTCGGACTAGGATTCACAGCCTGTAATTCTCATTTGTGTTAGCTAGTTCAGCATCCCTTCCAACAGGACAGCTGGAGGAGGGAGGAGGAGTGCCAGTCTTTCCTGCAAAAATATGGCTGGGGTAGAGTGCCCACACCTCACTTCATGCAGGAGAAGAGCCATACACCACCCATGCAGTCAACAAGAGCCATGGATTCAATCCATCTCCACCCTGAGAGGGTAAACCCAGTTCCACTGATCCCCAAGCTTGGAGGCAGGCCAAGAAAGGATCATTCCTTCCTCTTCCAGTTGGGGATGGAAATTGCCATCTGTCTTTCACATTGACTGGCATCTTCTCTTCCCCAGGCTTCTTGATCAGGATATTTATGGTTATAATTCCTCTTTCCTTGCCTTGTAATCAGTCTGCACATTTTCAGGTCATAAGCTTCTGTCTTGCATAGTGCTCAACACAAATGATGAGCAGTCTGTTGATGGTTACTGCTAAAATTATATCATCAGAACTTGCATTATATCTTTGCAAAGTCTCTTCCCCTTTTCACGTACAAAGAGATGTGATTAACTTCTGTGTTTCCACACTTGGATTGAAAGGCTTTGTGGGCTTTTTCAGTAGTTAACATAATTCACGGAAAACTGGAATACAACCTTGAGGCTAAATGTGGCCCATTGAATTCCACAATGGGGCAATGGTTTGATCAGGGTACAGCAAAGCAAGCCAGAAGCAAAAGCCTTTGTGGGCCATAGCTCCATAGGAAAGATTAAATCAGCCACAATCTGCTCCATTTTATGTAAAATAGGTGCAGCCCTAAAGCTCCTGGCAAGTCGCCACTGGAGCCTTTGGATGGACAAAGTTTGGGCATCTGTGTAAGTGTTAATTGCCAGCTGTTGGTGACTGGAGGGCTGCCAGGGATAGAGTGACTGCAGCAGTGTTTCTGGCTGAAATATGGTTTTTATAAAGTAATCATCTCAAATCTATTTAGTGCCTTGCAACAGACACATCTGTACTTGGAAGTTCCTCTGTCTAGAGCATCTGCACATGGACATGACCTTAAAACAGCATTACAAATACAGTGTATGTGACATTCAGGCTGCCTGTTTCAACCTCACAGTGGGAGGCAATGATAAATAGCAGCTATCTCCACAATAGCACTACATGATGGCTTAACCCACTCATGTTCATAGTCCTTCACATTTAATTTGCAGCAAGTCTGAGATACAGAGCTTTGAGGCTTCTGAATCAAACTGTAAGAGCCCATGAAGTCCTAAGTGATTCAGCTCTTTAAATAGTATTATAACATCTCAGCTCTTCAACATTTGGGATATTTGCCATACTGCAAACTGCAGATTTTCAAATATTGAGGATGTTTGCAGATATTTAGCCCCACAATTTTATGACAGATTAAATAGCATTTTACTCTTAGAGAAAACATGAGGCCCAAAGGCAAACATTTTCAAATGTGGGTATCTACAAATAAGTACAAAGATGGTGATTGAGTTCTTCAGACTTGTATATGAGTAATGAGAAATATCTATATGAGAAAATGTGCCTTCAGAAATACTCAGTGGAAAGTCAAGCAGCACTACCAGACTGCAAGGAGGAGGACCTGGATGCTTGGAAAGCAGCACTCATTCCATAAACAAGTGTAGCCTAAGAAGGATGACCCTGATGGTTGGAGCAGAAGACTAAACGAAGACCATATTGAGAAATTACCATTTGGCTTTGAGGCTGATGATTGATTTATAAAACTTCCTCATTGTCCTTACGAGTGAAAGAAAACGTAAGTCACAAAATTCATCATGCCCCAAAGATGCTGCTCATTCTGATGTATTCTCTCTCACCATAGATCTTATATCTCTCATCTTGCATTTCTGTGTCATTTGGTGACCTTACACCCCTAGCTTTCATATATAGAGTGTGCCTCCAGCAGTGCTCCTCCCAGATCCTGGTTGGATCAGTCCAAGTCTGTAAGCTCGATGCCTCAATTTTCTTCATTTCCATAAGTGTCTGGGTCTGCTCTTATCGGGTACAATTCCACAACACAGTGTCCAAAGGGAGTCCCAGCACCCAGGGCAACTCCTACATTAAGACTTTGCTCTCTGAAAGATGCTTTCCTGTTTCATTTGAATTCATATTTTGATCTTAGGCCACTTGCTTGCCAGTGCAGGATGAGCACTGCATCCTTTAGCCTGGACCTCTCTTAAAGCCATTAAGGCACATTATTTCATGTTCCTGCAAACTGTGCAGGCTGTGTAAAACTCAGATTGTTTTGTGGAGTGTGCTTCCAGTTGCTGAAAACTGTGTTGGCTTAGAGTTATGATGATCAGCAATGGTAGTAAACGTTTACATTGTCACATAGCACAAAAACCACAGAAGGAAGACTCATTGTGTTGAACACTGCTTAAATAAAAAGGAAAAAAACCCCTCTTCTGTCCAGTCAGATTTTCCTCTTTATTCTGAGAGCTCTTTTCCCAAGAAACTCTGTCAGTCTGAGAATGATCTGTTTCATTGATTGTCATTTAGCATCCAGCATTGTCTGTGCAGTGTAACTCCTGGTTCTGCCCAAGAAAGCCTAACTGAGCAGTTTCTCTTCTTTGTACTGAGGTGTCTCCTCTCCCCTCCTCTGCTGTTTGTTTAGTTTAGCTAGCATCATGGCAGAGTTTCTCTCCAATTGTGTGTGTGTGCACGTAGCATACAGCCTGGTTGCAGCTGGAGTTTCTGTGTGGAGCTCCAGCATGGAAACAGAATAAAGATGAAATGCTAATAGAGTACAGGTGTGCAGGCACACACTTCTGCAACACTTACAAGTGTTCAAGCTGTCATTAGAGCTGCGTGTCAAGCTGCACAGGTTTTCCATTGTGATCTGCTTTTTCGACACTGCCTTTCAACTAACTTGTGAAATATCCAGTTCCATTGCATGCCTTTCTGTGAATATTATTTTATATTTCTATATTTTTATATTATCCATTTAAAAAAAAATCAGGATTTTTTTCCCCCAGCATTATCTCTGAATTGCTGATTCCTACTACACATCATAAAGCTGGAAGTCCTTATAGCTCACAGGTCTACTTTAACAAATGTGTGATGGCTATTAGGCAACCAAATAGCTATTCTCGGGGTAGTTGTTCATTAAATCCATTATCCATAGCTCCTTTTAACCAGGCATGTTTCCATGAGTGGTGTGAGGATTTTGATGCTGGTGATTTAAACACACAGTGGAGCAAACTCCTACTGCAGTAAGGGTTTTTAGCAACTCCCTTAGCACCTTCATTGGCTCTGCTATGCAGCTAAATGCAATTTAATCCAAATGGCCCAGCAATTCAGATATGAACCTTTCATAAACAAAGACTGTTCTGTGACTTACACTGCTCCTAATGTGAACATATGCTGCAATACTTCAGAATGATTCAAAAGCCACTTAAAAGAACAACTTGTATTTTTTTGCCTTTAGTATCCAAGAATGACAGTGGTGCAACATTCTATATTAGTCTTCACTTTAATTTTCATTTTGAGCCAGTGCAAGCTTTAAGCAGAGAAAAGTTTTAGGCAAAGTCTTTTCAGAGAGCTTTCCTTCACAGAAAGGATGAATATTTAATACTTGTCACTATTCTATGGTGTACACATGCAGAACATACAGTATAGATGAATAAAGTTTCAATGGCAGGTCAACAACATAGTTGCCATCAAAAGAGACCATTTCAGAATCCTTTGTAAAAGAAACATTATCTTTGCTCCTCCTTTATTTTTTTTTTAATTACCATCAGAAATTCTTTCCAAAAACTTAATTGCTGCATGAAAATCCGTGGAGGTTTCTGGATCCAAATTGGAACAATCTGAACTTTAGAACAAAGCTTACCCATGAGTTCATTAGAATTAGATACATAACATTGTCTCCCATGAGCAAGCATGTATCTCCCAGATGTTTGGCCACGTAAATTCCACCATTTCTGTAGGGTGGCCTCTTCAGAGAGAGGGTAACAATGAAGACAAGGGCAGAGGTTTTAAGGAATCTTAGCCACTGTCCTTGCCCAGCAGTAGACAGAACGCAAAAAAAAGCATTCAATAGTTGTATCTGCTCTGTACTTGGAAAAAAAGCAAACACTAAACTGGTTTTCCAAACTGTGTAGAACACCTTCTATTCCAAAACTAGACAAGGATAATGCTAAACAGTAGCTACTCTCCCTGTGCTTCTAAAATCTGGAAAACTTGTAATCAGCAGCTTCAGAAGAGCTGATGAATGGCTCTCTGCATCAGTAATGCTGATTTTCAATGCATCTTTAAACACCAGGGAAGTTCCGGGACACTGGCAGGAAGCCAGCAAGATGGCAATATTAAAAAAGGTAAATGAGATGATCCCATGGTACCAGGCCTGTGAAACTGAATTGATCCTTTGCAGAAGAATCAAACAGATGATACAGATTTCATTGCCTAAAGAAAAATAGGAAAGGTACAATTAGTGCAAACTTCTTTTGAAAAAAATAAAAAAAAGGAATTCTATTAAAAAAATGCGATTTTATTCTTTAAATATCAATTAAGTTCCAGGCTTGACTGATACAGAATAGGATTTCAATAACAGTCTTCTGAAAGGTGTTTAGGTTGGTATATCTTGACATTCTGAGCAAGACACAAAATCCTCATAATAGATGAGAGGTGAGAAACTAGTTAACTTGGAGATCTGAAAATCCAATTGTAAATGGAAAATCATTTACAGAGAGGCATGGTTTTGCAAATGTTCCATGAAGCTTAGGTTTTGTACATCTGCTATTCAAAACCATTGCCATTGATCAGGAAGAAAATGCAGAATAATCCCTCACAAAATTTATGAGACAGTAAGAAAATTGGAAACGTGATAACTACAGACTGATTTGGATCATTTGTAAGCTGGATGCAATGGACAAATACCTGCTGAAATATTACCAGCTGTAAAGTCCTGCATCTGAGGGAAGAGAGCACAGGTTGTATTTCCAGAATAATAGTTTATTTTAAAATGAGTTAAGAATGGTTATGTATTGAATGAGTGTCAAAAATAGAATTTAAAACCTTTTAATCTGTAATTTAGGAAACAGTGTGGGAACAAGAAGAGAAGCAGGATATCTCACTGATACGTGTCTTAAGTCTTCAGGGTGATTTCCATCTTGCAAGGGCAGAGATAAAAGGTTTTCTTTCTCTGTGATTGCTGGATCATTCTTAGATATTGTAGGATATATTCCCTGAGGAGTGGGAACATCCTTGCTGCAGAAGAGTAAACACTGTCTTTCAATGCACAGAATATCAGTTAGGATTAGACATTTATATTACTGGACCCTTCCATGGTGCACTCAATGCCAGAATAATATAAATTAGTTAAAGGTATTTCAGAGCAAGCCAGAGACTGGAAAACAAAACAGAAATAAGCGGGAGCTCAAATGGTTAATTTTAACAAAGTGAAGTTTAAGAGATGAATTAATCATAGCATCTATTTGAGGCACAGAAATGGGAAAGAGGTCTCTTCAGATAAAGATGTAACTGGATTTAACAGCTGGAAGTTGAAGCTGACAAATTCAGTCTAGAAATAAAGCATGTATTTTTAATAGTAAGAAGCAGAGCAACAGCTAATACTTGTGGTGGCTGCTCCACCATCGGAAAGAGCGAGCTAAGACTTGGCATTTTTGAATGTCTATTTATAGAAAAGACAGCAGGAAATAATTCAGAGAAGACCTGTGGCTTAAATTATACTGGAGATCAGACCAGATGGTCACAGCAATCGCATCCAACTACACAATCTATGGGCAATCAAGGAATTTAGCTGCCGTTGTCAAAGGCTAGCGATATGGTCACAGAGAAATGAATTACCAAAGAGGCTCATGTTGATGTGTTCCTTTAGCAGAAGACAGATATGACGAGGAGACAGATGGGCAGTTTGGGTGGAGATCAGAAGGATTTTAGGAAAGTGGGGATCAATTGCCTAGGCATGTGGTTGGTTTAGTCGTCTATGGGGGCCAGGTGGCACCAAGGTCAGGGAAACCCAGGGGCTGTGCTGTGGGATGCAGGAGCCCTGTGGGCAGTGAGAGGCACGGGCTGGCAGGGAAGATGGAAGCATGCAGAGGAGTTTCAACCCAAAGGGCATCCACTGTCCATGGGGCAAAGACCAGCTGCAATGGGGCAGCTGCGTGCCACCTGCTTGAAGAGGGGCAAGGCTGCAGAAAAGGCAAGAACTGGGAGCTGGGGATGCCATGGGATGGTTCAAGCAGGCAGAGGTTTACGGCCAAGCGAGATGCCTGGGAGGAAGGCAGGGACATGCATGGAGGGTTGGACCGAACAGCAGGGATGAGGCAAAGGACATAAATCTTTGCAGTTAGCTGCCAGTGAAAGAGCTTTAATGAGCTGAAATGCGACATATGAATAGCCAAATTTGAAAGGATGACAGTGTAAAATTGCTTGGGCTCTTACAATTCTCAAGTGCTTTTATTTATTCAAAATTGCCGTGACATCACTCTCTCCCTCAGAGAGAACTCACGTAATTGCTGTTTACTGATTCAAGGCCTTTTGGGGTAATTTCTGAGGCCATCTACTTCTGGGATGAAAGGCAATTACCGTTTCCCTTGTCTTATAATGCAGTCACAATAAAACCTAGAAAAAAACCCACATGAGCTTGTGTGGTAGCCTCTTCCTTTCTTTGTGATAGCAGAGTACGGAGCAAGGCTGAATCCCTGTATGGAAGCCATCAGTTGCAGAACCCCATGTTTAGGGACAGGAAGGGGATGGGAGCACGGCACCACAGACATGGTGTAAGAGGAGAAGTGGAGAACAGAGGTAAAATAACGGAAAATCTCATTTCTGCCTAGAATGAGTTTAAATTGGCCCCAAAGTACAAAGGAACATAAAAATGTGGTCTGTATAGCATACCATTCCTAATATATACAAAAGCTTCAACACCAAAAGGCCAGTCATTAAGATGATATCTCTCATTTGAGTGGGAGGTTCTGTTTTTTTTATCTATTCTGTGGCTTGACATAGTGCTGCATCTTATAGGGTCTAGTTTTCCTCAAGCCTGCTAATAGCATGTGTAATGTCTCGAAGGACCAACATATTGAGAATTATGAGGTGAATATCTCACTGTAATTAGTTTTTATTAGGATCATAAAATATATATTCTGACTAAATGTTAGGCTAATGATGTTAAAACCCTAACTGCTCCAAAAAGGAAACAGAGCAGGCTAGTATAAATCTACATACTATGCAAAATAGACTGACAGGTAAATGAAGGTCTTAGAAGTTAACAGTTCTATGCTAAGCTGGTTGCAACCCCAGCGTTATAAAAATTATTACCAAAAAAAAAAGAACTTCAGAACAATCAGATTAAAACCCCCAGTCTTAATGTGCTGTTATTCTATCCTGCTGTTAATGCAAACTGCCTGTGGTTTACGGGTGTGACTGCTCTACCAAATCATACAGCAGACTGATTCCCGGCCCCTTTGCAATAGCTGTTACTGAGAATGGTGCCTTGGCAAAGGACATCTCCCAGCTCTGGGCACCTGCACTGGGGTCGTGGAGGCACGAGAGGGTTTCTCCTCACTCCGTCCCCTAGTAAAGCAAGGTGGGGGGTCCTTCTGGATGAGCCTCAGTGCTACTGCAGACATCCTGAGCATCCTCTTGAGCATCCAGCAGCTGCAGCTAAGGGCACTTCTCTGGATGCATGTCCTGTCATGGCATCAAGCCCATACAACTAACAGGGGCACTGCTATGTCTCTAACTGGAAGGCATCTCAAAAGAGAGAAGATGGTAGGGTGTCATGCTGGCCCAGGACAAAGGTGGTATCTCCATTCAGTTTCATTTGTGCAGCATTTAATTGAAGGCCTGGATGCATTCCCCAAGTTTTTGTATTGCTCAGAGAGATTTTAAGAAGGTCAGGTAGGGACAGATAAGACACAGCAGTCATTTGACTTTTGTAATGTCACTGCTTATTCTGCTCACAGCTTGGGCAATCATTTATAATATGCTCACAGAGAATCTAGTTGACGTAGAAATTTGCCCTTAAATTTAGAAGCAGGATTTCACAACTCCTTTCTTACAGTAAGGAAGGAATTTGCCCCGATGGATGCAATGCCATTATTATGCATCATTCAATGTGCTGCCTGTCTCCAGCTCCACGTGGAGAAAAACTCCCCTGAAATAAACCTGTGCTGTCAAATGCAGCTTCCCCTTTCCCCAAGGACTTTGGCTTTAGATGCTGGCTGTGTGCAGCCCAGGGCTGCCACTTCTGCCTCCTGGGTCCATGGGGTGGGAATACCCCTGTTTCTGCCAGCCCTCTGTGGCCCTCAGAGCACACAAATCTGTCAAAAGGATAAAAGCAAAGGAAAAGCTAGTTTGAGTGACTTGTTTATCAGAGCCAGCTGGGGAGGTGAGTGTGTCCTGTCCTCTGCTGGGAAAGACAGCTAAATACCTGGTTGTGGGTGCCTTCTGAAAGACTTTCTTTCATTAGAAAACCCACTTTTGAAGCCAATTCCCACTGTAGACCTGCTCAGATAATGGAAAGAGAAAGATAGGCTCCCTGCAACATGACAGACCCAGGCAGGCTGCAGACCTGCACCAAGCGTGTGAGGAGCTTGAAGCTGCAACTCCCACCCCAGCTCACTGCCTATAGAGTTATCAGCCCCATAAAACAGGGGCTGGGATGGCTCCCTCCCAGATGTGGGACCCAGCTTCTCTGCTGCTAGCCTGAGAGCAGAGCAGCCCTTGCCTCTGCTCCCACAATTTTCTCTCCATTTAAACCTGTATTACCTGCTAACCTTGGGGCATGCTGATTCACAATGAAGAGCCATGAGGCTTTCCCTGGAACCAAAGCCTTGAGCTAAAAAAATGTTGCTTTAGTGAAATGTTTCAAACCACTATGAAGCCACTCAGATTTGCATCTGAACAATGTTGCCTGTGCCCATCTTTAGCCAGCCCCCCCTGCAATATGACTCAGAATGAAGCAAGGCAGTGTACTGATGCAGACACATTCATCCACACAGCCATTTCATAAAAGAACAACAGTTCACATCCTGTCCCCTAGGCAGTAAGCCTTAGACTTGGAGCAAAAAGAAACACGTTTCTCAGCCTCTTGTTCAATGCAGCTCTTCCCTTTTCCTGTGCAGAGCAGCCAGGTACAAGCACCCACGGCTGGCAGTGGTGCACTAGCAGTGCTTCCAGTTCCTCTTCCTCCGAGATGGGATGCTGCTGGGATATGAGCTTTCACCATAAGGGGGATCTCCTTCATGTGCCTCCAAGCCCAGTCCTCCAAGACAGCCAGTGCCTTGGCACATGACACAGCCCAGCAGGCTCATTCCTTTGCAGGGGAGTACTAACAATTCCAGTGATGTTACGGGACTCTGAGGTCGTGGCAAGTTGCTTCATTTCCCCGAGCTGTCGGCATTTCCAAAATGTCATAGGCATTTTTTACTTGATGCACAACACTGAATCAAGTGAAGACTTTCTATTTTTTGGGGGGGAGGGGGGAGATGGGGGTGTTAAGAGGGGAGAGAGCAAGCATGGCAGATGAATCAATTGTCTCTTGCCAGCATTTTTGCGCTGGTGTCCTTCATTACCTTACAGGTGGTCTGTTTTAAAAATGCACAGGCATCATCACCTTGAGGAAAACTGAATCCTTTTGAAAGTTCATCAGAGTAAGGCTGTTGCAAGGTGCACTTCTCTGAAACATCTGCTCCTTGTGCACAGGGCTCAGAGTGTGATGTCGCCCTTTTATTTCTGCTCCTGCCGAACACTTAAATATTGCAAGTTCCTCTGGTTGCCAAAGGGGAAAATAAACATTCCCTAGTTTGTTTTTGTTTGAGTCTTGAGGAGGTCCCCTGTTCTTCATACTGCACTTGCCCAGGAGCTCACATCTGATGGCCATCACCACCACTCTGCCTCTCCTCCAGACACAGACTGCTTTTAAGATATGACCTTTTGCTACACCAGCAAACCCCTGGCCTAAAACACCTTTTCTTCACTGTATGAAATGTGCTGTAAAAGACATTTTTCTCCACACTGATACTCAGTGTGTTCTCAGAGACAAATTACCAGCAGAGGTGATGATCTGAGGTGCCCTTTGTAGAGGCTGAACCTCTGGCCCAGATGGAGGAGAGCCAGGGACTTTCTGGGTTCCCATTCTTAGGCTCCGGTGAAGCATAGTCACAGGTCCTCACCACTCCACAGCCCTTGGCTCTACTTGAGTTACACAACAAGGATGACAATGTTATGAGCAGCACGGCCAGAACTGTGTTGACTTGCTGAAGAGGAATGCCAGGGAACAATCGCTGCTTTCTGGCCACTATTTCCCCACACTGCTGTGCACTGCTGTTAGAGGCAGGATAAGGAGGCAAATTTTTGATCTAACCCAAATAGCTTTTCTTACCTCTGATGTTAATGGGATATCTTTCCATAAACTGGGACAGCCAAACCCAGCAAGGATTGCCACCCTCCAGGCAGCAATCACTGCAGTTTTTAATTCCCTTCATTCATTGCACCACCCTTCACCAGGTAAAATATAATGCATTATAACTCTGTTTTTATTATAATCAGTGGCTGCCTTTAAAACTCTATGAATTGTGTTTAAAAAGCAACACAGAAAATAACACTGAAATTTTAAAATAATACTGTCAATTCAGGTAGCAAAAAAACCTTGGCTCAGAAACCAATGTCATTTTTGCATCTTTGCCATGTAGTGTTAACCTTTGCTCAGTTACATGTTGCATGAGGGAGTGAGAGCTTTGTCCCTGGCACCAGCCAACCCACTGAGAAGTGGTGCTATACGTGACCAGAATGCTTTTCTGTCTTTGGAAAAGCTGATCTTTTCATCTCCTGTTTCCTTTAGGAATTATCTTTGATTCCCTTTATCTTTCTTCGCTTGCCCTTTGCTGCAGGTCGCTTCCAATCTGTTTATACTCCAGCTCTTTTTCTGCTGCCTAACCTTCTGAGCAATCCTTGCTCCCCTCTGCTTTCTGCATCTCTGCCTCTGCCAGACACCTACTTCTGCCCAAAAACACGGGTGCAGGGACCAGGCCGCAGGTTTCACTTGGCAAAGGGACCTTGACGGTCAATGTACCCATGATTACAATGGAGAAGCCAGTGACAGGCACCTGCTCTATGGACAAAGCATGGAGAATCGCACATCATGGTTCAGGGAGTCCAGGGGTGATGTAAGGGCTTGTCTCAAGTAGCCCATCTGGGGACACCTCTTCAAATGTGCTGGAGCTTTTGACCAGTTCTGCTGGCACCACTGTTTTTCTTCCTTTGTTCACTTCTTCCCAGGCCCTGAAGCAGTTCATAGCAGGTGGACAAGAAGATGAGTTTGGTGGAGAGATTTGGTGCAACAGCTTACCCCAGAGTCACTAGCGGACTTGCGCAGGAAAGAGACATTGAATTTGGTTGAAGTCCAGGGAAAGCATCATGTGGAGCTTGTGTCTTCTGAAGTGTCAGTTAACCCAGCCATAAGGTTGAAAAGGATGGGGAAACAGACTTCACTTTTTTCTAAAATGCTTTTGGAACAGTCATCTGAACCTTTCTGAACAAGAGATGTGCTGAAAGCAGCTGGAGAAAGGGCAGAAGAAAGGTTTGAGATCCCATCCAATGGCTAGGCTAAGCACCTGGGGGACAGTCAGCGCAATTCATACCCCTCCAACACAGGTCAGATGGAGTACAATTCTGATTTAATGGAGAGAGGTTTAAATTGCCCTATAAACAAAATTAACTTCAGTGGCCTATATTTAAACTCTTCCTCAGACCGTGTACATGACAACAGCAGCATCTACAAGGCAGTACATTACTTAGCCACTTGAATGAATAGCCAAAACATACCTAATTAAACTCGCAGTCTCTCTGTGAGAACACCGTGTCTCTGAGGATACTATTGCCCCATACAATGGGGTACTCCTTTCCTTGCATCAGCACCTGGGGCTGCTGCTGAGGTTTCAGTACAGCTTCTGTGGGTCAGCAGGGTGAGGGGCTGGAACATTTTCTGCCTCCTAGGTCTTCCCATGATAGGTTTGCACAAGGCAGGCACTGCACCTTCCATGGGGAAGAGCTGTATTATGGTGGAGAGCAGGCCAGGCGAGCACATGCTGTATGCACTTAACTTGTCACAGGGAGACTGGGCCTGGTGAGTGTTAAGGATGTTATCAGCTGTCACCCAGGAGGAATGAAGGCTCTGATTATCTGGAGCCAAGATATCCATGCAGAAGGACAAGACCATGCTGCCTGGACTGCTGACACATATGGCTCCAGGATCAATGCAACTCACAAAAGCAGCTGGGGTATCTGCCCCTTCCTTTCGGGACAGACACCCGGAACCCTCTCAGCACAGTGCTGAGAGCCCTGGTGCAGCTGGAAGTCTTGCCCAAATGGCACCCCCCTGCCCTGTGCTGGACCTGAACCCATTGTGCCTGGGCAAGCAGCAACGGGAGCATCTGGGTTATTTTAAGCAGGTTATATCAGTCCTACCCTCCCTTTCTCTACCGCCCTTCTCCCTGAAGCACTGATCACTGTGGCAGGATGGATTTGCCAGACTAAAAGGGCCAATGGTTTAATTGATATGATATGGCAGCTCATATGTAATCTCATTATTCTGTCTAGCAGGACACATTATTCTCTATTTATCACACTTCTGTCATCACAGGTCTGTTGTTCGTGTGCTTTGAACACGCCTTTCTGCTGGGGAATTCTCACGGGGGGCAGGAGTGGAGCAGGGGGCTTATGCAGCAGCAGACAAAGCTTCTGGGTGCTGGTTGTAGGCACATCTGCCTCTAATCTTCATCCAAGAGGGCTGGGAAATGCAAAAGGACTGGCAAAGGAAGAGCTGGGGTGATTGCAGTGAGCAGCAAATTTGCTGGAAAATTAAGCCTTTGCAAGTGTGCGTGTAGGGAAGGGGTGTTGCAAGAGTGGGAAATCCAGTCTGCATCTGACAAATACAGATTTACCAGCCCCCCCCTCCCCACCTCCACCGAGGAGGGCAGCCTCCACCAGCTGAATAAATCTGGTGTTCTCTGCACTGGATTGTCTGGCTTCTTTTTTTTTTTTACCTCCTTCAAATCAACCCACAGCTGAAAGGAGAAAGCAAGGAAATAAATAATCCCAACATACACACACAAAACCACAGTTTCAGGTCAAAAAACACTTGGTTGGTTGAAATGTTCTGACACAAACCAATTCCCTTTCCTACAGCATCTTCTCCCCCTTGATTTTCTCACTGACCCTTAAAGCAAAAATGAAATTATTGGGCCAGTTCTAGGTATATTTGTGCTTATGCTGTTTTAATAGCAACCTATAGTACTGCTGCTTCTGGCTGCTGCTGTATCCTCTGACAATTTAGCATGGCAAGCAAAAACATGGCTTGTTAGAGGGATGTGCCTACAAGGACTTCACAAAGGAGCACAGTATGTGGATGTGTGTGTGTTGACTTTTCATGCTCAGATCTGAAAATGCCTTGCAGAGGATGGGAAGCATAATTAGCACAGTATGCCGTAGGATAGATGTTAAAGCAATCTGTCTAGCAGACAGATACTACAGTACTGAATAATATAGACGTTAAACCAATGACCCAGAATCTATCCAGCTAAAATCTTAATCCCCTTTAAATAGATTCACAGACATCCTTTCATCGCAAACATTTGATCTGAACAGACACTGTATGCTGTTGTGTGGTATTTATAGAGCATCATGACAAAAGTTAGAGATGTTTGTGCTTAAATAATGCTATTTTCCCCTGTTAATTTGTCAGCAGAGTGCTATCTTTGCACAACATGCTTTTGAGATGGAAAGAAAAAGAACATCAGCTCTGGATCCACAGGCAGATAACAAACAAAAGGCTCTCTGCAAGCAAAGGCTGCCCATGTAAGCTTGAGCAGTGGAGGAGGGGGGATCTGAGCTTGGAACAAGGGCAGGCCTGATGGAGAAGGGAATTTACATCCAAACAACCCTGAGGCTGGAGCTTGGCAAATGTTTGTGGTAAATACTTTGACAGAAACAAAATCCCCCAAACTGGCAAATGGAACGTTTGAAAATATCTGTGAATTCTGTTTGTGATCAATAGTTTAGATCAAAATAAGTAAGAGGTTGAGGCAGAAGCTGGCTTGTTTTGGAAGGAGCTGCTTGGTTTTGAAGCTAGCTTCAAGGGAGGGTTTGCAAAACTGACAAGGCAAGAGTGGCTTTCCTCTGGCTATTTGGGTGTCAGCAGACCCTGCAAGGGTAGAGGACATCATGGTTCAAACCCATTTTGTGCCAGGAGGTAGACAGAAGCTGAACTCAGGCTTCTCAACCCTGTTTTTCATGGAAGTGGCCTAGCAGCTGAGCCATACAGAGGTCTAACAAAAAGGCCGTTTCAGCATCTCTTGATAAAAATATTTGTGTATGTGGGTAAGCACTAATCGGAGCAAAGACCCCAGCTGATCCCACTGCGGGAGCCATAGGGCTCCCAAATCACTCAAGCTTTTTGTTTTCCTAATTTGTATTTAACAGTCTTGAAGAGTATAACTGTTTATAAATGAGAAGCACAAACACACTCATGTGCCTGTGCCCAGAGTTCAGACTAGATGGGCACAGCTCTCTGTGCTTCAGAGAGCTCAGATGGGATACTGGAGATTTGTGTCCAAGACTGTAGAATCAGAATTTAGTTCAGATGCTCCTTTTGCCTAATTATACCTTACTACTCCACTCACTCACTCATGAGTGATGTCCCTTGGACAGGCAGTGTTTTATTTTCTTGTTTCTTTCATTATAGAAAATACCCACGGATTTCCCAAGTGAAGCCTACAATTTGAATCAAACAGTTATTTCTCTTCAATTCAGTGACTATTAAAAAGCAAATAACTTGGGTTTGTTTCACGAAAAGAGAAAAACAAACAAAATTGTTGGTGAAGAAAAGAAGTGTCTGTCATCCACACTTTTCTACCTGGGAAAAATGTTTATTTCCTAAGCAAGGCACTCTCTCCCACAGAGAGGTATTCCTCCCTCTCTCCTGAAACTCCTCTGTCTTTCTCCTTGCTCGGGCTGGCTTCTTTGCAGAGGTGCCAAGGCTATCAGGGGTACCCAGCAACCACATTCTTGGGGAAGAGCCAAACTCCTGGAAAGTCTGCAGAAAGAACCAGGGTAAAAATGCCCTGTGGGGTGAAAATGCCCGGTGGATGCCCAGACAGAAACAATGGGGCAGCAACACAAAAAACCATCTCCCATTCCTGCAGACAACTCCAACATCTGAATAAGAATGATTCAGATCAGGTCATAAGAAACATTAAATTACTTATTTTAATGAGCCTGTTGGTATAAGATCTGGAACCATGAGAGATCTGCTTGCAGTCTGTGATCACAAAGCAAGTGACCTGGTTTGTGGTGCCTGTCTGGTACTAAAATGCTGCTGTGATGGAGCAAGACTCCCCTTGAGTCTATGGCAAAGATTGCTGACAGCAGACAAAATGGAACAAGAAATAAATGCATCCAAGTGAGTCAGTAATTTTCTTTTCGGGGGAGTAATTCATAAGACAGGTAAACAGGCTTGAGTTTAATTTTCACTTTAGCACTCCTTCATATTTGATTCCCTATCTATAACAGCATAATATCCCAGGAGCATCTCTGCCAGGTGAGCAGAAGTCAGAGTATCAAACTAGAGAGGGGCTTTTGGGCTACTGATTTTATTCTGCCGATAGGACTATGAGCACTGTATTCCCATCCATGGTGTTTGAAAGCTGCTGCTGAGATTCTTTGTTCTAATTATTCCTACCAGAAGACAGATGCAGAACCTCACTCTTCTGATGAATAGAAATCTTTTGACTTTCCTCCTAAATTTATTCATGGATAATTTATACACATTTGTTCTTGTGCCAGTATTGTTCAGCTCCCAGCTTTTTTCCCTTCTGTTTACTTGCTTATGGAAAGCACTCATATCACTTTCAGGCTTAATTTAGCAAAGCAAACAAGCAAAGTTCTTCAAGTTCTCTTCTCTAAGATGGGACTTTCATTTCTCTGCTCATCATAGTAACCCTTTTCAGCACATGCTTCTCCTTGAACCTGTGTCTCCTCAAGCCTGGCTTCTGGAATACTGCAGATAGTCCAGATAAGGTACTATCAGCATCTTGCAGTCTGTCATTCATATTTTCCTAACTCTATTTGGAAATATCTTACTTGGAGACACATAAGGTGAAATCTAACTTTTTTTACCTCTTCATTATGCAGGTTCCTCTTGTTACCATTCCCAAGTGATTAACCTATGTGTCAGGATAAAAATTTTTTGTTATTAATCTCCAGTACTTTGTACAAGTGAATTTCAGCCCCTTTTGCTATTATTATTCTGAAAAGCACCTACATGTCTCTGTGTGATATCTGGGTCCTCCATTATACTTGCAGTGACTTTAGTTTTGGATGACCTGCAAATTTCATCAGTACTTCCTTTGTTTTGTACCAATTCATTTTGAACCAATATCAACCATGAAAATATTAAATCAGACTGGTCTGCTTCCATAGAAGAACTGTAACAAGTTGGAAAGCAGCTTCTTATATCTATTTTTCTACTCTTTGCATAACCATGTCTAATTCCTGACACTCTCTTTTAAGGAGTCATTAGTCCAGTTAAGTTCAGATGTCTTTCCAAGTGGTTGTTTTTCCTTTGCTGAGGCTGCAAATTATGAAAGGTTTTGGAGGTTTAAGGAAACAACAAACTTGTACATGTAAGTCCCTGAGCAGTTCAGGCCATTTGGCTTTGTTAGCTTATTCCCACACATTTCTCAGAGTTTGTACTGGAAAAAACCTTCAAACCTCAACATAGCTTCATTTCTCTTCCATTTAATGAGTATGTCATGATTAGTTGCTCCACAATTGTTTTCTAAGAGCAGCGTGTCTTTAATATCTTCACCAGTTATAAAAACTACATATAAAATGTCATTATTTTGTCCTGATTACATTTTTGGTAATGGAAATTTTTGGCTGTCATTCTAGGAATAACCAGACTTCAAATGATTATCACTGTAGTCTGTAGCTGGAAAGATAACATTTTTATCTTGATACTGTGCATGGTTAATAGTTCTCACTTTAATAGGAAGACATTTCTATTTGTATTCCAGCCCAGAGCTTAGAGATTTGATGTGGTTATGGAAGACTAATCTACAAAGCCTCTTCTGCTGTTCTTTCTCCAAATGACTTTACCAAAGCAAGTTCATTTTATCCATGCCTTTATTTCTCATTTTGCTCCAGTTTATGACACCACTGACACATATTGCTTGCTAGGTTACCATACACATTTTTCCTTCTGTCTTTTCTGGACAACTCATTCTTGCATTCAAGTCACAATTGCTGGTTTATAATATTAATTTGTCTGGGGAAAAATAAAGCACCCTCAATACCAGGGAGAAATATGAGCAGCAGAAACACTAAAGCAACCTATAGGAAATCCTGAGTTACATTCTGTTATTTGCAGGTTTACAGGGTGAAGGTCTGCAGAAAAGGCCATTGCGATTTCAGCTGTGTTGGTGAAAACCTCAGGTTCTTGGCAAGAGAGGATGTCTTTGCTATGTGACTTCCCTGGCATTCCCCGCATTTAGTTCCTGAAGAAAAGAAAAACCCAATATTGAGTGGAAGAAATTCTGGAAAGACCAGAATAGGAAGATTTGGGACTGGGAGTGGCTATTGATGCATTGGTTAGCAACACTCAAACTCAGGATTGCAATTGGTTTTGAAAAAAATACTGGTCTGCCTATTGTAAGGCAGGTGCTCTGTTATTTTACTAAATCAGAGAACTCGAAGAAATGAAATAATAAATATGTATAGGTCAGTTAAATGAATTATAAGTAGAGGAATAATAAGAAAAAGTACTTCCAGCTACATGTTCCCTAAATAAAGCATATAACAGTATACAGATCTTTTACAGGCAATGAATTCTGATTTAGAAGTATTTATTGCGATGCTTGAGGTCTCAGATAGGAGTACAGGAGTTCAAGGGAAAAGGGAAAATGTAGGCTGAGGATCAAGAATTTGCTGACTTTCGATTTTTGTAAGCCAAAAGCAAGCAGAGGCTTTGGACTCCCTCTGTGTGTGACCCAGGAAGAGCACTTTCAGGAGGTCTAATCTCTCAAAGGGCAGTTTGGGGGGAAATTCTGTAGGTTGGGCTTCCTTTGAAGTACTTCCAGTTAGCACCCTGGGCAGCTTAGCTATTTTGTAAAAGCCATATTATAGCCCCTTGGGGTCTTCTGCACAGAAAACATGTATCTGCATTTCAGTCCCAGGGTCTTTTAAAGAGGTGTTTTGTTTTTTTTTGAGGGGGGGAAAGGGAAAATCCCAAAAGAAGAAAATTCTCTTGCTTTTCTGGATGACACTTTCTGCTCACATCAGGGAGACAGCAAAGGTCAGACAGCATTTGTCTTTGTCATAAGTTACTAGACTTTTAGAAGCTTGCGTAATGGTTTGAATCTTGTATTTCCAATACAGTGAGTGAAATCTGTGAATACATTGCCTACAAAAGGCCTGTTGGATCTGACCAGCAAGAAACAGCTGCAATCACAAAGAGTTTGTTAAACGTTTAACTAAATTAACCAACTGCACAACGTGGTGCTTTCCAGCTCCATTAGAGACTGTCTGGGGGAAAACAGGGATCCAGAAGTTGTGGATACATTTCTGTGTGACTAAGCTACCCTTACAACATCTGGAAAAGGGAAAGCCATTTGATTTGGGAGCCTGATCGTGTCAGGGGTTGTCGCCAGTTGCACGGCTGTGCTTCTCGTTTTTAAACACTGCAGCAAAACAGCTCACTCTTCAAAGAGCAGCAAGCATGCTGGTGTTGGGTTGCAAATCCCCTGCCACCTCTGCTCCAGCATGTTATCTCATTGGGATTACCAAGAAGCTTGAAAGATGCACTTCTGTCATCCTAAAACTGACAAGTGGGCAGAAGGAAAACATTTGCTCAGAGTGTTTAATGAGGTCTGATATTATCTTTGAGACCAAATGCCCAAGCATAGTGTTTCTAAATGAGCATGTGGTCTGCCTAGATGCCTGCGGCCTTTCCCTGACTGTGAGCAAGTCATGCCAAACCAGGGAGGACGCAGAGATCAGGGCAGTGGGGCTCCATGGGCCCCTTAGGAAGGGTGGTGAGCAGAGTCCATGGGACAAAAGTAGTCTGAGGGGCTGCTTCGGATTACCACAGAGCGATACCCATGCCTTACTCCTCTGTGAGACTGCCCGTGTCTAGCTGATTGTAGACGGAGATCCCTTTTGCTCACTGAAAGCATAGCCCTAACAGTCCCATAGCAATGAGCTTTTCATCATCCTGTTTCTGCTCAATGTCTTCCACTATGCTATCACATTTCTATGGCAAACAAACCCCTGGCATTAGTTAGTGGATGAAGTGACATTCCCGCTGAGCCACTGAGCTGACAAGGCAAGGTTTCTTGCTCCAAGCTCTGACAGTCTTGCTCTGGAAGTAGGATAAGAAGTGAGAGAGACATGTCACTGTCAATTAGCTAATGTTTGTACAAGGGATGGTTGAGTCCCATGGAGTTTTGTTAACCTCGTGGCCTCTCTGTAAAACCTGCCTGAGTTCATGAACTTATTCCCATCTTGTAATTTAAACCCTCACATTCTCCTTTGGGGTGGGGTTAATCAAAACATGCTTCAAGTTAAGGAGAGCATGATGATATGCATTGGGGTAGAGCATTAGCTCTCAATTTAGTCAGGCATATGCTCTTGGCAGTATAGGGGCTGTACACGCACTTCCATTTGTTTTTCCCTTCCTTCTTTGCTTCACTTTCACAGCTACTTGGAAATTATTTTTCCACTAGCTGCATTTTCTCACTTGATTCCTTTGCAGGAGTTTGCTTTTCTGCCAGTCTCCTGAAGGTAACAAGGCTTGCATGACTTACCAAGCCTAACTGCAGGACTACATTCAAGTCAATTTTGAAAACAGTCCAAATGAATTCCCTGCTCTTTCGAAAGCAGCTCTCTGTCAGTACAAAATATTAAATGCCACCAGTATCTCCTGCCTCCAGCAGAAGAGAGGGTTGTAAGGATTCCCTTTGGCTGGACAGCATGACCAGCATGACATGGATCACTGTCTTTCCATCACTACTGCTGGTGCACAGCACCTGCATCCTGGTGCAGTGCTCTGGGCCACAGCCCCCTTATCTACTCAAGACTTTATTTCTCTGCTCTGTCAGATGGTGAAAGAACTCAAAGACAGGCCTAAATTAAGTACATTCAAAGCCAAGAATGAGTTTGATCCAAGTCATTCTACTCACGTTAATAATGTCAAGACAGTATTTCAGTATGTATCTGTTAAAACAATGTCATCATCTAAACACCTCACTTCAAATTCAGCTCTCACAGGCAGGATGACAGCTCTAGGACTGGCATCTACCCAGAATTAAAATTTGGTTTCTGGAATACAGTACATCTTTTTCAACACATTTGGTGGCCTGTTTTTAATTTTTTTTGGAGGCTGGTATTTATGATGCCTAATATTATAGCTTCAGGAATTCAGCTTACGTAACATGTTCATGTTTCATTGGAAAGCATCCTGGAATTTTGAATATATTATCAGTATAATTTGAAATTGTAAGGTTTTAATGTTGTGTTATAACTGTATGAACTTGGATCTATTCTGCAAGTCATGGTACCCAATGCCAATAAAAACCCAAAGCAATTCAGACTTGACCCCTTATATTTGCTAAGGCAGGAAGAGTACAGAAGGAGTAACTTCAAAAAGCAAGGTATAAAAGGAGTAATTTTAAAAATAATCTCTTTCAGCAGTTCCTTTTTTGAGAAGATTTACTCCTCACTCATCTAATCTTACCAGATAAGGTAAATTTATATACACAGACACAATCTGGTAAGCTTTTTTCGTTTACTAATGTGCTAGCTGGTTTATATGCCAATGCCGATCTGCCACAAAAAGAGTTTGGAGAAAATGCATTTAATTGCATGAGGATGTGTTTTCAGAAAACAGTTGTTACTGGCTTGCTTTGCCAGATTTGGAAGCCCAGTGACATTTTATTTAGTCCTCAGGTCACAGAGCATTCCTCTGACATCACCAGCCTGCAAAAAAAGGGATGTGTTTTACAGTTTCCAATGTCTGCAGCAGAACTCCTTCCCCCTTTTCACTCAGATTTCCCATTTCATTCATTTTCAACAAGGTCAGTGTTGGCTTTTTTTGGTACCCACTGCGTGTGACAAAGATGCAAGCAAAACTAAGCCAGTGGCCAAGCTTCACTTGAACAGTCTGGCACACAATCCTTGCCATCACAGTTTGGTATTATTTTTGGCAGGGAGCAGGTGTCAAGTGCTTTAAGTAGGTCTCTCTGGTTAACATGGAACAGTTCCACAAAAGAAAATGCTTCTTTGGGAGATCTGAAAAGTTGTGGTGAAGGTTGCCTTTTTCTGCTGAACTCCAGCAGGTTTTTCATGGAGCTGCTGAGTGAGTGGTGCAGAGTCAGATTTACCCTCTCATGCTTTCAGGTGGCTGAATCACAGAGGTGCTGCAAGGGAAGCTGTGCATCACTGCTGCCCCTATTGTGCTTGTTCTGGGGTAAAAGAAACACTGCTATCTCATCTTCTTTCCCAAGAGTTTCCTATAGATACTCACACTAAACATAAAGTGATTGCCCAGCAGGGTCTATCACACAGGAATAAAACCTTAAAACCCTGTTTCTAGCCCTTTACTCAAGAGTCACAGATGTTCTGCATGAGCATGTCAAGGAGCATCGGGTCCTCCCAAGGTGGAGGCAGGGCTGGTAAAAGCCTAGCTTCCATGGGCTTTCAGTCTGGAGGTACTGGGCATGCACATGATATGTTTGCTAACAGAGCATCCTCTTTCCCTTGTTGTCCCGGTTTTATTTCATAAATGACAGTACAGACTTTATATTTACTCAAACACCACTGCACTCCTCAATATGGAGCTCCACACACGTGGTGCCATTTTTAGGTGCATGCAGGTTTCATACATGGAAATATGGTACACTGGGGGGTTTAGAGATCATCCTGCTGGTGTCAGCAAGTCACAAAGGCCAATTACTGCTGTTTTTACCACGGTGGCACTGTGGCTGTCAGCACAGTTATTAGTAGCTACTTCAGGATTTGTAAAAGCCCTTAAAAATAAAAGCTGGGTCCTAAATGTCTCAGCTATAGCCCTTTAGTGGTTCAGTTTGCAATTCTGTTTGGTAAATGGTTTTCATGTGTAACGGAAGGAAAGATAATTTCAGGAAGTATAATACAACTAGTGATAATAGGTAATAAAACAACACTGTCCTTGCTCCTACAACTCCTCAGCTGTTTGCTTGCAAAGCAGAGGGAGGGAAATGAGAGATAATTAACAAAGTATAATGTGGAGTAGTCTAATCAGTAAGTTGAATGTCTCAGCATAAGCTAAGTACCAGTGTCAAAGTCTGTAATTTCACTGGTTGCATTACCAGCTTTCACAGGCAAGAGCATCAACTAGATCGTAATAGGATGTAATACTTTATAGATACATTTTGTTTTACAAAGTGCAAAAGCATCCTTTTACCTATCCTTCTCAAGTCACTCCCTGTGGCAACAGATTGATAATGATTGTTTTACTCTTCTCCTATAATTCATTGGATTAAAAATAATTTACAAGTGTCCTTATTACCTGGGACACACAAAAAGCCACATTCATCCTCAAAAAACCTATTTAGCTCTGAATACATATGGTTAGCTTCTGCCACTGCTAATGATACATTGAAGGAGAATTTTGCCCTGTTGGCTCATCCACCTTTCTGCATAAAGCTTTACCTTGAAACCCCTTGTAATACCTAGCTGGTTTTGCTAAGCAAAATGTAATGAAGACATAGACTCCTTAACGGTTGTTCTACAAGTATCTGATGCAGTTTTATAACTGCATCAACTGAGCTACAGTAGCTGCAGAGGGATGTTCAAGTTAAATTGCTGTGACTGCCATTTGGAGCAGGCAAAGAATGTATGAACCAGTGTACAGGAATTCCTGGAACTGCCACAACCCCACTGTGAGCCTGAGCACTAAGTGAAAATCCTTCTAAATACCCCATCCTGGGAGGCACATGCATTGCTTACACAGTGTGAGGCATGATTTTCTCAATTCATAGCTGGGACAGGACTAGAAAGAGCTCCATGGTCCTTGACAAACACCCAAAATGGCTGGATTTTCTTTTCTTAAACCTGACAATGCTTATTAAACCTTAATTAAGAAGTGATTTGGAAAGGAAGCATGAACAGGTCTGTCTAACAGCTGTGTCTGAAGTAAGGAGGCAGGGCCATTTAATTCCCTCTTGACTGGTCTCTTTGGGGAGGGCCTTTCCCACACAGGGAGAGACCTGCAGGTCTGATCATGAGCCCCCTCTCCTTGCAATTTGGTCTTTGATGGAGACAGGCTAAGTGAAAATTATGCCTTCATCTCTGTACCACACATCAAACATCTAAATGAAATAACTGACACGAATTCTAGCATCATGGGAGACTAGTTTAGGAGTCTTCCATTTACTGAAGCTCCAGCTTCAAAAGCGCATGAGAAGGACCCTGGCACTGTACCTGCGTCCATTCACCGTGACACAGTGAAGTCAGTTTGATCTTCACATCCATTTAGTGTTAGCCTGTCTGCTGAGTTTATCAACAAAAGGTGGAAATTACAGCAGCAGTTTTAAAACCAATGATATCTATTTGCCTGCAGCAGGGCAAGATCCTACAACTAGGATCTTAGTGAGCACCAGTAAAAAGCCTTCACATGCTAGTGATTTTTACTCATGCTTTCTATGGATTAAATTCAAGCTAGATGTCTAAAACAAAAATAACAAAACAGAGTCCAGACTCTGACTGACTGAAAGTCACAATGAGCTGCTCTTGCAGCAGGAGCATCCTTAGAGCTCATCTCACCAGTGTGCTGGGTTTCCCTGGTATTGGGCAATGAGGCTAACTCAGAAGCTGATGGGTCAACATTAACCATCAATTACATAGCAACAAAGACAATTGCCAAGGACTCCAAAACAATTAAGCAGAGTCAGGCAAAAGGATTTAGAGGTTTTTTACAAAGCAAACAGTGGAGCTTGGCTGCCTTACCTCCTGCTGAGAAAGTTCTCTGCCGTCTGGAGTGAAGGGCCATTTACAGCATTTCAATCAGACTGAAAACCAGCTGTACCTGCTGGAAAAAAAAAAGGAAGAAGAAAACAACAATGTATTGCAGGATGGACTTCCTCCCTGGTGGGAGCTAATTACTCCTTCAAAGGAGAAAAGGCTTAGTAAAAGGTTTTTGTAAAGAGCTGGAAATGCAGGCATGAGGGATGAGATCAGGACTGAACGGGCAGTATACAGAGGGCAGGCTGGGTTAAAAGAGTACGCAGACCCACCTTTTGCATGGAAAACATTTGCCACACATAGAATGAGTATTATTTCATCTGGCCCAGATTTGATCAAGAAAATGGGATCTGCTAACTCCAGTGGCTGCTGGTACAATCAGACGTTTTACTTTAATTACATCACCATAAGACCAGAGCCAAGCTCATCTACTCAGTTTGAGCTTTCTGAGGAAAAACAGTACTTTCAATATTGACATTTAGAATCTTTTAATATTCAATGATTTTAAAGAATGTGACACCTTTTGTTTTCAGGAAATTATTTTCATGAACTGTTCTTTATATTAGTCCAGCTCCCTGATCCCTGTGATCATTGCTGCAGAAGTTCACTGTTTCTGATGTTTTCATCAGGAAAGTAAGTCAAGGCAGTCCTAGCCAGGGCAGTCAGTAGCATAGCATCAGGTTTAGAATAGACACAAAAGCAAGTTTTAGTTGCAGTCAGCACAAACTATGTAAAACACATAAGGGTTGCGCACTTGGCATCTCACCATCCCAGATGAATGCCTCAGACTTAGGGATGTCAAGGAAGAAGGCTGTCTCTAATCAAAAATGATAAATTTTGGTGTGACACAAAGCAAAAGAAAAATACAGATTTTTAGAATTTGTTGTGGAAGAGGTAAACCATTTTTTACCCAAGTGCATTGACAGCGCAGTATGACCCATGCTCCTGTTGGAAGACACAGCTGATGCCAGCTGGATCCCAAATGGCATGTGATTACCATTGTGTTTTCAAAGTTCCAGTGTTGTAAATGCAGCCCTGGGGTCACACACTTGTACAGGACCTGAACAAAATGATGATCCACATGGCAAACAAAAAGGCAGGAGCCATGAACTGCATGTAAGTGTTGTTGCAGCAACAAGAACAAGAAAAGGAACAGAATGATCTATCAGTAGGAGGTGGGACAGAGAGAAAAGACTGGACATGAAAAGAAGTGGGGTTATCTGCCTTGCACTGTCAGATCAAGCATTAGCACAGTCTTCTCCCGTTCCTCCTCTCAGACACATTGCTGGGCCTCCTTCTCCATGATCTTGACTCTTCTGCAGGATGACTGGGAAATAAGAGACTGCTGCTTTGGTAAACTGCACACAGAGATTATAATTTCCAACCTCTCCTGACACTTTACTCTGTCCAAAGGCTACCAGGTCACTTAAAAACACACTTCAGTCACAACAAGATATTCCCAGTGTACCAAGGGAAGGCACAAAAGCAGGAAAATTACATTTAAATTAAACACAACTACTGGTTTTACATTTTTTTCACCTTGTTTGTTCTATCCCCACCATTAACTCCTCAAAGTCTTTGAAAACCAGCCGTCATTTACTGTGCCATATAGAACACTATTGGTTGTTGATGGTTAATAAGTAAATGAAAATTTTAAGGTACAATACACTATATAATTACATTACAAAGCAGCATGAGAAATCTGGTATGCTGATTTTGTTTCTTTTCTCCCAGAAAATATAAGACAAACAAACAGAGAGTGAGATGCTATGGATATCTGAGAATGCACTGTTCCCAATAGGCTGTACAATTACTGTAATTCAGACTCCTGATTTCCATTGCAAGTCGAGGTTTTCTGACCACGACATGGGGGTTTCACACTCAAGGTCACTTGCTGGCTTGGAACATAACATGACACTTAGGAACATAGTATTTGGGTGGATTTGGCAGTGATAGGTCAACAGTTGCACTCTATGATCTTAAGGTCTTTCCCAGGCTAAATGATTCTATGATTCTATGTACTCATCCCCACAGAGTCTTGTGTTATTATGAAATTTCTGATTCTAGAAGGTAAGCTCAGAGGCATCCACCTCTTAACTACACACCTGCTTAAGGTGTCAAGGTAAGGAGAGGAGAACCATCGCTTTTAAAGCATCCTTACTTCCCTCTGCTGACCCTATTATAGAAGTGTCACTGACATTTAATCCATATGTGGGCATAGTAAATGTGACAGTCATGTGATGCCTGCTCACCATACATGTCCTTTTCACTTGCAAATTGCTGGGCCTTTTATAACCATTACACATGTGTCTGGATGAGATTATCAGCATTTCTGCTAGAGAAAATGCTGAGATTAGCAGAGATGGGCAGAAGACAGAAGGGAGGAGGGGTTGTGGGAATCTTAATACACATTCCCATGTATCTTCACATTTGTCATAAGCATCAGGCACTTGAGGCCTGAAGTAGAATGCCTCACACCAGCTCCAGGAGTGGTGTGAGCCTAAACTCTATCTGTTTGTCATCCAGAAATATTCCAAGCAAACAATGAATCGGATTGCTTTTTTTCCTGCTCCACACTGTGAGAAACAGAACATGAAAGCCAAACTCCATCTTCTGCTGAAGGTCCTTGTACACAATAGTGCAGATTCCATTGGTAACATTGCTACTAACAAAACAATCTGCTCAGCTCAAATGCATCTCAGCCAAGTGCCCATGCTTTCTTCTCACCTGAGAAAAAGGTGCCATTAGTGTCAGCAGTGCTGTTTTTTCACACCAGTTGTGTGTGGCACCTACAGTGATTGTTTGGAGCTTTTTCATCCTAATTTTCAAGACAGGGGAAATAAGAACAACAAAACCCTGACAGCTTTGATTGCAAGAACTGTTTTGCTGTAATACAGAATACTGCCATTGAGCTACGTAATAAACCTTGAACAGTTCAGCTTACAAAGCATTTTAAGCCAATTTTTACAAGCACAGTTATGTAAACCACTGAGCAGGAATTTGGACTGGTAATGCTGAGAGTTGTTTAACTTCAGCAGTGTTAGCAAGGAAGTCATGTACTTGGGCAGAGGAAGGGAGAAATGGATGCATGGGATGCTCCTCAGCTATGCTGGCCAAGTGGGTGTGTGACTGCAGTAGCTAATGTTCATAACCAAGCAGGATCATTTCCATATTTGTAGGATGAAGCCAGAAACTGTGTAGTTTATTACCCATGAATCTTTCAAGCAAGACATTAAACACTCTGCTCTTGTTTGGATTGCATGGACACTCATCCTCCCTCAGCACTCGCTCTAAGTAAAACATTTACTCATCTGTCTTGAGCTAAAATCTCTTCACTGTTGTATTGCATAATAAATATTTAGCACTTGCAGTCTTCTACCCTGCACTGTGACTACACCGTGTAATGAGAATTGCTTACAGAGTCTTTGAGATGGAAACTGATATATCAATATACCATAATGAAATATAAATTGAAAATACAATATAATTTCAGTTATAACAATTCTAAGAGCAAGAGTGGTAATTTACTACACATTTCCATATTGCCTAAGACAGTGGGACCCTGCCCCAGCCTTGGGCTCTCTAGGAGCATCATAATGCAGCAATAATTGCAAACCTAATAGAAAAGTTTTTGTGATATTAGCATTGCCACAAGAGATACAGTGTGACATTATGTTGCTGCATAAACACACAGAGCCCTAGACAATTAGGCCAGCCTCCCAAATCAGGGCACTGCTTTACAGGGAATTAAAATCCACTTTCAACTCTCTATAAAATTTCCTTTAAGCCCTGTCATAAAGCTTCCTATATGTCAGCTGAGGTTTCAGTGGGATGCAAAAATCTGTGTTCTGCTACCAAAATGGCTATTATATATTAAATAACTGGTATTTTTGTATCTGTTGTACATCATTACATCCCTTGCACTTTAGCAATTAGATTTCTGTAGTCAGCCTTGCTCCTGAAGCAATTTCCAGGATGATGTGATCATCAGTGTTGAGATATTTTAACCTATTTCCCTATATTTGTAGAATTCACTTACCTTCTGTGGAGTAGGGTTGGATTTACACAGCCTGAATATGAGAGGAAAGCGCTCGTCCTGCTCTTTTGAGGAAAGCAGTGAGGAGGGCAATTCTTTTCAGTTCAGTGTGCACACTGACCTCATGAAAGCAGTTTCGGCAAAACCATGCAGTTCCCTGGAGAGAGAAACCATGAAGGAACATGTGGGTGGAAGGCTGCAGCTGCTCCTTGCCTCTCTTCTCCCAATAAAATATTGTCCCTGTGTAACTCATTAAACCTTTTAATCTGCTCTTTTTTTTCTATTTTTCTGCAGATCATTAAGTGTACCTCTGCTGCTAGGATTAGACACCTGTATCCTCCCCCAGAAAGTGTCTTGCTGGGAGGTGATTGGCAGAATGGTTTGGCATGGCTCAGCTAAGCCTTGCTCTCCCCTTCCCATTTCAGTATTGCTTTGGAGGTGTGAAACAGAGGGGGGCAAATTTAAACTCTATTGTGGCAAAGGATTATGGATAGCTTTTATTATACCCTGACATGAGCAGACAAAAGAGAGGATACTAGGAAGAAGGCTGACCAACTACCAGCTTAATCAAAGAAAGCCTCAAAAACCCAAAGCAACAGCTCATGGCAAAGAACCCACCACAGATAAGCCAGCCAAAGCAAAGTGGTCAGATTCTCTGCATGGGCAGGATGCATTGGCAGCCTCTGCATGGCTTAGGCAGGATGACAGAACAGATTCAAACAAGAGAACATCAGCAACAGCTGTTCCAGCTGCTGCTTCAATATTCCTGGCTGCCATCAATTTGCCATTAATTCCCCTCAGATGTACCAGGTTTGCCTCACTGCTTTTCAAAGGCTGTATGCTGCATGGCACCGGGCTATCACTCATCCATCAGTTGTTAGATAACTACACTGAGCTAGAGATTGGCAGTGATAGACATTAATGACGGCATTATCAGCATTATTAATGTATATTTTCTCTTTCCCCTGGCTGCTCAGCCGGCAGACTTGTTCAGTTGCTTGCAGAGAAATGACCTGACAAAAAATCATACAGGAAAAAGAGAGATACAGCATTTCCCAAGTGTAAATCATTTTGCATAATACCATACTGTATTGCCATGCATTATATCCTCTGTACGTATATATCAAGGAAAGGCAATATTCTGTTACTTGCATATGGAAATAAACATATTTTGTGTTTCTGATTCTTCTCTTTGAGGTGCAGTACTTGAAAATTGCACAGGAGATTATTGTGTTGTGCTATGGTGGTTTCCAGGATAGCAATGCACTCAATCTGAGGACCCCTCTGCATCCATTCCTATTCTGACTCACGATTAGGCGTCTGTTTAAATTGACCAGGGCAATTACATCCCACGAGTGCTGCCAATCAGACAGCAAAGTGACACCAGGGGTGGATGTCCCATGTTTTCCTAGCAGTTATACTGTGAGACAGCTCAGTGAGTGGCTGAAACTCATCACACCTTCATGGCACTGCAAAGCATCCGGTCTTACAGAACTCCTCTCTACAAAGCAGTAAAACACAGAGCATCTTTCACGTAAAAGGATGTTGTTCTGATTTTATTTGTTTTTATTATTACTTATGAAGCTTTACATCCATGTAATGAATCAGAGCTCATCCAGAAAAAGTTTAAACTATCTTTAGCAGTAGCCCGCGCAGGCAGTGTTGCTAAATGCTGCCACAGTGCTCTTTTAGCACAAGTCTTCCATTACCAGTTCCTGCCCATGGTAGATGAGCAGCTTTTACATTCTCATAGTAACAACAGCCACCAGGAATGGGGCTTGTTTTGCAGCTGTCTTGAATGAGCATACATGTTGCCAACAGCACTGATCCCTGAGAACAAAGTCTGCCTCGTGTTGCTGCCAAATATTAACCTCCTGCAGTAAGTGCCAACACACTTCACCTATTTTAACAGAGATGGGGCCTCTGCAGAGGCACTGTTCTGGGAAGGAAGACCTGCCAAAAGGAAGAGTCACCATCCTTCTCCTGGATTTTTTCTTGTCTTGGAACAAAGGGACAGAGTGCTCTGAATTGTATAAACCCAGCCTTCAACTTCTCAAGAAAATGCCTCATCTTGGCAATTCCCCTTCCTCTCCCATATTTATTTCCTAGTCTCATCATTCACTGTGTGAAATATTGATACTGAGAAAGTCTTGCAAACAAACATGCCCTCTGCTGTAGAGAGTAACAAAGCTCTGCCCAACTCTCTTGAACTGATTGCAAAGTTTAGAAGCCCGGTTCTGTGCAAGCAGTCTCTGCATAGGCAAATACCATAATCAGCATACTGGGAGAAGAGTGAGGAACAGGCATTCCTCCTCAAGCCTGCACTGAACTCATGCAATTTTTGGCCTGGAAGATCAGGTAATTTGCCCCTTTTAATATTAGGAGCACCAGATGTTCACCTGAAGGAGGGGATCTGGGTATGCTTTTGAGGGCATGCTGCAACCATGACCCAGTGAACGACCTTGGGAAGGTGCTGCTCTGCACCTATCCCTGCTCCTCATCTACTTTGGTTTTCAGGGGACCAAAACCTATGGTGAGGGTCAGCAGGGGACTGCAGCAAGTTTCACAGGATTCATTCATACCAATCCACATGAGCAGGATCCTGTGGCAGGATCCAGCAGTGTACGCATTGGCCCACCTGAATGTCCTCATTGGCTGAGAAAGCTGGAAAAGTTTTTCCCAGTGAGGCAGGGAACTGGGAAAAATACAAACTAGGGGCTTCTGTGGAGAAATTCCAGATGACTCCTCCATGTCCATGACCTTGGTGTGATGCCTTCTCACACACAGTCATCAACAGGCACAGGGACTGATAACACTTTTTTTTTCATATAAGTTTAATTTTTATTGTCCTTTAATAAATTTTAAGCAAGACTTGAAGTTGAAATAAAAAAACGACCTTGTAAGATAAATAAAAATAGCAACAAAGTCAACAACACAGCAGCAAACACTATGTAAAGAAATGAAGCTGTTTCAAACCTGCATCTTTCACAGAGAAGAATGGAGTAGACACCCTCCCTACAGCCCCAACCCCTCTGCTCTGGCAGGGTTAGGGATTGTTTACTCTCCGTTTTCTGATTTCTGCCTATAAACCCCTCAATCTGACTGGCAGAAGTGCCGAACACTTAAGGCTGCAATTGTAGTCCATGGGAAACATTTTCACCTCTATCTCTTTTTTTGCATCACATTTCTCATGCGTAGAAAGGGCCTAAATTGCTTTTCATTTTTAAGAGTTGTTGTGAAAAGGTATTTCTAAATGCTTGCGAAGCAGCTCACTGACAATTTTAAAGTCCACAGGAAGGCTCATGGAGAAATGGATGGCTCTTCCCACAGATGTGTGAGGTAAATATGGTGTGGGACCACACACCAAACAGAGTGGTGAGCACCATCCATCACATCCATCACACGCAGGGCAAGCACAGCACCGGCAAGCACACCACAAAATCTAGCTTCTAAATGGGATGAACTGAAGCCATGTGGATGATTTTAGTCAGGGCATTTCCTAGTACAAATGCATAGCTTTGCATCCTTGAAAATTATTTTTAATAGGAGGGGCACTAAACATAGTGCAGACTAAGTGAAAACCCCTGCATTAACCAGCTCTGTTATAGCACATTGTCTCTTCTAAACAAGTTATTTTCAAGAAATAAATGGATGTAGGATGAAATTCTATGCCATCTCCTCACTGGGCCTTTCCCCACTATAGAAACATTACCCATTTTTCCCTTTCTGACCAACTAAACCACAAAGCTGGAGCAAGTCACCTTACAAAGCCCATTCCTACAAGGTTTTTAGGCTAAAGTAGTTTGGATACATTTCAGATAAGCAGCCAACTTTGTGCATGCTTATTCAAACCAAACCTCTTATGATGTTTGCTCCCTACTATTAATCTTGTCTCCTATCAGTAGGATTTCATGTGACTTTTTGGGATAATGGTGTTGTATTTTGTTTGGGTGTGGATGACCTGCTCTGGATGACCTAGGGATCAAGAAGTTAATTGAGGATTCCAAACATGTAATTCATCTCTACTTTTATCTCTCCTAACTTTACAGGGCTTAATTACACTGTTGATACTAGATCTTGATTTGTAAAAAATGACTTAAAGAATAAGAAAACCCCTTCCTTCTCTGGATCTCAGAACCTGTTCAGTGTTAAAAAACATTTCTATTTGAAGTTGAGAAATAACAAAGGCTGCATCTGTTATTTGAAGTGGTATGATACACAGATAAGATAAATCAGGGTATTTCCATTGACTCCAGCTGTAGGGAAAAAATCTCAGAAACCATAAGCCTCTCTGCCTGGTGCACATTAAGGTATATATTTAACCAGTACCCAGAGCATGGCACAGGCTTGAAACACTTACATCCTTACAGCACAGCTGGGAGATGGTGCAGTACCATTCTCCCCACATTTCAGGTGAGAAGCTGAGATGCAGAGTAAGCCCAGGCTAATCAGGGAACAAAGGCCCCAGATGGTCTATGTTTATCTGAGATGCATTTCCCATGTTTTCTTATTGCATCACATTGCTAAGGCCAATGAGTGGCTCTGTGGGATGGGCAGCTCCTCCCTGGTCTAGTTTTACCTGGCCTCTGAGTTCCTGAAACCTTAAGGATGTCAAAACAGTTACATTTTCAATGGGCAATCAAGATATGTGCCTATGTGAAGGAACAACCTGAAACTCAGGCACTTCAGGAGCAGTTTCTATCAAGAAGTACACTTGGCATGAGATGGTCAAAGATAGCTCCTACCACTCAAAAAGAAGCGATCCCCTCAAAAATACACAGTGTGGGACTATTTTCTGCTTAATGTAATGTTATAACCATTGCCACTCTGTGAATATAGCAGAGCACTAGTGACTTCAAGAGCCTGTGGAGAGAATGAGCCGCTGTTCCTTCCCTGTGCTCCTGCCTTCTGTCATTCTTGCTTTGGTGTGTGCAGCAGTGAGGAACTGGTGGTAACATACCCCATGTTTGATATGTTCATCTCTTCTCACATTATATTTCCTTGGGCAAGTTGCTAGAATCTAAACTCTTGCAAGCTGAGATTTGCCTAGCACCCAAGTGAAGTCAGGTCAGCCTACCACAGGAAAACAGCTGATGCTGAAGCAAGGAGAGTGGGTAGTTAGGAGCGATGTGTGATCAACCCTTTATAAAAGGCATTTCCTTCTTTTGCTCTTCAAAACAGGTTTGAAGAGAAAGGGCCATGCTTTAAGTGGTGGGTATATTTTTTGTAGGAGAAGTTTATTCTGTAATGCTCCAATGTGTATGACCAGAGCGCAACACAAAGGGCTGGATGCTGAGTATGGTCAGAAAAGGCTGTGAGGATCTGGAACCATCCCTCAAGCTCGCTGTGGCAGCAGGAGCCAGGGAAAGTCATAAAGAGCCTAATTTATATTGGTACTTTCCTAGAGGTTATGGGTTATTTTGTTTTGTTTAATCAACTGCAAGACATCGAAAAAATTAACATATCAAAAGTGTGTGTTGGCATAAACAGTTGTGTCCATAATTCATGAGGGCTTTTAAAGCATTCAAGAGGATCCAACAATGCTGAAGTCATGGGACAAATCCCTAATCACTCTGACTTTATCCTCTTACACTTGGACCCAATCTGCTCAGTGTTAAAGCACCAAGACCTGGTAACAGAAGAGAGAGCCCAAGGTCACTGTGCTGTGCAGTCTGGTCTTTATCATTTGCTGACTGAGTTTTGAAAAGACGAAGCCTCTGAGGGTAATACAAATCAGCAAAACCTGAACGAGTAATGCCAGCTTCTAGAATTTCATTAACATTTCAGTAAGTTGGCTGCCCCCATGGACAAAATTTTGCGAAGGAACCTATGTGAGAAAAACCCATTGGATTGACCCTAGGTACAGCATTTGGGCCGTAGGTGTGTTGAAATGTACTGGTTTAACAGTGCTAAGGGACTCTAATCTCAGTCATACGGCACAAACCTAACACATAGGTTCCTCTGAGTTATTTTTGGAAGGAAAATACCCATATATAAGAAAACTGCACTAGATGTAAGCTAATTTAATCATGTGCATTTATATAATTACTTTCATATGAACAACAATTGCTGAGATGATTTATAGAGACGGGAAGAAAATGAATACTGTAAGATGACATAACACCAGTGCTCAGAAATTTGCAGTCAAGGGGGAAATATGCCAGATGTTCTTTAGTACTTAAAGTTAATGGGATGCCACATTAATCACTCTCTAAGGCATCCTTCCATGTTTATGTATTGAAAATTGCTATCTTCCTTTTAAATTTCACATTCCTGATTTCATCACATTGGGTCTCGACTCCAGGTTATCACATCAGCATTGTACCTCTGAGTGTGTCAATAGTGCATGACCAGGAATTTTTACTCACTGTGTCCAGAGGGTTTCCTTGTAGATTTATTGCTGACTCCTGCCAGAGGTACAGCACATATTGTGCCTCCTAATTGGCACAGTTCAAAGATCTGCCAGGTACAGAAATCAGCTGCTAAGAGTTGTGTGTTCAATTACACCCATTACACACTCAAATTACCTGTAACAGTTATAGCTGGTCCCAGGGAAACAATGAAGTGGTCCAGCTAGGAGCTCACAATATCTCCATAATTGCTTTTTGTACCAAAATAAAGAGATTAACTTGCCATATCAATCCACAAATTGAAACAAACTGGGAATGACAACAGTAATCTAAGCCCTATCTGCTCTGATGTTTGCCCTATAACATACTGCCAGCCCTGCCAAAACAAGGAACAGAGAGACTGAACAAGAGTCATCAGACAAAGTGTCTTGATCACCAATTTGGAGACACCAAGGAATCCAAGATGCTAAGTAACAGCCAGCACTATTATCCTTTATCTTTTGAGAAGCAGCACTCATGCAAGAGGTTAATCAGGAGTTGTCAGTCCTCAAAACTACCCCCACCCCTGTAACTCTTGAGCTTAAATTAACTGTTAGGTTAAGTTGTCTCAAAGTCCACCAATCAATTTTTAGGACAATTCCCTGAAAATTGGGGGGTTTTCTCCTCTGTCTTTCGAGTAGTGGTTGATCCAAAACTTTCAGGGAAATTAAAAGAAGGGCTAAGATCCAAACACCAGGGAAGGCAAATATAGACCAGGGACAGTATGTGAGAGGCTATTGTGATTGGAAAAGGAATTGGATGAGATCTATCTGCCTGAGAATAGTCCAGAAAAGTCCTGAGGACTGCTGAAGAATTCAATTCTGCAGACCAAGCTGGCAAAAGCATGGCTGTAAATCTAATGTTTGCTAAGCTGTATCTACTGAAGTGGTGTTATAGTGTGTGCAGTGATTGATTTTTAGCACACTAGTATTGCAGTCTAAGTTCTCTCTACACTAGCCAATTATTTTTACAAGTTTTAGAAGCTTAGCAAATTTTCCAGGAAGGGAAAGAAGCTGTCCTAAAGAGATTATAAAGCTCAAAATCATTTTCTGGGTCTTCCAATTACCACTTGAAGTGCCAGCTATGCATCCTGACAGCAATTAGACCAGACCCAGCAAAAAAAGCAATTGTAGAACTAAATTGAAATCTTCACATAGCTGCATCCAGTGCACAGAGTGGATAAGGCAGGGTAGCTTGTACCAGCTAACACAGTCAAAAAAGAGAGATAACAGGATGCTTTTGCCAGCTATTTTTTATGTGAGGGATTTTGAGAGCCCAATTGTTGTCATGAATGAAGGCACAGTATGCCCCAGAATGATTGCGCGAGTCACGACACTGACCCACTTGTATGGAAACATCATCTGGCAGGGATATTAGCAAGCATCCTCTGCCACTTCCGCTGCTTGCCAGAAATAGTTGTTTGTCAATCAGGGAGAAAACAAGGAATGAAGTGTGCGACGGGAGTGGAACAAAGTGGTACTAGGAGCCCAGGAGTGCAGGAGGATGTTAGTGCAAAGGAAGAACATCTGGGCAGAGATCTGGCCCCTACTGGAGTCAGCAGCAAAGTGCTTAATTGGCTCTTACAGGACCAGAATTTCGTCCCTGATGAAGGAAGGAGTGGGATGAAAAACACATCTATGTGGAAGAAGTGACTGAAGCTCTCAGATAGTTTTAGCTGAGGGTATTTTATACATGTGTAGAAATCAACTGAAAATGACCAAGGACTTTTGCATTGTTTGCAGTGCTCAGTTTTGGCCTTGGGGTCTGTAGAAAGAATAGTTATAGCCATTAAAACTCAACAGGATGGACACATCTCTGAAAGGCACATAGAATCATAGAATAGTTAGGGTTAGAAAGGACCTTAAGATCATTGAGTTCCAACCCCCCTACTGTGGGCAGGAACACCTTGCATTAAACCATGCCACCCAAGGCTCTGTCCAACCTGGCCTTGAACACTGCAAGGAATGGAGCATTTACCACTTCTTTGGGCAACCTGTTCCAGTGCCTCACATAAATGTAAGCTGTGGGTAACTCTTGCAAGGAGTCTCCTTCATCCTTCCTTAGACTCTGCTATGTTGGGAGATCCAAGAGGAATAATTAATGAAGGACAAACTTCACAAAGGCTGGTGATGAAGACATGAGGATGCCTCACAAGGCTCTTAACTTGAATAGCAAGTGAGAATTTGCCTGCACTGAACACCGATAAAATAGCAATAGGCAGATGAAAGGCAGACTTTTAAACCTGCTGTAGGAGCACTATTAATATCAGAGAAGCAGAAGAGGGGATATGTAAATGAGAACAGAATTCAATGCAAAAGCATGAAAACACCTCCTCAGTCAAATACCATCTACTCTAGGTGATATATGACATGGTGTACACGAAGTATAGATTAGCTTCAGCCTTCTGGCAAAACATCAGTAAAAGAACTAATGCTGTCAGTCCATACTGGAGGCAGGAAACTTCCATGGGTATGCACCCATCAGTTACATTTCTGTCACAAAGTTAAGTGGGATGTAGAAACCAAGTGGGAGGTGCTGCCTTTCAGATACACAAGAAGCCACCAGAGGATGGGGGACATAGTTTCTGTTTAAAGCAGTTCATGATGCCTTCTCTTGGTACCTTTGAGTTCACCCCAAATTGGTTTTTGCCTGGGGCGGTCCTGCCTGACACCAGGCAAAAACCTGTCGCATCTGTTCCTGTTCATGGTTAACCCACGTGTCACATTTTGCTTTCTAGAGCCTTAGCAGTGGGTTCTTTTTCCACCTGACTTTCAAGCAGTCGATTTATCTTTTCAAGCTACTTCTGCTGTTCTGGTTAAGGATTCCAAGATCAGGAAGAGCATCAGGAGAGCCCTCTGCATGGCAGGATGGCATGCTGCTGCAGCCAGGCAGCCAGGGATGTGATGCCAGGACAGCCTGCACCCACCAAGTGCCACCTTGGAGCTGCTGATGATGGCTCCTTTTCCACGGTGCCTCAAAACATGATGAGACTGGGAGAAGAAACATTTTAAAGGAAGAAGACACGGTATCTTGCAGACAACTCCATCTTTAAGATGGCACAACAGTTGCTGACAGGAACAGGCAAAGGCTCTCTGAGACCTGAAAATAATATTGGAGGAAGTCCTAGAAAACAGTGCAGGGAATATTTCTGTTTTGAAGTTGTGGCTTAATTAACTGTTTAGAGAATTTTGAAAGCCTCAGTTGTTATTTGTCACAACAAACTTCCCTTCTGATTGGAAATAGATTTTTCCTTTTGGCTACAGAAGTATAAATCAGAAGTGAATTCATTAAAGGCAGAACATTCTACCAGCACAAAAGGCAAATCAGACCTTCAACCATCAATAGCCTGTTATACTTCTCCTGGATAAGTCAGTGATTACTCAAGTCTTGGATGGAATTTTGTTATTAGTTTCAGAAATTTACCTCCCACGTACTTCAGCTCCCATGAACAGGAAAAGTGGAGCAGAATTTGGCTGGTTTAATTCTAGAAAGGCTAATTCTTCATTTCCCTGATAGTACAAAGGTCATTAAAGCCAGTCATTAGTTATACTTCCATGTAATTAAGGTCGCCATGGCTTAAGAAGTAATCCATCTGAGTCTGTACTTTTTAGATGGCAAATAAGTCAGGCTCAAGAAATTTCCATTATTTAGAGACCAACAAAAGACACATTTGTGAAAGCTAGAAATAGCTACAAAAGATTTAATTATACCAGTGATTTAAGTTAATAGTCAACTATCTGTGATCACTAAAAAATAACACTGCATAATACAATGGATATGAAATTAATTGAAACTATCACCTACAATCTTTGATTATATCTATAAACCTCTTCTGAATGAAGAACAGAATTAAGTTTATAAGAATGATCAACCAACTATAAAACACCTATATTTTTTCATTTTAAATTCTTATCATGCTGTGTACTTTATTTCTGAACTCTTCAGGACTTCTATTTGTGCAGTTAAAAGGGCAAAATCCTTTAAAGAGATCATTTTGAACACCACTGATTGCACACTGTATTTGTAAAACTAGAGAGGGTATAAATTTACCTTTCAGTACCTGAGTCTTTGTAGATGCTGTACAAATCTTCCTGTGTCTGTAAAATTCATCCCAGCAGAAGTGGTGTAAAGCCTGATATGATAAAATCATCTCAATATATGCATGCATTACTGTTTGCAAACACCCTTCATCAGCCACCAGCAAGGACATGTTTACTGACTGTCCTAAACATCAGCTTGGACTGGTTAGCAGTTTTTACAAGCAAGAGCACTGTATATAAGAAGGTGAGCTCAAATGAATGGTGGGCAGCTTCACTGAACATTTAATTGACTGATCAGCACAGGTGAATGATGAGCTGCAAAGAAACAGCGAGAGCATGAGTCCAGGAAGAAAGCTGCTATTACAGGATGACTCATTTTACTGCTTAGTAGGTTGAATTTTTACTTACTTAGGCTGCTAGACTTCATATTAGAGGTTTATTTTCCACTTTTACTCCTTTTTCAGATTTAGACTCTGTATTTCAAGCTAAGCTTGGGAAAATAAGAGCAGTCTGCAGCCCAGTGCACAGGATCAAATCTTTCTTTGAAAAGCACAGATGTGCTCTCCACACCTGTGGACTCCTGCCTCACACAGGAGCAGAATTGCTGCTGCAATGGGCAGAGAGGTCTTGCCTGGGATATTCCACCCACGACCTATAACACTGATGTGTCAAAAAGGTTCTGTTATCCATAATTCTCCTGGAAAGATTTCCCTCCCACCAATAGGGCTCCCAGGGCATTAGGAGAAACCTCCGCACTGAATGCTGAGAGCCAAGCATTTTGCATTCACTCTGCTTCCCTTCATATCCTGTGGTATGTGGGGTTTCTGCTACTTTGCTGCTACAGGTGGAGTGTTGCAAGCAGAGTTTGTGTTCACATGGCCTTAAATGTACAGGGTACTTTATCTCCTACCTGTGAGTCAAGGATTATTACTGCCATTTTACAGGTGGATAACAGACACAGACAGATTACATGAGCCACTAAGGATACACCGGGAAGGGCTGTGCCACTGTGGGACCAGAGGCTGCCTGCTCCAGCATTTTAGACTCCATGCTAAGGAGAAATGTATCAGCACAGTAAGTTCAGCTCCAGATCAAGAAAAGGGAGTGGAGCAAGGTAGGTACACAATCAGGCTTGAGTAAAGCCACCTTATAAATATGATTTTAGAGAATCAAGAGTAACCAAAGATGGTGAGACGGATGAACACACTGAGGACTGATGACGGGAGAATTCTCAGCTGATTCTTGCCCCTTGGACAAACCTGCTCTTCTGCTCACGTAACAGAAAAGCACAGGAAAGGAAAGACTCACACCTTGCACAGTATCACACATTTTCATGCTGGTAACAGGCCCACAGAAGAAGGTGTCAGCCTTAGAGAGGTATTCTTGGAAAGACATCCTAGGAAAAACACTCTTATGATACAGTTTGGGAAGAAAGAATGAAGCTGCTACCTTATTCCATGAGTAATACATAATTCCCTCCTAAGTGATGTGGGGCATATATGGATGGGCAATGGGTATCTATTTTTTATATGGCTTTTTCTATTTCCAGCTGCATAACAAAGTGGGTGGAAAAAATTTTACCGTAAGAATCAGGGGGATATGAGCCTGGGACTAAGATAACCTTACGTATTTTTGTCTAAGAATGTCTGAATTTTTTGCTGAGCTGAAACAGGGACCACACATGGAGTGTTCTGGGGAGCGGCAATCCTCTAAGTACTGGCTGTGCTAGTCTAATTTGATGAGAGACAAGAAAAATCAGGTATTTCTTATCCCAGACACAGTCTGGGGTGTGCTTAGGGCCTAAGGGACCAGCAATAAAAACCTTTGGAAACGAGATGAATTACACATTTTGTGGGTTAATTTCTGCTCAGTTGCATCACAGTGTCTTCCAATCGAAATCTTGGTGAAACTGGCCTATGTTAAATAAAAATTAGGATTCTATGACATTTGAGCTATAACCAAGGTCACAGTAATACTTATTCCCTTTTCAGCTCCCCTTCATCTATGGAGAAATGTTGAGGCGGCAGAAATCTACTGCAGCTGCTCGTGGCCATTGTTCCACGGCTTTTTGGCACTTTCCTGGATGCAAAGTTGGCCCTTGGAGGCCCTTTGGGATAGTTTCCATGCTGTTCTTTGCTAGCTGATTGCTGTCTTGAGCCAACATTGTGAACCTTATTCTAAAATGAAACACGAATATGCAACACTTGAGAGAGGGAAAGCAAAGGGGCTGGACTGAGAAAACTCTGATACCCTTCTCATGGTTTGTGACTTTCAGCTTCTCCTTCAGCTAAGCTGAGGTGGCAAATCTCAAAATAAAACAAAGTATTTGGAGGTGGAAAAGAATAATCTAACTAGTCTGCCTGGTAAAAAAGGTGTGGAGGACAGTCCCAGCTCTGATCCCATGAAGGAGGGTTACCCGAGACATCCCCTCCCAGCTTTCTTCTAAGTGAAGGGAGCAGAACATAGTTTGTCCTGCTTCCTTCCGCTCCTCCCCATCCCAAGTTCCCCACCACCACCTGTGGGGACTCACTCAATGTGACATTGCATAAAATAGGCCTTCATAAACATGATCTTTCTTTAGGAAATTATCTGCATGCAAGGCATATATTCACAAAATCTCATATTCACACACAAAGTCTCGTAGTGGTTTTCTGGTCCTGGCAACCTTATTCCCTCCAAAAGGCTGCACTGGCAGGGAGCCATGATCAGGCTTTTGCCCCAGACATGATTATTGGGCTAGCACATATTCCCAAGTGGGTTTTCACTCCTTTTAAGGTCTTAACTCCATGGGGAGCCACAAGGACAACATGCCAGTGGAAATAGCTGGTCCTAAACAACTTCCCCATATTTCCCTGGCAACACCCTGCAGTGAAGTGGCTGCATCTCTTGTTTCTGCAGCTTAGTTCTTCCTATGCTACAGTAACCTTTTCTTTTGTCACTACCCTCCATGCATTTGTCAAGGACACATTTGTCCTGAAACTTAAAAAGGTAAGTATTTCTTTCAGCGTTTTGTTCCTTTCTGTAGTTTTTTCTTTTGATGCAATAATCTCCATGAAAGGCACATTTTTGAATTCTATGTATGTCCCAGTGTCATTGCAAATAATTGCTTTTTAGGTGGCAGCTTCTTTCCAAATTGGTGGTGCCAGAGCAAGACTTTGACAGGAAAAAAATTAAATCAAATCTGCAAACTACTTCTTAAAAGCAACTATTATTAAAAAGAAAGGGGAAAAAAAAGAAAGGAAAAGAAACCAACCATTGGGAAATACAGTGTGTTGTATCTAATGCACTTTGTAAAATAGGACATGACCAATATTTCAGAATATTTTTCCTCTTACTTATCTAGCAATTCACTAGATGAGCATTGACATGCACTGGTAAACACTGTCTTCACTTTTATCGGTACCTGGAAGATTTAATTCTGGAAGGTTCCAGAGTTAAAAATACATTTTCAGAAAATGGCCTTTAGAGGCTTTGAAGGTCAGCAATGAGGCTGATCTTTTGAAGAGAAGCAATGGAAATGGCCAAAAGTTTGGGGTTCTGACTTTTGCTACAAAGGATTTGTCAGCTGAAACTTTGCTATTGTTTGCTGTGGTTGGCACAAACCACATGCAAGATGAAATTCAAATGCAAAATATCAGGCTTCAGAGATGTGAAAAAGCCTTTTTTCTTCTGTACAGTGAAGTTTGAGAATTCTCTGTTTACTTCTGTCAGTCATCCATAGTGACCCCAATATAGAAAAAATGTGCAAGTCTTTCATTCTCCCCCTCCTTTTCTTGTCTAACATAATCTCTTCTCCTATTCCCCCATGAAAGCAATAGAAAGTTTTACTTGTGCTCTTCCCCTGTGGTCACTTGTGGGTGGGCATAAATTAGGTGATTATTGCTGCTATACTACTCTCTTGAGGGAGGGATTAAGCCAGATTTAAAACATGGGAAAGGTCAAGAAAAGGAAAGTGTAGCACCTGTACGTTAAATGAAAGTGCATGCTGACCTTACACACAGTATGTCAAACACCAGTGGCACTGTACAGAAACAGATGTTTATTCCCAAACACCATTCAGCAACAGCTCAGGGTGGGATTTTTTATTCCAGTTAACATTTCACTTTACTGTGCAATGCAGTATCTGCTCTCATAACCTCACAGTCAGCTCTTTTCCAATTCTGTAATTCACAGTAAGTCAATAAATGGTTGTTGGAAAAGAAAATCATCACAATCAAACAACTGCTCTGTTTCAACATGTATTCACAGGCAGTGGTTTTCAGGAGGAAGGGTGTGAACAATAAAAGCAGATTAAACCCACAAATTAATCAAAATTCAGGCTGTAGGCTTTAGCTTTCTGAGTTGAATGCTCCTTAACACAACGCCTGAGCAAGACCCCTTCATCTGAACCACCTGAAATTCCTACAGAGACCATGTGAACATGGAGCTTGTCGTGACCTTTCTGGCCCCTGCCAAATTAATAAACCTAGTTTGATTTCCTCTGCATCTCAGGGTTGCTAGAAAGCCAGATCCCCTGCAGCCTCACCAGACTCCATGTGCAGTCATGCACAGCAGCCTCCTGCACTGGAAACCAGCCCTCTCCCTCTCTGTTTTCCCCACAGTCCTCAAGCTGAGAAGATGTTAAAGAAACACTTTTAGTAGCTAAACAACAGTGTTTCTGTCCCCAGTGTATTACTGGTTGCTCTGTGACAAGCTACTTAATATCCCAGGCCTTATTCTGCAGTGCTTGCCACCTTCTACAGGGACTTCTTTGGAGGCTGGGGAAAAATACCAACATCTCTACCTCAGAAGTACTTATACTCATTTTGCACTGTTATAAATGGCACTTCAAGGCACTGAATAAAGGATATTCAGGACATAATACATGGACACAACGATGTTTTGGTCTCATTCAATTGCTTACATACAAGATGTCATGGTATCTACAGTTCTTCCACAGCTCAATTTCCTTTTGTGTGTTTAAACAAAAAAGATTAAAAAAGAAAAAAATATATATATACTCAATGCCTGGCTGTATGTTTCATCAGGACATTATCCAGGGTGGATCTGATCCTTTTTCTAGACTTTGTCTTCTCCTTCCAAAACTATGAGCTTGTTGTACTGTACCAAATTAGTCCGCAATTAGCTGGATAAATAGTGCCAGCTATCTAAATTTCTACCTTTCAAAGAGTTACTTTCAGATAGAGGAGAACATGGGAATTTGCTCTAAACACAACCTATGATTTAAAACTGAAAAGGAATGCAAAAGGATCACCTTGTCATCTGACAGCTCAAATTTATCCTTTACTTGCTTGAAAAGGATGCTTTGTTTCTGTGTATATGTGTTTTAAAACAAGTAATTAATTCTGCTTTTTAAAGAGATAGGGAGGATATACTATTTTCAGTCATGGAGCTGTCACCTGCCACTTTATATCTGGTCTGAGGTGATATCTGTAAGACCCTTCTGCCAAAACACTTTACGCTTTGGACTGTAAACAGGTTTCACTTCTTTGTTGAGCAGAGCTGGAGACAGATATAATCCTTGACATCACTAAAGTGCCTATAGAAAATGAACTTTAATACCCTACAGGGCATTTATATATGGACATTTTATACCATGATGTCCATATATATCGCTATAAAATTAACTCCATAAAAACATACTTTGGAGAAGAGCTGAGTTCTCCTTCACACAATTTTTATAGCATGCAAAATAGATTTCTTTGTCAGAAAAGGGCTTCAGCTGCTTAGCTTAGATCCATGTCAGAAATTGAACAGTCCAAAGTCCAGCTTGGTACTTGGTTTTGGTTAAGTCCCAGATCCCTCCTAACTTCCCAGGAGCCTGAATCACGCACTTCCGCCTTTGTCTTGGTGTGGACGGTTCAGAATCTCAGAGGCTGACTCCTCCTCAAAGCATTCAGCTCTGCCTTGTGCTTCATATGTGTGCTCACAAACAACTGAGTGCTATTTCTTGCTCCATCTGAAATTTGCAAGTCAGGAGCACTTTTTATTTGCCATGGTCTTCACAGACACTTTTTAGCCCTGGCAGACAGATTGCCCACAATATTTTCTCCCATTATCCAAACTGGCTGCAGAGGATGTCTGTGTCACGCTACTATTCAAAACTATGGAATTTTTAATTTGGTCCAACTTATGGAGACCAATAGGTCTTGGGAACTAAAGGGTTCAAATCCTAGCTTCTATAACTGGGTAATTTAACTGATCATCATACTTTCCACGATAGGAACTTTGGTTATTCTCTCCATTGCCAAGAGGTGTTCATATTTCAGTTACTTGGCATAGTAACAAAATCAGACAGTGTTAGCTAAAATAAAATCATGCCAATCCATGGCTGAGCAGCAGGGAAAGCAAAGCTGCCTTCTGATTCCCTGGGTGATTGACAAGATGGGGGAAAAAGCTCTCTTTAGCTCATGTGTTGCTCTGTAGAGGCTTGACTAACCTGAAAATCCCTGATGTCTGATTTCCAGACAGCAGATTGAGATGTCTTGATGAGGAAATAATGTACCGTGTTCTCATTAACAGCCTTAGAAATGCCCTGCCTAATTCATAGCTTTCGCATGAACTTCCTGGAGCTTATGCTTGGCAGCCACTGTAAGTGACCATCCCATGCTGTATGCAGGGGCAAACCCAGCAAATACTGGAATTGCCATAAGTCTTGTGCAGCAGGGTGAAGATGGTATTACAGCTGAGCTCCACAGATACTTCAGTGTATCTGAAGGAGGCTTCCTTGCATAGCAATGATTTCTTTCCTTCCCTTTCACCCACACTTTTCAATACCCTGCTTAACTCCTGGCACTATCTCTACCATTCATATGGTGAAGAATCTCCCCGCATGTGAACTTAGAAGTGTCTCCTGCATATTATACCAATCATTTGCCAGTGATCTTCTTCTCTCACCAAGGCTCATAAAGAGGTGGGAACAAGACTTTCCCCTCTGGCATCAACAAGGGCAGAGTCCAGCAAGAAGCCACTCCTGCTGCTTCAGCAGTTTGCAGAGTATCAGCAATGTAATTAACCTAATGACAGAAATGATAACATGCCCAGCCCTTGCCTGTTCCACCCTTATTTTGCTCCCAATGCAGTGCCGTAGCTTTCATTGTTAAGTAGTTCATAGCACCTTAATTTAATCTTTATCCCCATCTGAGGCTTCACTATATGCAGTTTTCTTCCTGTCATCTTCTTGGATCTACAGAAGTTAATTATGTGAGCAAGCACCAGTGACTGGGATAAGCAGCATAATACAGCTGACACGTAGGCCTTCCTCATATGAAGCTTCCATTACTGTCTCACAACATGACTGGGGCTTCCTTCTGGAGATCCATCAGCTAGTTCTACTTTCCCAGTGTCCTTAAAACAGCTTTTCTAAAGGGGCTCTTTCTTCCTACACAAACACCTGTGAAGAGAGAAGCCAGGAAGAGCCAGAGTCCAGGTGTGTTGCACCCTGAGAGGATGGCAGTGGTAAGGACTGTTTGGCAGCAGAGTGTCTTTCACCCTGTTCAAGAAGCCAAATCTTTCTCCTACTCACTCTTTCCCTCTTTCATTTCCTCCCTTCCTCCCTCCTTGCCTCCCATCTCTCACCCTGAGGAACATTTCCAAGTGTTAGTGCTTTGCAGTATTTGCTAGCTGGAAGAATGAAGGTGATGTGCACTAAATGATTACATCTTCCTCCACAGTCATAAATGCTAAAGGAGGCATGGCATCAGCACCTTTTTTGGACAAAAAAAAAGAAATCTGGATATATTGCTGTAACCTCAAAAAAAAAGCCACATCAGAGTCTATTCAAATGGTACTTCAACATCAAATGCTTTACACAAATCTGAGCCTACCTCAAATAAGTATGTGGAGACACCATTTAAACACAAAGTGAAGTATAACCAAAAAGAATATTTAACAAGTGCTCCACAAATTTATCTTTCAGCAATAACTATGAAATTCTGAAGTGACAGTTCCTGAGGGAGTGAGCATCTACAGAGCCTCGATGGAAAAGTCATCATTCCTATTTTTTACAAGCAAAAGTTCAGACATTTTTTGGTTTTTATTTGGCAGCAATGAGGAGATGAGGTCACTGAGTAGACAAATATAATTGTCAAGCCACTAAAGAAGCTGCAAGTTAGATTGTGAACAAATGCACCCACAAAATATGGGAAATCCATATTTAATTTCTGTAGACTATGCCCTTGTATTGAATGTAACCAACATTCCCCCAGTACTCATAACCATAAGATCATAGAATAGCAGGTTGGAAGTAGCCTCATGAAACACCTGGTACAACCTTTTTTGGCAAAAGCACGGTCTAGACAAGATGTCGCAGCACGCTGTCCAGCTGAATCCCAAATGTATCCAATACTGGGGAATCCACCACTTCTCTGGGGAAATTATTTCAATGGCTGGATTGGTCTCTGTGAAAAATTTTCCACCTGTATCCAGCTGGAACCTCCCCACATGTAACTTGTGCCCATTACCTCTCATCTTTTCCATGTGACTCCTTGTAAAAAGGGAGTCTCCATCTTCTCTGTAGCCACTCTAAATACCGGAACATGGTGATAAGGTCTCTCCTGAGCCTTTTTTTCTCTAGGCTGAACAAACACAGTTCTCTCAGCCTTTCCTCTACAGCAGGCTTCTCAGTCCTTTGATCATCTTTGTGGCTCTTCTCTGGACTCTCTCCAGCCTGCCCACATCTTAAATGTTAATTCTCACCATTGGAAGGGTTTTTTCCTGTACCTAACCAGGCCTTTTTTCCACTCATGTAAGAAAAGCTCTGTGGAAGGGTGGAAGGACCATAAGTGCACAGCCCCTACAAGGAAGGATGCAATTACATTTCATAATTTCAAGCACAGCTTAATATATTTTTTTTTTCAGATGACTGGTTAGACAAATAAATGATGTCATTCATCTTACTTCTTAGAAAAATTAAGATTAGGTAAACTTCAGGACAAAGCACCATTTCAAAATGAAAAGTAGAAACTTTCTTAGAACAGAGAAAAAAAGTATTCAGACTTCATTTTAAAGGTCTCTCTTCACTCTTCCTAAAATGACCATCACCATCTAACATGTTTAATACCTAGTTTCAGTCACACTGAATCTGGCCATTTTTTCTGTCCAAGAAGTTAAATTTCTTTTTCTGGTTTTCATTTGTAGCGGTTTTGGTTTTTGTTTTGTTTTTTTTTTTCTTGACTAATTTTGAATAAGTATTATAAAATATTTGATGCCTCCAATCTCTTCTGAGAGTATAGATATTTTTATCCTTGGTTTGAGAGTGAGAAAGAGCAGGAGAGACCATAAAGCCAGGGTTTAAAGCCAGCATCACCTTCCTTTATTCATTCCTTTAAGTAATATTTTCCTATTTCTAGCATGTGGCTCACCCTTCTAACAATGTGTTAATCTTAATATATTTAGCAGATAAAAAATGGACTTTTCTGCTCTATATCTGGAGTCTGAAAATGACTAGGCCAGCTGCCCAAACCCTCTACACCTTGAAACTCCCTAATGCTTCAGAATGAGCAAAGACAGCCATCCTTGCAAACACACATTCTTTCCAACTGCATCTATGTGCCTAAAATTAAAAAAAAAATATGAATTATTCTGTGTAATCATACTCCTGTATTATGGCTCCTGTGAACTTATATTATTTATAATATATATTATATACATTATATATGCACATAGCAAACCTATCTCACTCCCACAGATTTTAGAGGAGGACAAAATCCCATGAAACATATATAACTGTAGCTGAATGGAACCAAAATAACAATCTATCTAGCAAGGAGACATTCTAAGGAAAAGAACTGTATTTTGCTTGATCTTGAGAGTAAAACTGTATCATTTCTTACACAAAATAAATGCAATACTACCCTCAGTGCAGAGAGGAAAACCACAGCTTTTGGAGTAAATCTCAAAAAAGAAAGGAGTTACTCAAAAAATAACTTAAATATGAGCCCTCGCTAGCATTTTTCCACACTTCACTCTATTATTTTTAACATTTTTTAATATTTCTTTAGTTACATCTTATACTGTACACTACATAACAGTGCTCCTTAAAACATCCTATGGCAAATGCTGGCACAAAAGTTGGAGACAATACCACCTCCAGCTGTCTGCCCATCACTGCTGCTGCATGGACCACCCCAGTAACAAACACATTGTCACCACCAGCTTTTTCTGCCTTGCTGAGTGTGGTGTGGGATCATGGTGGATAATCATGATATCATATGCACAGTGATGAGTGCTCTATACTGTCACGAACCAGCTCAGCCACAGAGAGATCAGGAAATTGATCTGGCTGAAAACTTTTTTTCCCCAGGTTAGTCTTTAGGTGCATTTGCTCTCCACGGGTTCATGCAAACAGCTGCACTGCACATCCACAGGGAATGGATGTGCAGAATGGAGACAGGGAAACAATCTTTTATGATCTTTTTAAAACTCGCATATTAAGTGGAAACACATAACACACAGGCTTTGCAAAGGTCTTTAACAAAAATTCACTGAACTTTAAGTGATACAAGGCTCAGACCAGAACAATAATGCATTCTTGCACTGTTTCCTGCTCTAGTATCTTCATCATTCTGAGCTAGAGTTTAAGTACAGGTCAGATCTTTTTGAAAGTTTATTCTGTTCCCTTCCCTACTGCATGTAGTTTATCTTCTTCTACCTTCTTCTGTATTTACCCTTAACCATCTGTCCTTTTCATTTTCTCTATCAAAAATGGTTAGAGAGAAGTGTTTTCTATTGTCTCCCTTCGATGTCTCCACAAGCCTCAATATGCATCTCTGATGTGAATTTAGAAATAAGAATACTGTGAAGTATATTATAGAAAATACTGTGAAGACACCAAAATATCTCCAAAATGACAACCAACATTTTATTCCAGTCAAAATTATTTTTCCTTCTGTTTTTCTGTCTGACCACTGAACCAAATCCTTCTTTAGCTTTGGCCATTCCCTCCCACCAAGTGCTCACCCTCTCTAGTAGTATCATGTTTGGTCTTCCTTCAACAGCTTCTAGCCAGACTTCCTCAAGTGCTGGGAAGTATTTAGCATCACCAAAGACAAGAGCTTTCAAGTTGCTCATTACAGTGTTAAACCAACATACCTTGTGTTGATCAACGATGCAGTGTTGTGTACATATAATGAGTGCTGTGTATGCACAGCAAAGTAAAGTAGTATATATGTGATTTTGTTCCACTGGTAGCTGCTCAAGAAAGAAAAGAACAGACCTAATACACATCTACTTCCTTAGTTTAAAGTGCAGGCAAGGACAAACATCCTCTTCTAGGAGTCAGAGGCACACATTTTAACTTGTGATTTCCACATTTGTAATTGCATTGTATAAACTGACCGCTGTTACTGCCATGACACCCATTCGCAAAGCTTATCTCCAATTCAATCTAGAGAGGTGAAAGTGTCAACATCTAAGTGAAAGTTGCAAGAAGCTGCTGTTATGTCTTCATGTACTGAAAAAGGACAAAATTATCTTGAACATTTTACCCAGAGGGATTTTCTAGACTTGTCTTACATGCAACTTTACACACACACGCACACACACACACACGCGTGCACAAACATGCCCTCATGTAGTCATGTAGATATTCTTTTCTGCCCTCACATATTTCCTACTTAGTGGAGTAAATACAGTTTGTGGACAGAGAAATGGAGGTTTGCAAGCTTTCCAAGATAACAGCATTGTCTTAATATTAGACCCTATTTACTTGCTTCCTGCTACTGCCATTTCAAGAGTGTACAATTAAAATAAAGTACTTAAAAAGCAGCCAAGAGGATGCTCCTGTCTTCATAAGCACTACTGTTTTCAAAGGAAGAGAAAAGCTGAAAGTTTATTAGCTTAAATACAACTCCCTGAATAGGATTCAAGTGAACAAAATTAAATGTCTTAAAAAACAGACCATTATTTCTAGACCTCTTTACCTGAAAGAATGCATTCAGTTTTATAAGCAGTTAAGCAGTGCTGAGCTTCCTTGAAGGTCCAAGGAAGAAGAGGTCATTCTTCTGTGAAGCTTAAGACCTTGCAGCATTACGTCTTCGGTTAGTATAAAAAGGAGAAGCAATTCAAAACCATGACCATTCTTGGCAGTCAACAGCTTATGAAAGTGTCGAAAACCTGAAATCCAACATCCCATGGAAAGAACTTTTGCTTCCCCCACCCAGTTTTTGCTGTTTCTCCACCCACCAGGCTTTCATCCTCTCAGGCTGAAGGCATCACATGTGTCAGTCGTATTTTCAATGACTGTGTGGAGCAGTGGTTCAGTACAGAAAGGGGTGGCAGTAAGCTAGAAGTCAAGCAGGAGTACACACAAGACTTTGTTCTGAAACATAGCCAAGGCTTCCCACAGCAACTTTCTAATCAGCCCTGAGCAAGATGAACTGATTTTGTCTGACAAGGACGTGGTCTTTTGTTTCTTGGCCACAGTCAGGCCTAGAGCTCTAACTGGAATGTCTCACTTACCTGGTTCTTTGCCAGGCTTGATATCAAACAATCAAGTTTCAGTGAACAACAGAAAGGTTTTTGTTTTTCCACTGAATTTAAGTCTTCCATGAACTCCAAATAGCTCAGCAGAAATCAAGGTTCTACAGGATTTTCCACCTTCAAAATGCTGGTGGAGGCTTTCTTTAAAGCTTCAATGCTACCATAATAGTATTTAAGCGTACTGAAGACTGCACATGCTGTGCTATAAAGGGAGAGCTGGCACCCATTCTGTTTATGCTAAATTGATGTTTAATGTACTATTAATAGTCCTTTGAAAAGACATGAAAAGACAAACCCTATATATTGGTCTCAGTGTTGTACGTTTCTCATACAATGTGCTGCAATATTTGTACAGCACACAGAAAAGGCAGAAAAAGTTTGTATCTGTATCCCCTTGTCTGCTCCAGCCAGCACAGTATGAGGATTCATTAACTTGATCGAAAGCAGAAATGCCTTTTCTCCCCAGCCCAGTAGAGATACAGATTCAATCTGGCAGAGAACCTAACTGTACCTGCTCAAACAGCCCTCTAAATCACATCCTTGACAGTGGCTCTAAGCCATAAAGTTGAACTGCAGCTTCTATAAAACCAGAGTTTTTTCAGAAGTTGCTAAACTCATCCTTCAGCCTCTTGGATGCCTTTGCAATGGGAGGCACTCAGATGGCTTCTGCTGCAATGTTACCCAGACACGCCTGCCAGGGGGTCTTGCCCCCTGCAATGGGCACAACTGGAGTGAATAGCTAAGCCTGCTGGAGCCTGACATGAATTGTGCTTAATCAATCCCTTAGAAAATTGCTGAGCTTCTCCTTACAACTTACTAGGCAGTTTCTATAAAACATGAGAAAAGTAATTTGAATGGAGGCAATGGTCAGGTTAGATAAACAATGTAAGAGAAAGTTCTCCACAGGCAGAGAGATTGCTGCTTTTTGGCTTTCCACACCCCATTATAAGGCATTCAAAGAACAGATGTGAACCAGGCTAAAACAGTGCCTTGCTAAAAAGTATGTCCCAAGCTGCCTTCAGTTCTTTGGTATATCAGATGTCCTTTTCTTTGTCTGCCTGCCCAGTCCATCAGTCCATGCTGGGGCCAGCTGGTGGGGTGACTCAGCTGTGCAAGGCAAAGCACCCCATCCCTCCGTGCACTGCTGGCTCACAGCACCCACTGAAGAGCAGCCAGGAAAGCCTTGTAAGGGGGAAGGAGCCACTTCAATACCAGGGAGATCCTGTGTCTCTCAGAACGTGTAAATAGGCTCTGCAAGGTAGAGGAGGAAAAGCAGGGACTGTCTCTTACCATGCTGTGCAGACTTTGCCAACTGGCTGAGGAGGGAATGGATGGTGTCTGGCCCCCTGCAGGGACTGGGGACCAGCTGGCAAAGGCAACAGAGGAGATGGCCTCATTTTCTATGGCTAGCCAAGGGAGTACAACTTTTCTGTGTGCTTTTTATCATGGGCCCACTACAAAAAGGTGCTTCAGTCTGCAGATCTTTATGTGTGCACAGCAGAACACAAGCCACCTCTCTGGAAAATCACTGCAGGACATAAACAGCACTGTACGTCACAGCAGCTACAACTGCAGCACCAAACTGAACTGGTCCAGGGCATGGCTCCAACCACTGGCAGCAGAGTTTGTACTGTTTAACTGCCTGCACCCTTTTAACTGTTGGTGTGCTTATTGGCACAGTTTGGACCTGTTCCAACTGTCCCAGGCAACACCAGGGCATGTTTTGGTGATGGGGATTTTTCACAACAGGCAGTGTTGATGAGATTACTTCATTTTGGGAGGAAGACAGCTTATATATATGATTACCAGCTGTGCCACTGCAGGAGGAGCCCTGGTCTGGTTTATTTGGTGGTACATATACCAGCACTGATTCTGTGCAAAACTTTGTAGTTATTGTTATAACTATTCTTAATAATAACTTTTAGCTATGCTACTAAGACAAGCAAATATAATATACTAAAATGTTCATTTGGACATGTATTAAAGTGGTGAAAAATAAGTCAGATCTATTTGATGCTGCATAGTGCATCTTTAATATTTTTTATGGTAAAAATACCTGCGAAGTGCTAAACCCCATGGTTCTCTGAGTTTACACATTTTATTTTCTTGCTTGTCAGGCTCTGGAAGGTTGTCTGCTCCTGATCTAGGGCAAGCAACATTTAGCATCACAGCAAACAGCAGTGATCAAAGCTACTTCAGCTGAAAGTTCATTTTTTGCCTGTGATACTGAGTATGACTTGCCATGGTGCACACTGGCTGTGTATGATCATTTCCTCCAAAGGGATAATTCCTCAGTGAGGCACACACTTTGAACAAGCTAACTGTGTTTGTTGTTTACAATATCTGCTCTGAAAAGTGGCTCTGCTGTCAGTGGAAATGCTGCCAGGGGCACGAAGAGTTCCTTAAAGTGTCAACATTATCATCACTCTCACTTCATCAAAGACCTTATTGAGACAAACTGTGGTGATGTCCATCCCTTCCTGAGGATTCTACCTGTCAGAAGGCTCAATTCCTCCATCTCCCATACCACAGGCCCCTTTCCCATGGCAGGGTACAAGGTTGCCTCAGCTTCACATGACACATGCATGATGTGCCACTGTTCTGCAAGCCATGGGAATGCAATGGGAGAAAGCAGATACCCTGAGACAGCATTTCTCTTTCTACATCTACATCTACAGAATTTTAATCCTTCTTTAAAATCCTGACTTATTGTGATTCTTACAAAAATCAACCTGCAATATAGCCAATATGAAGGTTCAGTAAGTTGAGACAAGTGTTCATCAAGTCACTGTGACTCCACCAGGCACACTGTCCTTGCAACAGCATCCCTCAGTGCATGCTCCTCAGTGCCTGAAGTTAGGTTTTCAGAAGAGTATTCAGAAAAAAGGCCCCCTTCTCTCTGCCAGTGGAGAGTGACTCTGGAGAGATGTGTCCCCCTGGATTAGGATCACTCGTCCCTTCTTTCCCCTTCCTCCACCTCATTTCCACAGTGTTTTGAGTTCCTCAGCAGGCTTTAAATAGGAATCAACAGGAAGGGCAGGCAAGGTTGATCAGCTTTGCACACAGCAGGAGGTGCTACTGCAGCCGTCAAGAATTAGCACATGTGTTTCGAACCCGGGACAGAAACACAGCAAAGATGTTACACCACACATGCAACTTCCAACTCAGCATCACTGAAAAGAATTCACAGAGCAAGGATTCATTACAGGTAGCACAATGCCACTGCCTTCAAATCAACTATTCCAGATTTAAACCCATGCTCCCCTTTGCATCTGTTATTCCAAAGGAAGCGTTGCAGCCATGGATTAACAATTCCCATTAAGAAACAGAGAGAGTGATACTAACAGATCACAACCACCTGCAAATAAGCTGGAAGAGCTCCTTATCAACTTATGTAAAATCATGAAATCAATTTGGCATGTTATTTATTCTCTATGATGATAAGCATCTTGTGTATTGGTTTGGGATATTCTGTGATAACAGCAGATAATTTTTTCATTTCTGCTGATAACACTAAAACCCAGGGAGTCTTTTCCTTGACTAGTTCATTTTCATTTATCCCAAACAGCCAAATGAGAACTGACAACAATGCAGCACAGCACTGGCACAATGGAGTAATTCTGAAGGCAGATTCTACACAGATAAGTACCAACAAAGGTTGTTGGGGTTTCCTTTTTCCAAGGAGCATACAAACTTGCCTCCATCAACCGTTTCCAAAGGCAAGCTCTTGGGGCCTGTGGTAGCTGTCATAACTGTAAGTGTAGCAAATGTGTGCGTGGAAATCTGGTGGGTTATTTATAAAGGTCTCTGATGTAAATATTGATGAGCCAACTGTTCAGCTAAGTTACTTAGCATACATGCACTGTATGTGTAAATCAGAAACCTACAAAGCTTAGCCAACAGTCAAAGTCTCTGGATAAGACAAGACACCCTTTTCATCCTGCAGGCCTGTAGCTGTAGGTCCCCAATAGAAGTGGTATCAAAGTGTCAGAGAATCATAGAATAGTTAGGGTTGGAAAGGACCTTAAGATCATCAAGTTCCAACCCCCTGCCATGGGCAGGAACAGCTCACACTAAACCATGTCACCCAAGGCTCTGTCCAACCTGGCCTTGAACACCACCAGGGATGGAGCATTCACAACTTCCCTGGACAACCCATTGTTGAGACAGCAAATCTCAATGCTCAATTCTTTGTTTCCTACAAGTATATTTCAGATTTTTACCTTTACATATATTATGTATATTTGCAAAAATATAAAATATAAACATATTTGAGTGTTCAAATTGGTTACATTCTCCTAGGAATTTTGACCTTCACCTGCTGTCAACCAGAGATGTTGAGTCTGAAAACCATTGGTCCTTAGGTTCTCTTCTTGCAAGTGGACTACAGTCCACATGTTTGTACCTTTGTATCCCATTCACAGAAATCATATAGAAGCAGGTCAGAGCCAGATAGTATATGTGGTGCAAAGATGTCTTATTTTAGTACTAGGTCTTACATCACTAACATAAGAAGGAATAAAGAAATTAAAGAATGAGTTTGTGGGCTAAAGAGGAATCTGAGAAGCTAAACTTTCTTCCCACAATGTATAACTACAACAGGACCTCAAGAAAACTAATTAAAAACCTGCAAATGTTGCATCTGCTCCACATGCATCCGAGAGACCATTATGGTTTGCATTTATATGTCAGAGACAAAAAAACTCAAAGTTGTAAGAAGTTGCAGTTCTGCATCAGATCACTAGAGATTTTCGTTTGCATATATGTTAACAGTCCAAAAGGCTTGGAAAGTCTTTAACTTAAAGGCATACTGCATATGGAGCTTCAAGTTGGTGCTAACTGAAAAGGGAATCTTTTCAGGCTGTGCTTCTCCATGGTTAGCATGATACTATTTGCAATTCTATCAATTTAGAGTGAAGATGATGCAGTTGTATTAACAGCCTCAAGAAGGGAAGAGTTGAGATGTAACATTAGATAATGAAGAGATTTTGGTGTAAAGCCCAGCTACAAGCAGGGATGTGGGACATGGGGAAAATGGAGCTGGTAAATTTTTCTATTTGTTCAAAACCGTTATGTTCTGCAGAGATAGATGGATTTTTATGTAGGTTTGGCATAATCCAACTAGGAGTTCAATGGAAACGTGCCTTTTGTTCAGGTTGTCTTGGCTCCTGGCCAAATGATCTCTTCTACTATCTTGAAGTCTGAGAGTCCAGCATCAGATATAACCCCCAACACACACTTCTTTTCTTTTGGAAGCAGAACCCTTTTCTTCTCCCTCCTTTTCCCTTTTTCCTGACACACACCCCCCCTCAGCCAAAAATAGTTCTCTAGGACTCATAGCAGATAAACGCCTCATTACGTCTCTTGTCTTTTTTTTTTTTATGAAAATACAGAAGCAATTCCTTTTGTCTCTGACAATGCCACTAACTTTACAGTTTTCTCACCGATGCATTGCGGCAAGGGGAAGTGTTTCGATGAAGAAATGGGTCTCTTGCCCTGGTTTCCTAATGGCTGGACCTAACAAGAACCACCTGAATGCCTCAAACACTTTTCCTTTCCCTTTCTTCTCTTCCTTCCCTCACCAGCTAGCCTACAGCTTGTGATCATAGTAATAATGTTGTTATACATCTCTTACACTCCTGCTACCCTATTCCTTTTGCACAGGAGGGCTTTTCTGTGAATTACAATGTTTTATGATTATCTCATTTCATACACCATCTATCAAAGCTAATATTAACTGTTCTGTATTATTATTTAAATATTAATTACTATTTTATATTAATTGTACTGTAACTGGTGCATGATTGCTTGCTATTCAGTGATCCTTTGTATAACACTGTATGTGGAGACCTAGCATTTACCATGCTTTTTTTCCTAAACCACCTTTGTTCTTCCTCTAAATTGGTTTGGGGGAGTCATCTGTCACACAGCAACTTGTTCTCTTTCCTCCTTTTATATGCACATAAAGGAACATTTTTTTCACCCATTCTCTATGGCACTGTGTGCTCAGACCACTGGTCTCTCTTTACACCTGCAGTGCTATTGCATTCTCCCTATGAGGCAGCTGCTTCCTATTAGCTTCACCTGGGATATTGAAGACCTGATCATCAGCCTGTTTGCTTAGTAGCATGCAGAAGACTTTTACCCTCTAGCTGTGCAGCAGTCCACTGGACAATTCTCCACTGCGTTATTTCAATAAGCCTCTTTAACAAAACTGCACTAAAGCTATTGTGGTATCTTTTGTCCAGAGATTCAGGAAACACATTTCATTTCCTCCAGTAGAAACTCTGGCTTATCACAACAGAGTCAAATCCTTTGGGTTTTCATTGCATTAGTCTTGCTAGTGAGAGCTGAGCATTAAAACCCCAAACAAATAATAGTTTAATACAGTACACAACAGGCAAGCAGGCATTGCCAAGATTTAACAGGCAGAATGTTTGCAACTTTATTATTAAGGAAGACTTTCTCTTCTTTACAACTTTAAGACTTCTCCACAGAAAGAGAGCCAGCCACGCTAAAGGGTACCTTTCCTCTGAAACAGAAGATTGAATGTAAATGCTGAATGGCAGATCCTTAAAACCTGGAGATCAGATTGCCAAAAGACATAATAGCTGTCGTATTCTTATTTGTTCTAGGCTTAAGAAGAAGAAAGTCAATTATCAGGTAAACTTATACAAACGTTTCCTACTCTTTGCATGTTTAAAATCATCGTGGTCTCACTAATATAAATAGTTCAACTCTCTTCTCCTTACTGAAAATTTACTTCCCCGCTTGTTCTCATTTGCCAGCATTTTCTGCTGAGAAGTGTAATATACCTTATAACAAAGGAAGGGAAATATGTATGCAAATGAACTAAGATTTTATAAGCTTGGAATATTTGGACTGAAGAATGGCTAAAATTCACTACAATACAGGCAAAAGAAATCCACTGTTGGTCAGTCTTGCATGGTTGAGGCAGTAAAAACACTGAGATTGTGTCTTCAGTAGAAAAAAACAGTAGTGTTAGAAGGAAATAAGTAGTAATCCACATCTAAGGCACTTAAAATCCCTATGGAGCTGAGGCACCTGTAGGTTTTGTTCCTAGGTAGGTAAAGAAAGTAAGTGTTGTGTCCCAAGTTAGTGGAGACACCTGACACCTAGCTGACCTTGAGAACCTAAAGTCAGCTAATCTCCACTAAAATTAACACCTTCCTGGCAGTGAAAACAAAACCATAGGATACAATGGAAATAGGATAACAAATTCTCAGCTTTGTCTGGGGAGATCCACTTAATTCACCCTGGTGGACACAAGCTGATTTACATTGAAAAAAAACAAGGTGTTTTTATCTTTCTCCCTTCAGCTGCTCCAGAGCTCAGCTACCTTCTTGACATGGTCCCTTGCAAAGGTCCTTCTCTTGAATGGTTCCATACATCTCAGAGAAGGAGCATTTCACCTTTCTGGTCCACGGGTTGCACACAAACATCAAACTAAGTCCAAGGTATTTATTTTCTAAAAATCAGCAGATAATGTCTCTGGAAAGGTGTTAAATGGTCTAGATATAATTCTTATCATAGCACTTCAGATATGTAAATATCTGTCTTTGATCTGGGGAAATTAAGTTTGGGGGTGATGGGATGATGTCATGCTTCAGATTACAGCCTCATTTCCTCTTGGTGCTTTCCCTCACCAGGCACATACTGAGCCTTTCTATTGTTAAACTATGTGTGGCATGCTGGTGAGCAAACCAGCCATAGACCAGGATGAATTTCTATTTTTCCTTTGTCTTCTTGAAATGAGATTGCTGCACTGACATAAATAAACACAAGTATGTCCATAAGGCTGTGTTTTCAGGGTTTTCCCTCCCCAGTACAATAAGCAGCAAGTTATTCTTCTGTCAATAAGAAAACAAGAACACCCACAGCCATTTGGTCAAAGCAATTTCCTGCCACTATAATGCAGCACATGCTCAAAATGATGGCTGAGCTTGGGGATGTATTCATAGACCCCTAAATACCAGCTCCTGCTTCCAGGTGGGCTCTGGCAGCCCAGCCGAGGAACAGCATGGCTACCTCCCTCAGCTGCCCTCTCTCACTGACTCCTCCTTATCCCTTCTCCTCCTCCCTGCGAGGCACACATGCGGGCATGCAGCTGAGTGAGGACCCCGGTGTCACAAAACAATTCATTTGTTCAGAGCCACAGAACCAGGCTAATCTGAAGCACACTCGTGTTTGAAAGAGTCAGGAAGCATGAAGCAGAGCCATGCAGGTTACAGCTGAAAACTCAGACACAGAGCTGAAAATCATTTTGTCTTTAAACCCACAGCCGAGCGATAAGGCAAAAGAAAGATAAGAAAAAAGAAAGGTCAGCATGCAACCTCTTCCCTGGAGATAAGTAAGAAGGACAGCGTGTATCTCCCTCCTGAAGCTTTGTTAATTTGAGCAGGTTTGCTAGCTGGAAGATTTAGAGGGAGGGAGGGTTAGCAAATTCTTCTGCATCTCTGCTGTGCCAGAAATTTCCCTAGAAGCAGAAGACTTTGTATGACATCGTCAGCTTCACAGCAGATTTAAAAGAATACTCTGTGACAAGCACAATCAAATCCATGCACAATGAAATCAGATGTAGAGAAACTGGTTTATAGATGCACACTAACATGTGTTCATCAGTGTGCTGCAGTGCCAAAAAGCCTAAAGTTGTGTGAAAAGGGAGAAAAATCAACTCCAGAAAAGCAAAACTGTTACAGATTATGATCAGCCAGTGCCAGGCCAGTCTGTCCTGGTGCAATTTGCCTTCTCTGCAAGAGGAAAGGGTAACAGAAAATTTGTATCTGTAAAATAAAGAGGAGAGAGAGCAATTGGCTTGTGCCTGACAGGAATTTCTCCAGCAGCACGGAGAGACTCATTAGAATTTTTCCCATGACACATCACAAAAGATGGCTGGAGAAAACAAAGTGAGATGCTGGAGCTCAGTATATTTCTTTGTCCTTGAGAAGCCTGGCCTTGCTGAATCTCACGGGCTAATGCATGCATAATTTGGGGCAGCTGATGAAGTTTATTGTGTTCCTGACTAAGTCGAGAGGAGGGAGAGAGGGAGGGGGGAAAGAAACAAAGTTGGCTTTAATTAAAGTTCTGCTATTGTCTTTAATATTTACATAATGTGCTATCATAATTGCACCTGATTGGAGACTTAAGATGTGCAGAAGAAAATGACACTCTGGAAGTCTCCAGCTGAGGAAACAAAAGGCAGGACAGCCCCTTCCCTCTCCTCCGATCTCTTGAAGCCAAATCAAAAGCCACTGAAGAGGAATTGCAGTAGAGTGTTTTATAAAGCTGAGAACTCTCCCATAAGCTCAGCCCAGCACACCTCCTCCCACACACCAGTAGGCTGAGAGCAGATGGCTATGCTGGCAAAGACCATAGCATCTACTGACTTCCCACACCTGGCCAGATGTGTGCTGTTCCTCTGGCACGGGGCTGGATACTTGGCAAAGTTTGGGGAGAGATGCTAAACCCACTGAGGGTGTCTGGTGCTAATTCCCAGATTTAACTGGGAATTTTCCAGTGGGGAGGAGACTATGAGATCCACAGAAGAAGGAGCAATGCCACCTCAGTGGAAGGAAATAATTCCTTAATATCCATCCCACTGATGTCAGTCATGAGGAGTTTTTTAGGTAAGAGGTGAACATGTAATTCTATTGGAAATTAATAGATCTGTCAGTGTTGCTTAAACTTAAGAAGAATGAGAAATCTACCTCTGAATCAGATGGGGACCTCCTACAGCCTGGGGTTAATCTCCAGTCTGGGACCGAGTGCTTTGGGTCAGTCACCACCGCTATAGTGTCCCAAGCTCCTTCTGTTTGACTGTGGATGCCTGTAACAATTTGAGCATGCAGCAGAGGTAGCTCCCAAAGAGGTGTTTTAAGCATCTGTGTGAGGTCCCTTTTGACTTTGGATTGCAGACATTTTGTTTGTGATTACATGCAAAGGCAGGCTTGATTCTGATCTCAGTGTTGCTGCAACCACTTGGCAGGAAATATATTCGTTGCAGTCTCCTCCATGAAAAACTCTCTTCTGTTTTCCCATTGACCTTCCTCACAGAAAACAGTAAATAAATACAATTTATGTTCTTTTTGTGAAAAGAACTATGCCAAGGTTGATGGTGATAAAGAGGATTTCTTGAACTGGGAGCAACAATAAAGTTTCCATGACATTCATGTTCCTCCACTTTGTTACAGACCATGGTGTCATCCAAAAATAAGGTTTTGTCTCTGCATGTTTTTCTCACATTTAAGATTTGTATCTAAAAAAGAGTCACAGTGGGCTCAATGTGTTCCTGTAGTTTGTGCAGGTCCACAAGATCTTCCACAAGTTCACCTACTGAGAAAAATGCTGACATGCTTTCATTATTTAAAGTGTCATCATAGAACATCTTGCTACTGATTTTTTCCTAGCAGCCACAGAAAAACATAATTTCATAGATACATTAAGTGCCATAGTTCACATTTAATGGTTTAAGAGTGGAAATGCTCCTCCCCAATGGCTGAATGAAGGAGAACTGGCATACAATGTAGTGGCATTTCCAGGTTGTACACTGCCTTCATTACAAGCAGCTGCTGTCTGCATCTGCTGCAGCAAGGGACTGAGGGAGAGCAGAACATTTTTGGTCAGTCCTTAAGCCAGAATGCCAATTACAGCATCCGACATCTAACTGTACCTTTGCACTAGTGATCCTGCTGAGAGGTGTTTGCTGTATTGCAGAGATTCTATGCAATGCTTTTTGGCTGGATTGCTGTTTATAGTGATTTTTCTATAAATGGTATGATCTCACCAAACAATAGCAGTGAAGCTGCTGGGACATGGGAAATATACCTGCTGTTACCAGCCATTCTTGGAGTAGAAGCTCTCCTGGAGCACATGGATTAAACTGCACTAATCCAACTCACTTTTCTGTACTGGATTTTTTTTTTATGTGGGCATCAGTGTAGCTATTTACCAGACTTTGACTTTATATTTTTGGTTGGTTTTCTTTAGCTTTCCAATCACTGCATTACAGATAAACCAAAAAAAGAGTTTCTGTCCGTCCCTTCAGAGTATAGCTATGACTCATGAAGTTTGTGCATTCACTTGGAAATATGGTGCTGCATCATTCTCGCTATATATCAGCAATAATGTACAGAAACTGCACTGGTGCTTCAGGCATCAAATAACCTATTTACTGGCAGGGAGGGCCTATACTGCTGTTTTCATTAGCTCCTGACTCAATATGTTAGCGACCATTAACAGACTCGGGAACTGCTTAGTACCCTGGTCTAATCCACTCTTTACATTTTTGTCAGTGTAAAACTTGCAGTGCTAGAAGTGCATTAGCATCATTAGATATGCAAGACACTACAAAATGCCTGGGAAACTATGTACAATATCTCTCTAGATCCTGTAATATAGTCATCACAACAGTATCCAAAATAGTGCAGTTGCTGGTACAAGCAAGAACTTTTTGCTAGCAATCAGACCTCGTAGAAACGGATGCTGGTAGTAAAAGTTTTCCTAGAGGCTAATATTGCTGAAGTTCAAGAACCAAATATTGCCTTTCTCTTTCATATTATCCCATTTCAGTCAGGTTTAGGCTTCTCTCAGTGAGGTCACATTTTGCCTAAAATATGATCTGAACAGAAAGGTAATTCAACAAGAACATAGGCAAGTTTTCAGGGGAAATGCCAAGTGGGACATAAAGAACAGTGTGGAAGGAGTATTTCTACCCTAACCTGTACTGATTCTGGAAAAGGAAGTTGTAAAAGTTTGAGGTTTAGCACGGGCTGATGCTTTATTCCAGGCCTAAGCATTCACTCAATTCTATAAAAAAACCTGAGCATAAAATAAGCTTGAAAAGTTGCTGTAGGTAGGAGCCAAATTGTCAGCTGAAAGGGATATTCTCTCCTTTTGGTGGCATGCAGCCCATTTTATGCTAGCATATATTTGGACTACATTTCCAGACATGTAAAAGTTAGTAGCTGGACAGGTGATCCTTTTTAAAACTCTATTTATTTCAAAGTGGAGATGAACATGGATCACTGGTTGAGGTATGAACTCTTCCTGTAGCTCACCATCTGCCATTGCGCAGTGCGTTACATTTATTGGCTTTACTTAACTGTTAATGAAAAACTACCATCAACAGCTGCCATAACTCCCACTACAGATTGTAATAAATAATAGCCTGGTTGGCTCATAGCCCTCATTCTCCTGCTCTAGAGAAATAAGAGCCAGGGAGTCCACAGCTTCCTCAGGGGGCAAGAAAAGATGGCTAGAACTCTGTGATTGACTTGACTTTTATTGGAGCTGTGTTTGGTTGAAAACTATCTAAATACACACACACATATATGTAAATGTATAAATGGACAATTAATGAGATCCCAGTCCTGCTTTTTCCTGTAGTAATTTGCATTGGCTGCAGTGGGAGCAGGGACGGTCCACTGGCACATTATAAATATTATAAAACATCCACTGGCCTGTTATAAATGTAAAAATTTGGTATACATGCAATCTCAGACTCTAAATTTTTAATACTTTTTCTTTAATTCAGCTTTGGTTTACCCCACTTTTAATTAAGTTGTGAAATCCTCTGCTTCATTTGTTCTGGGGTTTACTGGCTAGATACTCAGAAAAGCTCTGTTTCTCTTTAAGCACCTCAAAGAATTCACCAGAGTCTGAAGGGTTCTCCAGAATTTCCACTGGAAATTAGGCTGATCAATATCATTTTGGCCAGTCTCATTTTCAGACTGAAGAAATGCAAGTTTTTGAAAACATATCTTTAAACATCTACTTGTAGAGTTTGTTTCTAATCCTAAACCGGAGTGCTTCCGTATTCACACTTTGAAGAGTAATATAGGTGGATCACTGTCAGTGTGATAAAATTATAGTGTTTAATTTTATGTAAAGTTGTTAGCAATGCAGACACATTCATGGCTCAACATCTCCTCCAAGTGAAAAGAAAGGCTCCACCCGTGTTCTTCACAGATCAGTAAGAAGATAAAAGACTGGATAACTGAACAACCAGCAGCTGTACAGTGACACGCACATGAGGATAAATCCCAACAGGGATGCAGACACAGAAAGCACAGAGCTGCAATAGGGTGGACTGTGTTTTATCCAGGCTTCATTTAGATCTCCTTACATTGTTGAGAGAAGTACATGGAGAGTTCATCCAGTAAAAGACTAGCCTAAGAATAGGTTTAGAGATATGGGAAATGAGTTAATATCAGATATATTCTAGAACAGTTAGCTATTTTCAGGTTTCTTGCCTTGTTTCCTTTACCTATCTAATATATTTTCATTTTCTACTTTGAGAAAACCACACCACATAATTCCAAGCAATTAGCTATATTTAGAACTAGAATAAAGGAATTTCCGCTTTCATTTCCATGGTTCTTGACCCTATACAATAAGAGAGGAGTATCTAAACAGAGGAGGAGTGAGCAAACATTTTTATCAAGAGAATGTGAGACTGGCAAGACCAGTGCTGCAATACTGTAGTCAAATCTGTTACCTAAGGTTTAAAAAGGTATTAAAAAATGGAAAGAAAGGCAGAAAATAGCCTGAAAAGTTTTCAGAAAATCAGTGAAAATGTGTTATAGTGGAAGAATGAAGAAGCTCATCTTGCTTAGGACAAGGAATTCAAGATAAATGACAAACATCAAGAAATGACCTGACAAAATATAAGGAAGTTATATCCCTAGGATAAATAAGCAGCTAGCAAACCTCTAGAGTAAAGGGCTAAACATTCAAGTCACACAGTTAGGTATAAATAAACCTTATTTTCAGTTTTTCTTCTTACCAGGCTCATCCCTAGCCCATCCAGTAAGAGATTTAAACTCAAAAGGACATGGTGACTCCTGCATCTTTGACATCCTCAAACTTGCATTAGCCAAGCAGAAGTTACTGAAATCGGTATGCAAGTAAACAGATTAAGTGTATTGGGCTTTTATAGGGAGGAAGTTAAAGCCAGGATATTCCATGGTCCTTTCTGGTTTAACACCTATGGTTCCCCACAGTCAGCATATTTGTATATACGTAAGTACTTTATTGATAACCTGAAGTGCTCAAAAGAAGTAAAAATCCGAGCTAGTGAGCACTAAACCCTCTGATAATTCAGACACCTCTAAGCAAGAGCTATGTCTTCCACTACAGATCCACTATGATCACTTCTCCTCATAACTTAATGAGCTTTGGTACCCATTCTGAGTTCCAAAGTTTCCAAAGTTCCCTCCTTTGGCACAGGACTCCAACACTCAGCAGGAGAGCAAGCTGAGAGCCCACTGTTACACAGCTGTGTCCAGCTCATTTGGCAGCCTCCACCTGCTTTCCTGAGCCTGGAACATCCCTGGACACAGGGAACATAGGGACCCTATTCCCACCTCTTCCGTCATAGATTTAGTGGGAAAATTATTCCTCGCTTCCCCCCTACCAGACCAGTTGTTTGTAGGCATGAACTACTTCATGTATCACAGTCCCAGCTCCACAGCTGGGTCACATCTGCCCACAGCACTAAGGAAACTTCTTATTTTGTGAAGTTGCTGTCAGTGAAGGCACCCACACATTTACTTTCACAACAGGGCTGAGGCTTTGTGTACCACTCTGGGGATGCAGCTGCTGTCAGACCCACAGATACTCCCTGGAGTGTGCATTAACTCAGAGTTTGGGTTTGTAAACATTTGAACTCCAAGCTATCTAACACAAAATTTACTTTTTTCAAAGGATATATCTGGGATGCCAATTGTTGCTAGAAAGACAATTGACACCTCGCTTTCCTCAGTATTTTAGTCACAGGTTTGGCATCAGAACTGTCAGAACATGTTGCAAACACTCAGATGACTAATACATCAAGGTATTTCTGTGGCAGAGGGCTGGAATACTTTCCACATTTCTCTTTTTGTCTTTTCAATAGAGGGAGATTATCCCTTTCTTTCTCGTTCCCTGTTAGGTCCCTAAAATGTATACTACACTGAAACACAATGTCCAAGGATGTTGAGAGCTATACATTATATACAGTACTCAGTGCAATCTGCCTTTCTGGGAGCTCATCATCTGATGATGAACCAGGAATCAGCTTATGGGAACAAGGCTCTGTATGTTTGTTGTCCCCAAACCAGCAATGCTTTAGTTGTCCAGCTGCAAAATGGGAAGCTGAGGCCAAAGACCTCTCAAATCTCAGAAAGTGTCTGACAAACTGGTGTCAGCCAGGATGGTGATGGTTGCCCAGGGCCCCTTCAGGCTTGTGGTGCCTAGAACAGGCAGCTTCTGAGATTTTTTAAATGCCAATACAAATGCCCACTTCCTCTCAGGAGGGATCAGCTCCACGAAAACATCAGTGCCTAGAGTACATTAAAAATGTTTATTGTTTTACTCATGTGAGAGCCAAATTTCATACATGCACCTAAGAAACTGAAATTCAAGGTCCAGCCTCAGCCCTTACATTTCTGAATAGACAACATATTCTCATCTCTTCTCTCTCAGTTCAGCACTGACTTCTGAAGACAGGGCATGTGTAAGTTGCCCCATAACAAGAAAGCCATGCTTATTTAAACTATTGCACAAACCTTCATTTGGTATTAGCTGTACATGAAGCACAGAAACCATCTCAGTTGTCTGAGGACCTGTCCTGACCTGTAAGGTAGGCCAGCTCCTACACCTCCTGCCCAGGTTAACAGCTTGCACTGACCTACTGTCAGTTACCCTCCCTGCCAAGGGATCAGCTGTCTCCCTTGTAATGAGGAGGAGATACAGACCTTGCAGGCTGCATAGCAAGGATTGTGGTTTATATGGTTTACAATTGAGCCAATTGGTGTAAATCTTAAACAGTCTCAATCTCACTTTTGGTATTTGAAAGGGCTATCATGGATTATCATTTTCATTTACCAGTATTAACCACTAACTAAGTACCACACAGCTGTTTGCTTGCATTCCCTCCTCCCCACAGTGGGATGGAGAGGAAAATCAGAAAAAACGTAAACCTCACTGGTTGAGATAAGAACAGTTTAGTAATTGAAATAAATAATAATAAGTAATAACAATAATAATAATAGCAATTAAAAGGAGAGAGAGGAAGGAATAAAACCCAAGAGAAAACCACAAGTGATGCTCAACACAATTGCTCACCACTCACTGACCAATGCCCAGACTATCCCTGAGCAGCAGTCGGTGGATCCCAGAGAACTACCCCCAGTTTATATACTGAGCATGACACTGTATGCTATGGAATATCACTTTGGCTAGTTTGGGTCAGCTGTCCTGGCTGTGCCCCTGGCTGTGCCCTCCTGGCTTCCTGTGCCCCTCCTCACTGGCAGAGCATGAGGCTGAAAAGTCCTTGATCAGGGTAAGCACTACTTAGCAACAAGTAAAACATTGGCGTGTTATCAGCATTGTTCTCAGAGCCAAAGCCAAACCACCACACTGTACCAGCCACCAGTAAAAAAGATAACTCTATCCCAGCTGAATTGTTCTTGCTTGGTCTTCTGTGGTTTTGCTCTGATGCTTCTCCAACTGCTTTCTCTGAAAAACCTCACAGAATCATTGCCTTCCTCTCCTCACCTTTTTGCTGGGCATGTGCAAAGACAATGTTTATTTTATAGAGGTGTGTGAGGTCACACTAATCCCTGTGGTTTATGTGTTACATAATGAAATCTATGATTGCTGAAAAGGCTTTGGCATGTGCTTCACACTTTTGGTTTCTTTTCCACATATTTGGTACTCTGCATGGACTTCTTTGTGGTGTGAAAATGATTTTTCATTCCAGTGCTCCTGCACAATAAGGCCCCGATTCCATAAAAGCTTCTGAACTCAGCTGGGTAAATCATCTGATAGATGCAGCATCCTGCTGCAAGTAAAGATAGCCATATGAACAAACACGTCAGGGCTTTACATTATTCTGACATATTTTGGGCACAACGCTGATCTCCTTTTGATATAAATCCAAAGTAAATCAGTTTAATAGATTTTTCTTTCTGTGCAAAGACAATGGAAATACTAAGCTGAGTGCCTAGCATAATATTAACTAATGCTATGTAGCTGAAAACTCTCACTTTGAAATACAGTGATTGATGTTTTTATTAGTAACTTCAAGTACAAATATTTCCCCTTTACAGTGATCAGCAGCTTCAGGGCCTTCTGATTATTATTGTTGTGTATCCTCTCTGTTTTAATTGCAATGTATTTTGCACTTCTCTATCAGTTTTTATCTGAAATTACTTTGTAAGCATGAATTCATTAAACCTCACCATGTTCCTCTGAGAAAGCTGTCTAATTAATACACCAAGTTATGGCTGGGCAAACTCGGGCACACAGATACTAAGTAATCTTCCCAGAGTCACAGAGTAAATTATGAAACAGAGCAGGAAGATGATTTCGGGGCCACAGGCTGCCAGGTCACATGGATATCAAGGTGGAGAAATATCTGTGAAGATAACATAGAGCTTGCAGATTCCCACCAATCTGAAACCAGCTCGGGGTACCCCCTCCCCTACTGCCTGGCAGACCATGGACCCCTCTTTCAGATTTAATTGTTTCAACCAATCTGGTCAAAAAACCATGCTGGGGTAACTATAGTGTGGCACCACTACCACCACAAAGTGGTTTAGGTCAAAGGAAAATAGGGCTTTTGGTTTTGCCTGTGCAAAAAGGAGCCCAGGATGCAAAGGATTTTGGCAGTGACAGATAAATTTTCACTGCCAAAGCTCTGTCTCTCCAATGGCAACAATGCTAGTACATGATCATCTGATATGCTGACAGGTTTTGCAGGTCTCTTTTGCTCAGAGCTCTTTTCCTTGCAGGAATTGAAATCCACAAGCCAGGCAGCAACACAGGGAGGGTGCAGTGACCATGCAACATCATGAGTGCGGTACATGCAGGGACACAATGTCCTTACAGCTGAGACAGTATGCACCCACATTACTGACTGAGATCAACGGGTCTTAAACTGGACCCCATATGCTCCAAACTGGATCATCACTGTCAACTTACTGTTTCAGGAGTAACTGCATCCATGTTAATAGAACCCCAAGCACTTTCAGAGCTTCACTCATTCTGTTTCTTTGAATACAATTCTGAGTTACAGTCATATATTTACAACATCTCAACCCTTCTTCCTTCCCTTTTTTCATAATTTTCCTCTTAAATGCTACAGAAATTGCTTCCCTGGGACATCAAAACTAATGTATGCAAATTGTTACACAGCATTACCACTGCCATGGTGCCACTATGTTGCTGAGATAGTTAATTACCAGGATAATGCAGTTTGTCTGCTCTCTATCCCCTTGTGCTGCTCCTAAAAGGAAACAAAGGAAACAACATCAGACAGACAGAGAGGGAATTCAGTCCCCTATTAATAACCACCATAAAGGAAATAAAGGATTAAAGGCCATTCGCAGCACACATGGCATACAGCTTTGTATGGCACAGATGCTGAAGAGGGTCTTGGAGCTGGGTCTGCACCTGGCCATGTTATTCATCAAGAGACAAACCTTGAGATCCTTGCTTAATTTACATTGAATTGCTTTTATGCCAAAAGGAATTTCACAGAAATGAGACCAAAGTGAAAACCAAGGCCAGTGGCAACAGCATTGTTTGGATTCACACAATGCCTCTAGTCTTGCTGCTTTCATGCAGCTATCACATTAGCAGGTGACATAAATTGCTGTTGCTCTCCTTGTCTGTAAAAGGAGAGGCAACTTTGACCCCCAGAAAGTACTTTCCAATTTACCTTAGAGCTGGAATCCTAATTTCCTGGTGTCTCCCAACACAGCAATATGTTCTCAATAACTGAGAAATCAGGTCCTCACAAGAGGTAAGGAATGTCATCACCAGGCTTTTCATGCTCACTGTAATCAGTGATGACTTTTCTGAAAACCAATGGCAAAGGGTGGTCATGAATAAAAATGACATGATTTAGCCTTAGGAAGTATACAGAGACCTATGAAAAAAATAAAATCCAAGAAGCCCTATGTATTCTAAGGGCTACATAATTTCAGAGCTGTTCTGTGGAATTTAATAGCAATTTTAAAAGGATTGTTAAAACTTCCCTATTGAATGCACAATTGCTCATTGCATTTAAAAGGTATTTTATTTATTTTTAAATTGTTTCTATTGATCTCATTCAATCCCTTTATGATCACATTTGGGCTGCTCCTCCCAGGTTCTATAGGACGCTTCCACAAAGGCAGGCTGTCCCTATAGGTGACATCCATTAAAAGGGTCAGTTTGGAAAGAAAGAGAAAGAGATAATGAGAAAATCCAGTGCTCACCAAGTGGGTAGGCACCAGCACCCCTCCTCCAGTTATCTCTAGCCAATAACACTGCGTGGTGATGAGGTAATACTTGCCTTTAGTACACAACAGCACTGCTTCCTTGGTTTGTAATTCTCCTAAATGAGACAAAACCGGGAAGCTTCTCTCTGTTATGCTGGTGCAAATAAGCATCTGAATTCAGATATTCACAGTCACAGGGAAAGGGAAGCAGCAGGGAAGCATGCCAGTGCTCAAGCTTTTCTTCCCTCTTTGTAACACATAAGTGAGTTTGAAGTGTTTTACTCACGTGAGTTAAAGGAAATCCAAGCAAGTGGTTTGGTTCTTGCTGCAGGCAAATCCCAGGAGAGACAGGTTCTGAAGGCTTCTGAGTAAATTAAGAAAACTCCCCTTTTTGTATCCCTCACAAAGCAGCTCACTCTCCGTTCATCATCCCAGTGCAACCAAGGGGAGGAAAAAAAGGATTTTGTGACTCAGTATTTAAAACACATCAGTGGAGGGAAAGACCAGAGGAACAGCTTTGTTTTCCTCAGCCAGTGTATGCTGCATGCACTTCAGTCACGCCTGTATATTTTCTTTGACAGGAAGAACAGCTTCTCCTGTTGGGGCCAGTGCTGCCACAGTATGCAGTTGGTATACGGGGCAGGCTCCCGAAACAACAGGGCATTGTCAGCTAAACCTTGGAAGCAGACTGTGTATTACAGGCTACACTTTGGGAGGGAGAGAATAATCCCTCTCTTCAAGCTTATGTCCCAGGCTTCCTCTGCAGGCTTGTAAGGTGGAATACCACATTCAACTCAGAAGTAACAGCAAGGAAGAGGGGTTGAACTCAACAAGCCTGGTCCCAATCATCAACATGGTTCCATTGACAACACCCAGAGCAACAGCCAGCATAGTGGTGTTTTCCAGTCACTCATCTGACAGCAACAGAGGTTTAAAATGAATTAACTGCCCTCTGTACTTGAGCATCACCAGCCAGATAATTGTCCTCGGCTGGCCAAACATTTTTAAGTGCTCATTTTTCTGCTAGAAAAAGTATTTCTTCCTTCAGTCAAGCACTAGTTCCCCAACAATCTCTTTTAATCATTTTCTTTAGAGAAGATATATTCCCTAGGGCTTTCTTGTCAATACAAGTGGATGTCTTATTAGGAGATTATATTGACCTGCTGGGGATGGTGGCCATCTTTCATTTGCAGCAAGTCACTGTTGAAACTTGATGGACATGGATTCTAGGATGCCTTGTGGGTATATGGAGATGGATGTGGCAGAAATGGAGACCCTGAAAAACACATGTGAATAGCAGTTGTGTCTCTTGAACTACAGCCAAAAAGCCACAGATGCCCAGCTAGGCAAGTCCATATGGAGACACTGGGGCTGGGAGCCATGGAGATGTTACTTATTTTTGAGATGTCTTCCAATTTAATCACTAAAGTAGCCCCTTTTCTTGATCTCAATGTGACTTACAGTGGGAGACCAGAGATACACAGCTTGGCTGTTATTCTAGTATAAATCCACCCTGTCAAGGGCAGTGGGAAATAAAAATTTGCTGTCACTTTACACAGCTCTTGGCTTCAGTTCTATCATGAAGAAGAAAAAAAGAAGTGGAAGCACATCTGTTTCAGTGCACTCAGATACATAGATAAAAATCCAGTGAAAAGACTGGAGTAAACATGAACTTAAAGAAATCCTACCATAAGCATGGAGCCCAATAGCCTTTAAGGAGGCAGGAGATACACTGGCTTTGTACAGTACATTGGGAGAATATTCAAATACAAGCAGTAGGCAAGCTTTTGTACAGAAAAAAATGAAGAACTCAGTCCTGTTCAATTAAAATTGAAAGATGATTTTGAACTTTTTTTTTCTATGAAATTTACATTACGGTAGACATATTAATGTCTATCTTTCTATTCTGTAATTGGCTTGGTAAAATATATATTTCATTGTACAGGGGTTTCTCCTTTACCCCTTCTCTTTCTCGACACTAAGTAGAAAAGGCTTTTTGGACAGATTTCTTCACCCATCTCCACTACAGTCGTTTTGCAACATGAATGTAGCATTACTGCTGGCAACGGCAACTTGCCCTAACTCCTCTTCACTAAGCAGTGCAGCAGAGATATGCAGCGCCATGATGAGCATGTTCTTCAGTGTTCACTGATATCTAAACAGCATAATTGCACATTGGTGAAAATATTTGTCAGTCTACCCTGTAGGACCCTGTTCTATAAAATGACTCCGCCGTTGCATGGATGCTGCCTTTCCAGAGATATCTATTTACCAGTTCAAGGATGTTCTAGCCTGTCTGTGTTACAGGGGGCTATAAAAAGCCACCAGAAAGATGGCAACAACTGGAGAATATAGTCAAACAGCCAAGTCTCCCTTCCTGTTGAGTTACCACCTTACTTGATCCTTATTCCTGAGTCCAGAAGGGGAATTGGTTTCTCTGTGCTGTAGAAAGAGTGGAAAAGAACGAAAGTGTATTGCAAAGCTGGATCATCTGAAATTTTCCTTGCTTCCAGCTTCATGAGAAGTAACACACCTAGTCTCTAAAATTCAGAATGGGATCCTGATTTTAACATATCCCGGTGGGTACAGGGTTTTGAGTCAGCAGATCTGTATCAGCTCACGACAAGGATAGACATAGACTCAGGTATTGACTGTCACTCAACATGCACTGATGTGCAGGTACCACACTTGATTTGGGCCCATGTTTAAGTTAAACTTTGCATGTTCAAGGGTGATTCCTCCTACAGAAGAATATTGTGAATAAGAGTGGAGGGTCAAGAGTATGATCCCTGGAACATATACAGGTATGTAAAACTTTCATTCTGAAGATCTGCAAAAAACTGTTACTGATGTTGGAGGAGGAGGAGAAGAAACAAAGCCTCCTGCAGAAACCGGAGTTGGAATAATGTCAGTCACAACTAAGAAAGGAACATTGAGAAGAAAAAGAGAAGTATTTTTTTGAGAAGCAGTGAGATAAGAACTAGATCATTCAGGCAAGGGAGCCAAAATGTATACAAGCTATTTAGAGAATAATGCTCAGGGAAAGGAGAATGATATGCAGACATCTAGTTGGCATGACCTAGAAAAGACACACATCAGGAGAAGTGGACTCTGTTAAAGAAGGGTGAAGAGTGGGAGAGTGAAGGGAAGCAGTGAAGTCAGTTTGTTTATCAAGGATCAGAGCATGCATCTGATGATATGGAGTACCTCACTTTATGGTTTACCCGCTTGAAACCTCTTAGTACAACCTGCTTCCCAGAAATGCATGAACTCTCAGCTCCTGATGGTCAGGGGCCCTTTAGAAAGGCAAACAAGAGCATGAGTGATTTTAACCTTCCCACATAAAAGAAGTAAAATTGCATCACCACTGCCCAGACTGCCTCTCCACAGAAGAGTTGGCTACCACTGCCTCAATGCAGAAGGAAATCAGGAATTGTCCAGAGAAGCTGTGGCTGCCCCATCCCTGGCAGTGTTAAGGGTCAGTTTAGATGGGGCTTTGAGCAACCTGGTTTAGTGGAAAGTGTCCCTGCCCGTGGCAGGGGGCTGAAAATGGATGATCTTTAAGATCCTTTCCAACCCAAACCATTCTGTGATTCTATGAAATTTTGATATAAAAAGAGGCTCCTCCTGCCTGAAGGAACATGCCATTTGAGGATAGGCAGCACAGCCTAGCACAGAAGTGGGAATCTCTAGGGGTTAAATTCCTGGGTGCAGATAGAGGGTGACATGGGAAGGAACCATGGACATTTATTAGCAGGCAAATGCCATGAGGCCATTGTCAGGGAGTCTAAGATATCGCAATGAGAAGGAGGAACAAGTCCAAATCCTAGGCATCATCTGCTTAGTGTGAGTGTAAGGAGCCTGCAGCTGCAATGCCTCTCTCACTCCATTATTCTGTGGGAAATATCTCCTGACACAGCCTCACACACATACATCACATGAGGAAGGAACAGCCATACCTTGTCTCAGCTTTTTATCACACCTGCGTTCAGCACTAGCTCTACAAAAGGTCTTCTAGTGTTTCATAAACTACAAGAAAATCTAAGCATTTTAGCTGTATGTTTACAGCATGGTATCCTCCTGTCCTTATTTCATATAACTTCTTTTGCCATTGATGATAATATTTTATCTTTCTTTATCCATACACCTTCAGCACTAAGTGCTGATTTAATGCACATCTTCAGAGTCTGTTCATTAAATGCTGAACTATGTGTGTGTTTTTCCTTCAGCAAAACAATCTACCTACTGAGATCCTTTGCCCTGCAGAGGTGACTATTGCATCCTTGAAAAATGAGGATATAGCACTAAAAGGAAAGCTAACAAGCAACAAGGGAAAACTTGGGGAGCACAGAAACTGGATGTCTGTAATGAGATACAAACTGAAAATGAGACAGCACTGACACTCTGCTCTTCTACAGACACAACATCATTCACGTTTCCTTATGATCAGAGTGCCACAAAATGGGCGAGAACTGGGATTCAGCTGCCCTGAATAATCTCTGGTGCAAGACACACTAACAGGTAAACTTTGTCTGGTAGAAGAGTGAACATACTTAGCAAGCACAGCAGAAGTAGCCCATGATTATTACACAAGGGGGGGGGGGGAATAAACTAAATTGCATTTATTTAAAAAGACAAAGACAAGAAGTCTTTCAAAATTCTTAAAATAATCATCCCTGTTCCATGGTTTTTAAGAGCTGCCTCATGCAAGATTGGGATTGAAACATGGTTCCCTAATACCTTCTGTGATTACCATTCAACAACCTTCACTTTACTTGCTGGGCTCTGCCTCTGAGGTCAGAGGAAGATATTTGTGCTTTGCACAAGCAGCAAGTGTTTTTATAGTGGGATGTTTCAGTGGCACAGCTTAATGGCCCCACAAACATCTCAGAGACAAAAGGATCAGTCACTGACACAGAAAACAAGAACATCCAGCACCAGAAATATTCTCAAAAACGATGCGAGAGCTTTGGAAGATGTGTACATTTGTAAGCTTCAGTGCACTAGGGAGCTATTAAATATGGTGGGATGGAAGGAGTCCTAGCAGCAATCATCCCACAACTAAATAATGTGGAATGAAGGATTTTTTCGCACCTTTCTTTTAAGTGGTTTATTTTGATCACTCTTGGATACACTGTACCAGACAACATAAGTCACTGGGCTAGCTAAATACCACAATTATATTTATCTTCCTACTTTCATAGTACTGATCTGTGCATCTGTAGTACCTTTCATGCCAAATTCCTAGAATGCATTACAGGTTTAAGGACAAAATCTTCAAAAGCTACCATACGTCTTGTTCTTGTTATGTGTCAGTGGGAGCCGGGAGCACACTATTGGCCTGCACAGGAGTGGCTTTGTGCCACTTGGTCTTGCTGACAATCATCAGGAATTCAGTATGTGCAGCACCATACCAAAAGAAGATTGAACTCCCATTAATGTTAATGAAAAAGCTTTTATAAACTTCAGTAGTATGTCCAGAGTCCTTGCTGATTCAGCTTTGCTAGGCACTGTGAGGCTGGCAACCCAAAAGGTAATGTCTTAAAGCCCTGCCCTGGATACAGCATGTAAGACAAGGCGCTGTGCTGGTGGTGGAGGGGCAAGCAAAGGAGAACAGCTCATCAGATTGAATCCATGGGGATAAGTAACAAACAAAATGCAATACACAAGTTGCAAATTGGCCAGAGCAACAGCAATATCTGTCCTGCAGGGGAAAACCACTCATCTGAGATTCAGACTAGATACCGGTGCAAGGCATGAGTAATAAGGTCTTACTTATCACAACTGTTTCATTCTTGTTCCAAAGGAAGGGAATAAAAACAGCAACTGATAAAGAGTAGCATTTTTGTGGCACTGCTAATTTCAAATTGCAAAATTGTAATTTGAACATTTTGGTGGAAAAGCTAGTTCATATATGGGTCACTGAACCGCTGAAATGCAGCCTCTGCAAGAATAACGCAGTTTGCAGTGACAGTGGGGAAAGGTTTTGGTGGAAAAATGATGGAACAAATAGCTGTTTCAGGGAACAATGTCAGGAAATGCTCTGTGACTGCACAGGACTTGGAAGCCCCAGATGCCCAAGCCAGCATCCAAAAGACACCTGTACAGTACGTCACCTGGCATGCCCCTCAGCATCCCTAGGAAGAAGGGAGGTTGAGTCACAGAGAACTCGAAAATAGTTCCTGCCTGTTGATGCGGTCTCTGAGCACTGGAATTAAATGAAGGGGAGACAGGCTTAGAAGTACCCAGATATGGGTTTGGGGTTGCTAAGCCTGTGTTGGTAGCAATCAAAGGACACTGATGTGTAGTCAAGGCCTGATGTGCTGCTCATGTGCACAATACAAAGACAGTGATTGTCTCCTTCTTAGCAATTACTGCATTACACTTATCAGAAAGTATTTTTATCTTCACCAAAAAAACCCATCAGCTCACCACTCTTCATTTTGTTGTGGCTTGCAAGACACTTGGTTTGAACAATGAAATTACTCTGGGCCAGTACTTCTACAAATGGAGAATGGCACATGGTTGAGGAGGGCACCTGTTTTCTGGCTTGTCTCGGAGCTAGGTAGCATTTCTATAGCCTTTCTGCTCCTTAGGGTGTACTTTAGGAAAAAAGAAGCAGGACTACATGTCAACTGTGCAGTGTGAGTAAAGAGGTGTGCCTTTTCCAGGATGTCTTTAAAGGACAAAGCAGAGAGCAGGAAGAATGGCTTCAAAGTACAGAATGAATTCCTAACACCATCTAAATGAAACACACTTCTCCTCATTTATGCTGTCAAGTTATTATTGGCTTTTAAAACTGGTAAATCCAAGAAATAACCAAGTGCAAAGAGAGGACTGTCATTGCTGATACTCCTTTTATCCTCCTATTTCTGGTCCTCTGACTACAAGCTGTTTCCTGCCAGCTGGAGGAGACATGTCAAATGGTACTAGCCCATGACTCATGGTGACTCAGCCTGCAGTGGGCTGGGCAAGACCTTGGTGGCCTTAGAAGCCAAGTTAAATTTCTTCCATCACAGGAGAGGAAAAGAGCTGGAAGACATCCCTGACCAAGGCATCACTCCACCCTTCTCCTGCCTGAAACACCACAGAGAAACACAGGGGAAACAAATCCTGAGGATTCCTTGGCAGAAAGCCCTCCTTTGGACTGCTTCCTGTAGTGGATGGACCATTGTTGTGTGCTACATGGATAGCAGGCACTGGAAAAGGACTGGCACAGATATTGGGCACAGGCTGATGTTCATGATGCACACAACTTCCCAATCTCTGAGGAGGTCTTTCCAGGTACACTCCCTTGTGGTGTCAGCAAACCCCACAGAAACACTGGTTGTGTAGAGCAGCACACAGACTGGAGGCAGCCATCACAGGCCAGTCCCTTGGAGTTTAGCATAAGCAATGTAGATTGCACCAGACACTACCCTACCCTAAGAGCTCCCTTGAAAAAGACTCTCTGCTTTCAAACTTGATTTAGGCATAACAAACCCCAAACAAGTTTTATCTTATTCCAGACTGGGTTAATCCTTGTGAGCAAAATATTTTGCATATATGCACAATATGTGTTTTATATATGCCTCTGGTAAGTGCCTACTTACCTGGTTAGTGACTCTGGCTAATCAGAAAACCTCTCGCTCTCCAGCATTGAAGGCTTGCCTAATACTGAAAGATGTCTGGTTGGCATCAGACAGTAATGATGTCCAAGACCTGTTTTTCTGCCAGAGTCCCTCAGATAACACGAGTATTTTACAATATTTCTTGGCACTTAAAAACCCCAGCAGTGCACATCGAAAGCAGTATTTGCACACATTTAAATGTGTCAGTCAGCAAGCTTTTCTTCATTTTCTCCCACTCTCAGAAATTAAACCTCTAGAAAATATTGGCAACTTTCATGTAACATTTGAGTTAAAAGAAAAAACCCAACACACCCAATGGTGAATTCGATAGTAGGAGGATTATTGTGTGACTCACCCCTATAAGTGTAACAAATGAGAATTTATAAAGTATGTATTTGGGATCTGGGCTGCCCACCTACACTCAATTTCCTCTGAATGTGGAATGTCCCTTGGCAGCTCTGCAGCTAATGGATACCCAGGAGTCTGAGGAAAACACTACAGCTTCTATGGTATTATTGGTCTAAATGCCATGGGTTCATATTTCAGCCAGCCAGCTCAAAGTTACTTGTAAAACACAACCACACCTTGTGAGAGACAAGAATTCATAGGCCCATGTCTGGAAATTGTGCGCTCAGATAGTACAGAGATTAATACATCAAAACTAGATAGATATTACACCAAAGGGCATCTGCAATTTTTAGCTTTTCTGCCACAGTCTTTTGGTTCACAAGCCAAGCAGCATTCTAGTTAAAGAAGAACCTGTCTGCTACAAACCCTGTACATGGTGTTGTATGAGGGCTGATGGAAATACTGCTCCTAAACTCCAGGCCCCCTCTTCATTACTGGAGTGCCACACCTGATCCACATCCATCACTCCTACATCATGCTCCCCACTGGCTGTGGCCACCCCTATAGAAATCCCTCGCTGGACATTCAACATACTTCTGTTGCACTTTGAGCTGCCCGTGACAGTGAGCAGATGCTGCTGCAACAGCACTGTTCTTTACTTCTGACATCCTTCTTTAGCTGGATGAGTATAAGCCATCCTAAAGAAGAGATCTGTGTTTAGCCTGCTTGTGGGCCTCCTCAGCTCAGAGGTGGCCCTCACAGTTATTCAATGTATACCTGGATACAATTTTTGGTCTTCTTTGGTGTTCATTGAAGCTATCTTATACCTGTTAAGCAGTTCAGTACTTCTCCTACATGCAGCTTTTCCTGGAATCAGTTCTGACAGAACCAAGACTCTCTCTCTATAGAGGCAAAAGCTTCTCTTCTTCTGTCAGTCTGGTACTGCCCCTAGCTTGTCCCAGCCACAGTACAGACATTAATCCTAAAAGCTTCTGTTTGTTTTTTAACCTCATGTCCAGTGAAAGGGAGGGGGATATTGCTTGATTCACACGTCAAAACACTTCATCAAAGCTAGTTCTGTATTTACTACCAAGAAGTCCTAAGAAGTCATTACAGGTTTCCCCTCTGTTTGTCAGAACAGTGGACCCATCCTGAGAGATACAGTCTTTATACTTCAGCAGCTGCTGGTCTGGCCTGGACTCAACGCATCCAGTAAAATCTCAAGTAATAGCATCCCGGAAAAGACACACAAAAATACAAGTATGAAAAATTCCAAACTAGGGACACAGTGAAACCAGTTTGTAGCAGAGCACTTCAGCACAGTACTTTAGCACTGGAGAGTCTGGAGCCGCAGGCCAGTAACACCCACCTGGCACACTCAATGGCTTATTTGACCTTAAAGAAAAACAAAGGTTCACTTCTAAATCTAGGCGCATGAAAGCACAGACTGATTCTACATTTAGATAGACATTGTGACTCTCACTTGTTTCTTTGCCATTAAAAATAAAAAGTAAGTTATTTTTGGTTTGTTTTGTCTTTAAAAGAATTAATAAGATTCCAAGACTGTTTTTTCCTCCAAGATACTCAGAATCATAAAGGTCTGTCCAGAAAACTGAAAACAGGGAGTGGGATGGGAATCCACAGGTTTGACCTTGCATCTCCTCTCTGCTTCTCCCCTTTCCTTCTGTAGATGGGCAGAGAAAAGGATGGTATTTCCCTATGTCTGTAGACCAACCGGGCTTTTTTTGCTGGAGGTTTTGTGGTCTCTAAAGTAAAGATTAGCACAACTTCAGCCCCACTCCAAACCTTGCAAAAAACCCAGAGCAGAGTCCTCTTCAAAAGCTACAGGTGCCACAGAAGAACCTGTACTGTAAGTGGATAAGGCTAGGGCATGCCTCTGCTCCCAGCATGGGAATTTGCCCTGAAGCAGTGCTTGCTCGGCAGGGCAGATCATTCCAGCTCCTTCCTGGGGTTCACCTTCCAGAGGATTGGCTCATGGCTGTGTCCTCTGCACAAACTCCTTTGCTGAGGTAAACCCAAAACCAGCATTTTGTAAATAAACAGTGTTGGGTAAATAAACACCATGTGGCTGGGTCCACCCATTTGCTTCAATGGGTGCAGCTACAACACATTAGGTGCTTTCTGAGCTGAGGGGAAACATGCTTTTCCCATGCAGCAGTTATTTAAAGTAACAGGTAAAGGGACAGATATATGTCAGCAACTGAAACAGTTGGATCTAAAATCCCTTGAAAGCAGTGGAAAAACTCCCACTGACTTCAGAAAGGACCTGCCTTAATAACAAAGTGAAATATTACAGTGAATGTTACACATCTTAGTTTATCTTCTTTATGGAACCAAGTTCCACCTTTTCTACACACTCCAGCAAAACTTCCCACGCAACCACCTTTAGTTTCTGTATCTCTTCCTTCCCTGCTTTGAAAAAATTATTTTTCAGTGCTGCAGCTTAGTCATGACTGCCACTTGCTCCAACAAAGGAAATCAACAAGCACTCCCCTCTTCCAGAAACCTCCATGGCAGTCATGTAGTGAGAAAGCACCGTGACATCTGCACCTATGTCATGGGGATGGAGCTACAGTGCTCAGCAGCAAAAAAAGCTGCAGTGTTATGTGAGGAACAGATCACCTTCTCCTATCACAGCCTCTGTCTGTGCAATGAGCTCAGAGATAGTCAATAGGCTGCCCATTATCTCCTCTGTTTCAGTCAATGCTAAACACAGTGCTAGTGCTTTAAAACACAGAAAGTAACAATAATAGACTGTTATATCAGTGTTCTGCTCCACTGGAGCTAACCAGACCTGTTTCAGAACAAGCAATAAAATTTAACGTGGGGATTATACTACCCGAGGACATTAAACGCTGGGGAAAAATAGTAAACCCCCTAACCACCAAACCACAAACCAATCCTGGAATCACCTGCAAAAAACCCCACTCTCATAATCTAGGGGTTGCTTTCCCAATTCACATTCAAAAAATAAAGAAACCCAAACATTATCTCTATCTCTTTCAAATAGAACAGCACCAAATGTCTGAGCACATGCTCATGTGCATGTACCTGCTCATGCTGCATGTGTCCCAGGATCACAGGACAGCTAATTCAGTGTGAAGGGCAGCCCATATGACTGGCAGAGATGTGAGAAGTGAGAAGCCGAACAATTCCAATTCTCGGAATCCTTTCACCTCTTGGGAGGCTGTAAATAAAAGGGGAACTATCATCTTTGCCCTGAAGATTGTGGTGTTGTGATAAACAGAAAATCCAATTAATCAAGAGCATTATGTCTGATTTGTGCAAACTTGTGGTTGAGCTACTATAAATTATATCACCATATTCAATTACTGGAAACAACATTTCCTGCATAAAGCAGCCTCTGCAGTCTGTAGGGAGATATCCCAATTTCAGATGTACATTTGTTAATCACGGCTTTAATTTTTCCACTTGAAAGGGAAAGAATAGAATCTGTGCAGAGCAGGAAGTTCAAAAAGTCTTTCAATCTGGAGTATTAAACTATTTGACTACTGTTGTGATCCTTGAGCTCTTAACAAATAAACAGAGTAAATAGGCATCTTAAAGATACCTTGATTGATGTGCACAATTAATGAAAACATTTTAGTTTTCAGACATTCTATAAAAATGCTGATTAAGTCCAAGCAGAAATGTTTCACCAAAATATATTTTTAAGGAAGTTTGTAACTGAAGTCTCAAAGCCCTAATGTTGGCTCTAGCCATTTCTTGAGAGACAGCGTGACCTGAAAACCTTATCTTTTCAATTGAAAAGCTTTGAATTCATTCCAAAGCAGAGAGGAGGCAAAATTTAGCACTTCAAAAGTTGTTCCAAAAATCCTGAGGTATTGTTTGGAGGCTATGCCCTAGCATTTAAGTCCACCTTCAGTGTATATTCTCACCAGGAATTCATTCAGGACTGTATATACATGCAGGCACACACATATGAGTGTGAGCAATGGCAGGCCTAATAAAAGGACTCAAATGGACATACCTTGAGATTACTTTATAAAGAATCTTATTATACATCCAGCCAGCAATTGCAGAACATCACCGCACCACAGCTAAATGTTAGAGCAAAAGCAGGAACTGACTGGCTTGCAAGTTGATGCCTCAATACAATCAGTGTCCCAAAAGGTATTGGCAGAATCAGGAAAATCATCTATCATGGTGGCACTTTTTATGGTGCCAGAGTGGATATCGTGGCAAACACTGTCCCTTAGCAGGATGTCATCCAAAGTAACCTCAGGCACAAAAGCTTATTATCCTGGCTGCTAAGCCTCCTGGTGTATCCTCTTGGAGAATGGACAATTTTCTTCAAGAAAGCAAAGCAGACAAAACTGAAGGTACAGGCCACAGAGGCATCAACACAAAGGAGCTTGAGCGCAGCAATGAAACAGGGTACTCTGAAGCCTGCTTTTATCTTGGCATCCTCAGTGCTTGAAAGTAAATCCTATCTAACACCTCTGCCACCGGTCCTGGGAGTCTGGCATTCCTACGTGCTGATGAGATCATCTCTGCCTTGAGTCTTGCTGTATTGCATTGCATGAGCCTTTGCTCTGGCTCCACTTCCCTCATCTCAGACTACCAGAGTCCTCTCCTTCATATCTCAGCACTTTACTGGTATTCACTGCACTAAAGCAAGTGAGACAACAAAGGCAACAAGCAACGGGTTATTGCAAAGACTTTGTGAACTGTAAAGTCCTATGCCTCTTTCTTCCCTCATGCAGTCTGTACTACCTATAACCTGTGATTGATATCAAGTTGCTCTGGCATGACAACTGGCAGTAGCAGGTGCTTTTGGTTTAAATTCCAGGAAAAAAACTGATTGCCCTTGTCTACTTTGGATTTATCTTCTTCAAACTTCTGAATGTTCTAACTCCAGCATTGCCAAGAAGGAAATGTAGTGTAGATAAGACACTGGCTGCTACTGTGCTACCAAATGTGAATTTGAGCAAGTGTATGAGCTGAGGTGGTTGAAAGGCTGATAGCTGACACCCACTTGCACTTGCACTATTGCCAGCTCTAGAATAGAGGTTATGGATTCTACTTTAGATCACTAAATGCTTTGGGAAAAAAACAACATTGTCACTGGGGCCCACGGTATCTTTCAAATAAAGGAAAAGGCAGGGAAGTGCAGTAATTTAGTAATGGGCAGTGAACTCCAGTGGTAAGACTCCTCGTACTTTCATTGAAGAAGAGCTGTCAGAATACACAGTCTAGGGAGAGAGATGGATCTGGCTAATTCATGCTTAGCAAGGCACCCAGATGGCTGGCTGTTTGAAGTTTGAAAGCACTGAGTTGATCTGAAAGGCCTGCACTACAGTCACTGCTCTTCTCCTAATCTTAAGATTTCCTACAAAACTGACTAGGAATGGACAAACTATTGGGAAGTGAATTACATTAAAAACCCAAGAGATAGCTCTTATCCATATCCAAGAAATTACAAGCTCAGTGGAAGACCCTTTACTCCTCAGCCAGCTCTGAACTCAAGCACTCTTCTAAATAGCACTGATTACTCATGATCAAGAGGGACTTTCCAAGTAGCAGGAACTTGCGGGGTCAGACAACAGCCTCCCCTTCTCTCCCTTCTGATGTTTTGGGCAAGGAACCATCAGGAAAGATATGTCTTGCTGGAGCTCCAACTTGGTTTCTAAAGCTGTGAATCCAGTATCTTTCATTAGCCCTGCTGTGGCTGACATACTCAAATTAAAGTAATGTAGTGGAAATAAACTGGATAGCAAACAAAGCAAAATACTGCCAGGGAGCGATTACAACAGCAGTTGAAGCTATAACTGGGCATTTATTAATTGCCAGATACTAATCACAGCAGGCAGGGCTGGGTTCAAAGCGTCTGTGCTTCTTATCCACTGTAATAGATGACACTGCAGCAAAAGGCCATGCAAGATCTGCAGGCAGTACTTTTCCTGGTAAAAATAGTTTGTAAGCCTCAATTTCTTATCTATTCATTCCTTAGTCTTTCCTTCATATATTCTACCATCTGCTGTTAGCAGAGTGCTACCAGTTTCATTGAGTCTGCCTGGGGACCATTTATGTTCACAAGGCAGCACCTCATTTGTACACTGTTCAGGTAACTATCCATTTTGCATGTGATCATATTAAAGCAGTTTGCCCCTCACACATAAATGGAGGGCTGGAAAGCCATTTGCCTACAACTACTTTAATGTGTCTCATCATGGGAATGTCATTGAGATATGCAGGCAGACTAAAGGGTCATGCTTTTCCCAGAACTGCAAGAGGGTGAAGATAGCCCTTGAACAAGTGTGGGACAGATCTTTTACTGGAGTGAAATATCTTATCCAACACGGATTTGGGAAATAAGGCTCTAACTATACAAAGAAAAAAAACAATAAATAGTCAGTGTTCCCTATTCCATCACTGTTTTCTTCAATATTCTGAGATTTATCAGCAGATCTTCAGACAAGTAAGTAAGTGCACAGAGGTACTTTTTTTCATGGATAATGAGTACATCGCTCTACTGCTGTCCTGTCCTTGCCACCCCAAATAGTCCCCCACCAAGCAGACCTCCAGCAGACCAGCCTTCCACATCTGAGTGCTGCCAATCTCCTGTCCTGTCAGTCCCATGTACTGCCTAGAAGTAGCAAGAACAGTATTAGTTACTGTCAGGTGACACAAGGCATGACACTGGGAATGAGGAGATAACCAGCAAGCAGGATGGCTATGCACATTGTGTTTTGCTAGCTGAACCCTTCAGCTGTGCAGTGAAATCTTAAGAGAGGCAGAGGCAAAGAGCAGACTCCTTCCTGGTTATGTTTCTCAAAAGGAGCAGCTACAGAGCCTGCCTTGTGCTTACAAAAGATGTGCTGGAACAACCCCTTCAGTGCAGCAAGATTGTAACATGATCTTCTTCCAGTAGTGGCTGAAGGTCAGGATGACCCTTCTCAGGGCTCCAGCCACTGCAGTGTGCCATGACTGATGGTTACATAAATACTCCCTACCACGGATGAGCATCTCATGGGCTTTTATGTAAGGTACTCTGATACACAGAAAGAGATAGTAGGAATTAGTCCACCTTGTCAATAGCTGTATATGACAAGCCTGGTTTTCACTCTGCTACTCACAGAAAGGAGTTCCGAGTCCCATGCAGTCTTACTATTTGGAGATAAAAAAGACAGAGGCTGTAGTAGACCTGTAAATTTTAGCTCTTAATAACCTCAGTAGCAGATTTCTTTATTAACTAAATACTTGCTAGAGCTTTATGGAAAGAAACTTCCACAAAAAATCTCCCAGAAACAGGAAAAAAGCCCTCGAGACCTGCTTTAGGAAAAAGCTTGGGATGCAAGACAAGCTGTCAATCTCCATTTTCAGCTGACCTCTGAGACAAAAATGAAGGCTTTAAAAATACGTTACTGAATCATTCAGGTGAGATCTACAACATAGAACACCTCTGGAGCAGTATGGCCATTGTGGGTTAGCGCTGGCTGGCAGCTAAGTGCCACGCAGCTGCTTGCTCTCATCCCCCTGGCTTCAGCAGGATGGAGAAGGGAATCAGAAGGGTAAAAGTTAGAAAACTCATGAGAGAGATAAAGACAGCTTAATAAGTAAAGAGAGGAAACAAAAACAAAACCAAGAAAAAACAAGTGAAGCAAAAATAACCCCCAGCAACTACTCAAAACCAGCTGACTGCTGCCCAACTTGTCCCCAGGCAGTAGCAACCCTGGCAAACTATACCCCCCAGCTTTTGTTGCTGAGCACGGCACCACATCATATGGAATATCCTTTTGGTCAGTTGGGTCATCTCTTCCAGCTCTGTTCCCTCCCAGGGCTTTATTGCTGCTCCCCAGCCTACTTGCTGGCACAGCACCATCAGAAGCAAAACAGGCCCTGATGCTGTGTGAGCACTGCTCAGCAAGAACTAAAACGTCCCTGTGTAATCAACGTTGTTTTCATCACAAATCCAAAACACAGCCTCATACCAGCTATGATGAAGAAAATTAACTCTATCACAATTAAAATTAGTACAATGGCTTTCATGATGGATAGTGCAATGTTGGCAGCGTTTTTACACCAATTTTTGCACCCTATAAACTAACCTTCCCTCACTTCAGAAAATGCTGGGCTAGGAGCAGAGAAAATGAATTGACTTTCTGCATATTTATCCCTTCTGCTTCTTATATTTGTATTTAGAACTGCCTGTGATATGCTTGAATGGCTGCTGACAGGTATGACAGTGTCTCTGATTATAGGAATGTTATCAGTTGAGGCACTGCCATCAAATGCTGCACAGCGAGTGCCTGCATTCAGCTGCCCTTCTAAGACTGTTTGTGTCTCACTTCTCTCACTCTCTCAGTCATTTACCTTTCAGGCTGATTTCAGCATCACTCCTTTCTCCTCCCTGAAAGGGTATTTTGGAACGTATCGCTGTCAGCTGTAATTCCTCAAAAATGTAAATGTGCTTCAGAGAAGAGGAAATACGGTATCTGTGACTCATCCATACGTCAGGCAAATTCTCTAGTTCAAGAAGGAAATGTAAAGACTGGTGCTAAAAAAAAATGGTAGAGGTTAGAATAGCAAAGTTAAACAGGAAGAGATATTGAATACAGTCAACAGGCTTCAGAAGTAGCAAATGTCTGATCCTCAGGAAAGTAACAATAGGCTGAGAAATTAATTATTCCAGATGTACTGTATATCCTGCACACAAACGGAATAGCAGACCTGAGCTCACAGAAACATACAGACTATTTTGGTTGCATGAGGACAGGCCATGTTCTGACACACATACAGTGAGCAGCACCTGGCCCCAACACCGTGCCATCAGCTGCCATGTGAGGCAGGGTATGAGCACCTGGCTTTCTACCAGAAACCCTCTTGGTGGAAACAATTGCGTGGCTCTGAGGTATTTCCTTTCCGTTTCACTGGTATCCCTTGTGTTGAGTCATTGAGGTCAGACATAGTAGCTTTAAAGGGCCACGAGCTGTGTGCGGGGTTGGTGCAGCAAACCCTTGTCATCCTTCCACTGCTGCTCAGGAGCAAGACTTTCAGCCCTGTGAAACAGTGTCTCTTTGTCACTGCCTGCCTCACTGGCAGCTCCTATGCACTCTCTGTCCCTGGACGTCCAGAGGACGACAGTTCGTGCAGCACATCCACTCTGGCTTCTGGGCAGCTGCTGGTGACATCAGGGTGTTTGCTGATGCATGCAGCATTTAGTACTGTGTTTCATGAAAGACATCAATAGTTATTAAAGCCAGGGTTTGGGTGCACAATTCTACCTGCTGTGGCATGAACAGAGTCTCATGTGATGCAGGGAAACTTGCACCAGGCTCTGCTAGCACGAGCAAGAGTGAAGGCAGTCTAATCCCAAGGCAGTGCAATACTTCACGCTTCAGATCCCAATGCATGCATCTGCAATCCACCAATCCACGTTTTAACATCTCTCTAATGACCTAACGGCAGTTGCTGGTGGGCTGGAAGTGTTTCCATGGCAGACTGGCTTTGCAAAAAGAAAGCATAACAGGTAGTTGCCCAGGGCAGCAAAATATTAGGAGCTGTACAATATCAGTGCGGCAGCAGGTCTGGAAAGGCTGGAACTTCTCCAGTCATGCAGTTGACTGCAGTGTCGGATGCTCTGCTTGTACACACCTCTCCTCAGTCCAAAAGGTGCAGTGTCAGTGAAGAGCTTTCACAGCAAAGATAATGGTTAGTGAATACACAAAAGGACCTATATTACTGAGCATTAATAGGCTTAAGGGGAAGCTACTGCTTTAACGGATTCATCAACAGAAATATTTTTTTTCCAGGCAACTAAAAAAGGGCCTATCCCCAGGGTATCTGCTACTGTCCCTTTCACTGAATACCTAGATGGAAGGCTATTGTATCACTTAAATAAAACTGATTCCCTGCAGAGAAATCTAGCCACACATCTGCATTTAAATGCAAGTTTTCACTGAATTTGATTGAATGTTCTCTGTGCTTAAGGAGGTCAGTCCAAGCATCAGGTTCAAATCTTCCTAAATCAGTGTTCAGGCCTATTTTTTTCAATATAAATCTATCTCTAGGTTTTGCTTTTATTAATCTATTTATATTTATTTTATTTTTTACTTTCCCCTGGAACAAGTCAATACTTTCCCCTGGAACAAGTCAAATTCCACAAAAGTGGAACAAGTCCCACTACCACCAATTATATTGCAAGTTTCCTAAGCCTGGGAATTTCAGGGAAGGGCTGACACACTGACACTGTGAGGGGGGAGGCTTTCCCTAAGGTCATGATCGTCATGGTGTCATTCATACCACTGCCGGTAGCCCACCAAGCAGCACCCATCCTACTGAGTGACTGTTTTGGTCTGGCACGAATGGTTAGTGTACTCACTGGTTCCAGTGCCCAGGGTGCCCTCACTGGGTCCCTGTGCAGCCTTGCCCCAGGAGCAGAGCAGCAGGAACAATTTGCATATTGATCCCCAGCCAGGGAAGGCAGTTGCATGACTGTCAGACAGTGTGGGATGCACCTTTATTTATTCATGAGCTACTTCTTCTTTTTACCTTGCTGTATATCTTTTCTCTGTGAGTACCTAGGGGGTGCCCGCAGGTCCTGGCAGCAGGCCATGGAGGGGGTGCAGCCACGGGTGAGGGGTGCAGAGAAAGAACAGGGCACTGGGGCCAGGGTGGGCAGCCCCAGAGACTTCATTGCAAATACTCCAGAAGTATAACATACAGGAAAACAGACTGCAACTGCTATTTCCAGAGGAGAAGGCAACAGCTACTAAGTAAGAACATGCAAATCACAGTGATAAAAAAAATATAAAGGCAAATGCTGGGAAAAACCATCCTGCCCTCAGCAACCACTGAAGGAGGGGGCTGGGCTGATGCCGTTCGGGTACCTCATCCTCTGCAATACACTGCCAGTTTCCTCAAGAACCTGCTGAGCAAAGAGTGAAGGCAGCTGGAAGGGAAGCCAGCTGCTGCCTTCCAGCTCCCAGAGCCCTGGCTGCCTCCCCACTTAAAGGCATTGCTGCTTCTCATTTTCTCCTGTGGCTTCCTCAGCCCTTGCATCTCTCCCTTAATTCTGCTACTATTCAAGTATTTATATCCAGAGTAAAACCTGAAAGGGGGAAAGGTGACTTCAAAGAACATGAGGGTAAAAGTTGTGCCACCCAGATGTGCGTTTTCCTCCATGTGTATTTTTTGCACTTAGTGTGGGCTTAGCAGCTACAAATGTAAATCACGTATTAGGAATTACTAGGAAAGAGACAATGAAGCAGAAAAAAAGAATGATTATGTTGTTACACTTTGGGGGCTAAAAGTACTTTTTTTGTACTTTTAGGGGGACAAAACACCCAAGCATGAGATCAGCTAAGGGTTACTAAAAGGTATTACGTCAGACTTTGGAAAATAACCTGAAAACAACTATATGCGGTAGAGAGCAGCACAGTATGCTCTTGTCCCAACCTTACTTCTTCCCACACCTCTGCCTATGGCACAGTCAGAATCAAATCGTGGGGCAGAAGGACCTGAGGCCTGAACCAGTACAGCTGTTCCTATGTCCTTACTTCTGTTCATCAGTCACACACAATGAACATACAGTTAATAATCCTCTGGCACTTGCCAGAGGTACACAGGGACACATATTTCTGTCAGTGTAAAACAGGGAGAAAACACCACATTCTTCTAATTCACACAAGCAGAAGTGGCGGAGCAGGTTGTGCAGGATTCTGCTCTCACCCCTGGAAATCTGCTGACACTCATGAATTCCTCTGCTAGGAGGCTCAAAATGAGGCTGGAGGTGCAAGGCATTGGCAGATTAGACCCAGAGGGTTTCTGAATTACTTGTTCTGTTTCATTCCTACTCTTTCCTGTTTGTCAAATTCATTCCAGTTTTGAAAGGTCAAAGAGCCTTGCAATGTTATGTTTGACTAATTGACCACAAAACTTTGTGTTCAGGCTCCCCAGTAGTTTGGACATGGTCAGGAGTGTTAGGCTGATTTTTGTTAACTGGAACACAATGTCCAGAATTGAGGGGCTTCCAACCTTGCTACTTTTAGCACTAGAAGTAGCTGGGGAGTACTTGAGCCTGGCTCAAGCAGAAATGTCTTTGTTTCCAGGCTGCGCCAGTGGCAGTTAGATCTGCTTTGTTAAATACAAGTATTTAAAGTCATAGAAGGTTCCTGCTGTTTCTTCCAAAGGCAAAGTTTTCCTTATTTGGCTCCAAGGATAATCCCCCCTCTTCTACCTGCTTGGGTAAAGTCAGACCTGGGTGCCTCCAGGAATCACAGATTCATAGAATCATAGAATTGTATGGGTTGGATGCAGACTGCATGTGGAAGCCTCTTGCCCTCGTGCCTTTCCTGATCCCTGCTCCCATGACAAAACAGTACTCCTCTCACACTGTACCTCCGTGTTGCTGCTTCTTCTGTCACCCCTATTGCTAGGTAGGATGGGTCATAAAAATACTCATGTTGCCAGAATACTTTCTGTAGATCTTGGTTTGGTTTATGTTTTTGTCTGAACAAAGAAGTGGCATTCTGATGGAGGCTTTTTTTTGACTCTTTCTCTCTCCCTCTTTCTATGTTATTTGCTATTTTTGTGAAGCTCCAGTTTCTAGAATTATGTAGAAGAATCTCAGCTCTCATTTTAAAAGACACAGTAAGCTGTTATCCTCATAACTATAAAAAGTGAAGCTTCTGTCTCCAAAGCCAAGTGACAAATGATAACTTATACTTCTGACTCTAGAAATTCTACTGTCTTGAAGACAAAATGGTGGTGATAGCAGTTACAGCAAGGGTTCTGGTTATAATTTCAAACACTTAGAATTGGTAGTGCTGTCTTTTGATGGGTGATTTCATGAGCACAGGGAATGGAGGACACTGAAAAATCTTTCCAGACAGTACAGTCTCTCCTCCAATTTATCAGCTGCTAGAACAGTATCCTTCGCGAATGCGGACTCCTGAATGAGTGACATACACTGAACCTGAATATTTTATTTTGCAACTTGAACAGCAATCAGAATGCGTATTTTGTACCCATTTCCATCATAGGAGAAAATTAGCAGAGACAACCCTATTACCGAAAGGCTGACACAAGATACAGGTCTAAGTAGGACATCTTGGGTTACTGAATTCAGTCTGACAGGTGCCATTTGTCACTTTCATAAGCGGATGCAATTAGTTTTTAAATTACCTGTATTACTCTCAGATCACTTTCTCTGATAGATACCCCAGAATGTGGGTCCTCTGATGGTTTGACAGTTTGCTTATATGCAGCCTTTACTCAACTGTGGCTTCTTTGTAGTTATTTGATCTTGCACCACCTTTGTCCTTTAACCTACATAAATCTCCTTCTGTAGTCTGTTTATCTGTAGATAGCAAGCACATGGCTTCTCAGCCTTTGTTTTGCAGTCTTTGTCTCTTCCTATTTCATACTGTCTCTTCTCTCCCCTCACTCCTTCTCCACCTCCTCCCTCCCTTTCCCTCCCCCCTTCCTTGCCTTTCTTTTCATCATGGTTGACTGGGATTACATATGATGTCTCCAAAGGAGGGGTTTGGGTTTTTTCTGAGTTGACATCAGTATTTTTCTAATTCAGCACATTGAGATTCTGGAGGTTTTAGGAAGAAAAAAAATAATCCCAGTTCACTAAACTCAGATATATAATAGCTCAGCATAAATCTGAAGTCATTAAACAAGGTAAAAAGGAAGGTATAATTTAAGATTTTAAATCATCCATCCCTAAAATTATGCAGGAATCTTTAAAGCCTAAGTACCACCCAACAGCCAATGAAGTTTATGGATAACTAAGCACTGTCTATGTAAACCAGAATAGTACCTGATTTTACACAGTACCTTCCAGACTTAGAAAATCTTAAAGTTTGTTAAATATACCACTCCCAAGATGGCTGCATTTCATAGAATATACCTATAATTAGCAATAAGACGATAGGGAATGCTTGCTATAGGATATATCTCCTCAGAGGGACTTTACCCAAGTATGTTAAGATGTACCTAATAAACCCCTGTAGGACTGGCTGTGAAAACAAATTCAGTTCCCTCTACTTTCTGCAGAGACTGAAGCCCATTTCTGCCACCTCCTGCAAGAAGGGTGCCCAGCCTACTAGCTTATGAGCTATACGATACACCTCCACCTCTGAAGACCCTAAGATGCATTAGATGGGGAAAAATAGCAGGCGTGTGAATGATTTTGTAATCCTTTGACACAGATATTTATGGGGAAAGAGGAAACAGGCAGACTGGATACTGGATCCTGTATTTTATTCTATGTACTGGTTAATATGAAATAGCAAATGGAATAGGGACTAGCTCTAGGTCTCCTCTCCCAAGCACCATAAGAGCAATGTATTGTGAGTTACATGCCTGGATCTGCTTCTAATTCTCCAGAAATAAAAAAAAAGTTTCATAATATGCTGTTTCTCCTGTGCTATGTTTTCCTGTCAAATACAAAAGGAGAGGACTGTTTACTCTTAGAATCATTTTGGATAGACTAGCAATACAGTACTCCTACACACTCATCAGGAAGGCAGAAGCTTCAAAGAAGATATGCCTGCCTTTACAAGTAATTCATACAGTCTCATTAATGTACTTTGGCTGTCAATGGATGCCAGATCAGGCAGAAAAACCCCACAGATTAATTGCATACAGGCAGTAAGGCTCAGCTATTGTAATCAGTCTAGATTCATTGATGTTAGTGAAAGTACACTGGTTCACACTGGTTCAAATATGACCTTTAAGACTGACTCTATCCTAGATTCTGCTCCTCATATTACAAATTTACCGGAATCTCTAAGACTTCACTCTGACAACAGTGGCTCTCCACAGAGAGTAACAGCTCATCAGCCAGCAATACAGCTTCCTGTCAATTAGCTTTTAAGAGGAACAGAGAGGAAGTGCCATGTATGACTCTGTGCATTTGGTGATGTTCAACCTACTTAATTCAAACTTGCTGGATTTACTGGCTTGCATATTATAAACACCTCAAATGAGTGTGGTCTCTGCAAAAGGATGTTGCAGGCAATCAGTAAAAACTCACCTTGGGGAGCATCTGAGTAAGTGTAAGATTACAGTGTGTAATTCCCAGAAGGTTTTAATATGTTTATATTTGGGATTAAGAGATCATTTGTATTTTATTTGCTTACAAAGCAACCTTAGATGTCTGCTTGAATTAGAAATTTGTGTAAAGTAGACTTTGAGTATTGATGAGCACAATTATTTCTAGAGCTTTCACTACTCTTTTGTGGAAAAACAAGGATAAAGAGAAGTCATACAATTTTTTTTGCTTTTAGCACTAGGTGTTAAACACTCCTTTGATAGTTTAAGTTCTAAATTGTGAGAAAACAAACAAATATGCTAATCTGTTGAAGCGGTGATTTTCCCACTAATTAGTAAAGGTCCAATGTTTGCCTAGGTAAGCAGGACCACCCAAAGCAATAGATACATAGATACTTACCTACTTTCATAGATCAGGAGTCTGCATGAGTATGTATTTGGGACAGCACAGATAGTGCTATGCTAAGCTATTGCTGCCCAGCTTCAGGGCCCAGACCATGTTAGATTCCCTCTGGCCCAATGTGCTCTTCTCCCCAAAGGGAAGCTGGAACTTCTGTCATTGGAAATGAAGAATGCAAAGCAGGGCATTCTTCCTTTTGTAGCTCCTTTCACAGCACAGAGTCTGGGGAGTTCCTCTACACCAGCTCTTTGCAGATCTCCTGGACAGTGTCTCTGTGGTGCAAATACATGATAACATCTGAAATACTACATGGTATTTCAGGAAACATTGGCAGAAAACAAGGAAACAAATGGAAAACTGCTACTTGCCAAGGAGGAGAGAGGGTTTGCTGTTAGCAAATACGTGCATAGCAAAGACATGCATCTTGTCAAATGATGGATTGCAGGGATCCTGCATATCTTTTCAATGCAGAAATGACTCTGCTTTTCAAAGTTTCATCTGAAACCTCAGAATAAACTGTCCTATAAAGGTCTTAAAAATTGCCTAGTGTTTTCTGATAAGAAAGGTACAAACTGTGCTTAAAAAAAGGTATAAATAAAATCCCATTTTTCTAGATAAAGTTGCCAATATCAAGATCAGTAACTTCTATATTCATAATTTAGCACTGATATCTCATGACCAGAAGTGTGGCTAGTACTTCTTTTCATGCTCTAATATACAGCTCTATTAAGTGATTTTCCAATAACCTTTACTTCAAAGGTTTACTCTACTAAGCCAGCTCTTTCCATCTGAAAAAAAAAAAGAAAACCTATTTTTTTTTGCAAAATATTTGTTGAAGGCAAAATGCAAATGAGTAGCAGACAGACTGGATTTGTTAAGAAAAATATTTATGTCACACCAGTAGAATTTCCTTCCTATAGTGGGTAACAGGCTTTGTAGCTAAAGAAGAGGCAGTAGGAGTCACATATCTTTATTCTGTTATGTTTCTGCCCCTGGTTCAGGTGATATTTTCATAAGTGAGCTTTGACGTAAGTGAGCTTTAGAGTGTTGATGAAACCAGTGCAGGTTGTGTGCAAACCCACAGCGAGATACACTCAGGGACTACATACCCTTGTTCATGACTGGAGTGGAAAGAGTTACTGTGTGAGGTTTTGTAGATACTGTCTTGGATCTAGTCCTGCTCAATGATTTCACTTATAAGCTGGAGGCCTGAATAGAGAAGGAGCTGAGTAGATCTGCAGAAGATACATCACTGGAAAAGGCCTCAAGTAAGACAGGATTAGAATTCAAGCTGGTTTTACAAGTGTCATCCAAGACTTCATAGACAGAGGTGCCATCTGCAGAGCATACAAAGTTACCTCTCTATTCTGCCTGGCATTTGTGAGGCTCCAGCAATTTGTTCCTACAGAAAAAAGACTGACTCAAATTGTACATTCAATGAAGTCTATAAAAGGTTTGAAACAGATTGCCAGAGGAGGTCTGTACTACATATTTATCTGGACATCTTTAAGAAGAGATTACACAAATATTTAAGAAATTACCTAGGTAGAGATGATGCTGCCATGGGACAGAGGGATAAACTGGAGGAGCTCTTTAAGTCACATGCCATGCTTCTTTTCCCTTTCAACTTTTCTCCTTGGTGCCCACATTCTCTGCCCTTGGGAACAACAGAATCCAAAAAAGTTATCTGATTGCCTCATTTCTAAATACAGTGCAATTTTAGTAGCCACACACAAACAAAGTGGTATTTCATGTTACCAAATTGTCAAATTCCTGCCTTGGTTTTTAAAAGCAGTAGCTCATCTAAATTAGATGAAAATGAGGTCACTTGATTGGTCTGGCCCCAGTTTATAAAGGGTTTTCTGCATTAGTTTATGAAAGTAGCAAGTGTTTAAAAATACAGAATGCCATGACATAGTACCTACACATTACTCATCCCCACCCTCCATCCTTTTGAAGCTGCATTGGCCCCTATGGATCTTCATGCTGACTTTGTAGCTTTTAACATGATGTGTGGCTTCTTTTTTCATGAAGTCTCTGCCAACATGCTTCTAAGGGAGCCTCTGAGCCTTTGGAAGACAGATTTTTTTTTCATTTTATATGCTTTGTGATACTAAATATGCCTTCACAGAATGTTCTTAAGGAAAAGCAGAAAGTCAGAGGCAGAACTCTCCAGTAATTTGCAATGCCTGGTTTTCATTAAAAAGCCTTCAGATGCTGAAGGAGCAGGTCAGCCATACCTGCTAAGTACAGCTTCTCTCTCTGTCAACTCATGGCTCAGAGACTGGAGGGGGGGAAGATGGTTTAATAAGCAGGGTAGAAGAAAAATCAGCCATGACAAAGGCAATGTTCTCAGCCTCTGAACAGATATAGAAGAATCAGTGAGAAAAATTAGTATGCCAAACAAGCCCAAGGAAGTTACTGAGGCAAGGTGTCAAATAAGTTCAATACCTGAGAACTGATCAGATGGAAGGAGTTCAACCAGACAGAAAAAGTACATCAAACCTGAGCAGCAAGTCAAACAGTACTTCTGAATTCTTGAAGGAAGTTCCTAAAATCCCATACCATTTGGAGCACCAGAATGCTCTACTCAAGGAAAAAGGGCCTAGTGGAAACTCTAGGAAAAGTATATAAATGCCACAAAGCCTAATGATAAGTATTCTAACTCTACATCTAGATCTGAATTCTTAGTCCTTCAAGAAGCAAGCTATTTCACAGGCCCATTACCTGTGAAAAAGTTCAAGGTATTAATCAAAATGAAGACTAAGACACAATTTGTGTCTATAAGCCTAATTTTGCACTACAGTAATTTGTAAGAAGTGCTTATATTACCATCTACTTACCATAAATTTCATAATGGATTCTGTAGACCAGCTACTCCTTTCTCTATGACTCTACTCTGTTCTTTCTGTGTAAGGCTACATAAGGTACCAAGCAGTCTAAAATAACAGTCTCTCTCTTTAAGTATCTCTTGCCTGAATGCATTGCTCGTGCTTGTCTCTGGGATAAGACTCAGAAGCAGGGCTTCCTGACAAAGGGGTAAGATCCATCAATAGATCTAGATCAACGTCTACAGAAAACTCCCACTACTCTATAATATTTCACTGAAATGTTGCAGTAGTCCTTGGTACAGGAACACTAACTTTGTAGAATGGTTTAGGTTGGAAGGGACCTTAAAGATCATTTAGCTCCAACCCCCTGCCAAGGAGCCTAAATTGATGAAGTTAAGCAGCTGAGATGCCTCATGGAAAGAAGTTTCCTTCCCTTTCCCTTATATTTTGTGTACATAGGACTTCCTTTCTCCTAAAAGAATAATATTAACATAAAATTGAAAATAAGTATAAACCACAAGTTACCACTTTTACATTACAGAAAGGAAACCTTTCCTCACTGGAAGAGTAGCACAGCATGGGAACAGGTTACTAGAAAGGCTGTGTAGGATCCATCCTTGGAGGTTTTTCAAGACCCAAGCAAAACAAATTAATGGCTGATCTGACTTAGTGCTGGTGGCAATAGTGCTGGGAGTGGAAGGTTGGAGTAAGTGAGATCCCATGGTCCCTTCCATCTAACACTTAGGTGATTCTGTGACTTTTACCATAAAAAGGTCCAGTTTACTTCTTTCAGATCTGCAGCAAACATTCATACAGTTTGATTTTTGCTTCTCTCAGATATACATACATTTTCAGCAGTCTCTCAATTATAAAAGTCGATTTTACAGCCAGTAAATGGTTTATTTATTGATTCTCATCTATTAAGTCCATGCAGCTCCACAAACAATATACTGGTGATGTACTGAGGGCTAAAAGAAATTACATTCACAGGGAGAAAAAGCACAAAGCTACAAATGGACAGTCTCTCTGTGGTACTGGAGTTATAATTTCAAATGTCAAAAACCTTTGACATGCCTCGTAGATGACATTTTTAGGAGAGCTATGCTTCTGTTTAAAAGCACAAAGCACTTTTACCTATTTTGAATTGTAATTTCAGCAAACTCTTTAGGCTGCAATATCTAGTCTGTTGCTGTGAGGTCTGCATTACCCAGGCTGCCAAAGAGCTCTGTTTTAGCAGAAGCCAATCTCTGTTGGAATTCTGCACCTACACCTGAAACTTAAATAGAAAGGAGGAAGATTTTAAAGTATAATTAACTGAAAGTCCATATCAGGACCTTGATTTGTAAAGGGTAAAAGAATGCTTGCAGCCCAAAACACAGGTTTAGCTCTACTCATTATAAAACCAAGCCCTAGATGCTTTCAGCCCTTGGGATTAATGTCCTGGTGGTTCTCCAACAGCAATGCAAAGGACAAGAAACAGATGATTCCTTCTGGCTGAGTTCTCATCTCTGCAGAGGGATTCTGCACAGGAGAGAGCTAGGTTATAGGCTGCATCATTGCGTATCAAACCTTGTCTCACTGCAGCTCCAGTTCCAGCCAAAAGCTACCAGGAATTAGATTCATACTGAAGTCACACTTGTGTTTAGCATTCCTCCTCACTATAAGAGGGCCTTTGGGATAAACAGCTCATGCACCCTGCACAACCTAAATCCCGTGCTAGTCTAAAGTGATTCCCAGGGACCATAGCTTAAAACAGCTTCAAGGCTTAATAAGGGTTCAGCTTACAGGAGATGCAAGTACTAGAGAGAACTGGACATATTTACACACAGAATAATTCATGCTGAAAATAAAAAATAATTGCTATTTATTACAGGGGTTTGTAGCATGGATTTTGTATGTTTACTGAAAGCCTCTTCATGTGTGATCTGCTAGGTGATCTGTGAGCTGTGAATGTGTATCTTCTGCCTCTGATCATTAAAAGATGTGAAGATTCTGATTATTTTAGGGTTTGGTAATCAGAAAAACAGGCTACTAGTTTGTCTGCTTTTCTTTAACTGCTGCAGTAAAGTCCTTACTGCTACTTCTCCTTATGATGTGGTTTTACTCCTTAATTTTATCCTCCTTCCTTGCAGACCAGGGATCTAACAATGAAAAGACACTGAGATTTTATGTAGTAAACTCTGAATTTCTTTCTATTTGTCTGTTTAAGAAAAACATTTATAGTCACTTAAAAGGCTATCTCTGAAAGAGAATATCTAAGATAAAACTTAATTAAGTCAGTATTTAATGCTTAATAATTAAAACTATCATGCCTCCAGAGGGCTGGTGTGGAGGAATATACGTTCAGCATCATTTTTGTAATTTCTGGCAATTAATCATATTGAAGTGTTTTTTTAAAGTAGCAGCAGACATATTAGTCCACTCTGGTCTGCTTGTTGGCCTTAGGGAACTGGCAAACAAAACAGAAATGCCGTTTCTCACAGAGAGCCTATTGAAGTTAGCAGTCTGTTAGGAACTAGATGCTGCTTCTAGATTTCCTGCCTGCTGCTCTGACAGTTTTTCCTCCACGTTTCTCCAGAGTTGTCCTACAATGCTCGGAAGTCTTTAGCCTCCTGCTTAAGCTGACTTCATCAAGTTCTAATTCTCTCATGTGGGAAAGCCAGAGGCATCCATCCACCAGTGTATGAGGACTGAAGTTGCTGATGCCAAAATCAGCAGTCTTCCAGTGTTTGCAGTGGATCCTGGAACAGACTCTGTGAATGACTGTTACTAGGAAAAAAATCAGGATGACTTTCCAGTGATGCAACTCAGGGTGAAACTATCTATATGCAGAGACTATTCCTGTGATACTGATAAATGACTAGATAACAGATGGTAAGAGGCTGCCACTTTTCACTTTCAGGTCCCCACTATGTGCCCACCACACCATGGTGGGGGTGACTGATGGTCCTTGCCATCCTGGTTGTGGGATGGCTTACTGTGAGAGTGACAGAGCACTGGAACAGGTTGCCCAGGGGGGTTGTGGAGTCTCCTACATTGGAGATATTCAAGGCCCGCCTGGACAAGTTCCTGTGTGATGTACTCTAGGTTACCCTGCTCTTGCAGGGGGGTTGGACTAGATGATCTTTTGAGGTCCCTTCCAACCTTTGGGATTCTGTGATTCTGTGAAATGGACAGAGTGACTCTGATTAACAATCTCAGCACTCCTCCAGAGGTGGGAGCACTTTGGTAGAACATTAACAGTTCACAAGAACTGGCTATGCAAGCAGGAATGCAAGCAAATAGTAATTACTCTTATTTCAGATAATAAGCAAGAGATGGAGTTGTATGTGTCCTGTCTTCCTAAATACTGTTTGCTTTTTGGTTCAAAACTTGCATAAAGACTGCCAAAATGAAGAGGAGTTTCCAAAGAAGGATGGGACAGTAGTTTTGCAACCCGAGCAAAATGGGGCAGTTTACATAAAGATCGATGCAAGATTAGAAATGCACAGAGAGCCTGCTGATCTCCCTAAAACGGACAGGAAATGTGAGGCTTGTTTAGACCAGCAGCCACAAAGACGTTCTCAGCTGGACTCCGGTACCTGTTTCCAGGGAGGTCTTTCACAGCTCCATAATTCCAAAGTAGAGGAGGCCACTTGAAAAGGTAATATGATTTGATTGAACATAAGGCAACGCAGACTTGCTTGTGATTGGAGGGATTTTTGTGGGAGAAACCAAGGCTTCTCCAGATGGGAGGAAGAGGGTCAGGGATGGCAGGTAAAGAAACAGTGTCCTGAATGGCTTCATGATTTACTGATATTGATACTAAGGCAAGGGAAGGAGTCTGTTTTTCAGACCTGGGGGAGACTTTCTGTCACCTTAGGGGAAAGCTATGGGGCTTCCCTATATTTTGTGTCACAGAAAAGGCCAGGTAAAACAGATAATCACCTGTTCCAGGCACCTGGTGATACCTACAGGACAAGGAAAAGATTTCGTCCTCAAAATTTACTAAATGAAGAAAAAACATCAAAATTGCTTATTCTGATTCATTCTAGTAAATCTTCTTTTTTGTCTTTAACAAACCCTTTCTCTGATGCTGTACTGCACAGCAGTCTGTACAGAACAGCCCTGGTTTTATGTTTCACTCCCAGGAGCCCTTGGTTGCACTTCCGCAGCTTGGTAGCTCCCGCTCCTATACACCATTATAGCATATTCAGTAACAGAAAGCAGAAACAAGTGGGAGCAACAGTTACAGAGGAAAAGACTCATGCTCCCTTTTCATTTTATCTGCCATAGATATTTACCTTGATGGCAAATGAGTGGCAAAAAGGTGGTAAATATTCCTCTGATGTCAATCTCCAGCCATGGGTGCAACCAATGGACAAATGAAACATGGAAGACACTGGGGAGTGAAAGCCTTCACATCCTGGAATGTCTATACCAATATACTTTCAAGGAGCCCTACCTTCTGGGATTGATCCCCATTCTCCTTTCCCTTTTATTTCCACAAGCTAATAAAATGGTCACAATTCTTTGTGATAGACTCTCAAAGGCAACAGCTTCCTGGCTGAGCATTATAGACCAGATTTCTGTGCTAGTTTGATAGTGGATATTAATAACATGAGCAATCACCTCTGAACCAAAAAAGGAAGGTGAAAGTACATGGTCTGGGTTGCTGAGTCCCATCCTCCCAGCCCACATCATGGGTGTGTGCAGGGAATTTCTGATACATGCTTACGTGAACAACGAGTATGCAGTCAAGCAGTTTCCAGTAAATGGCTTTTAAGACTTCAGTGCCCCTGCCACACAAATGTCCATTGTTCATATGCGGGATCCGCCTCCCTACCCTTTCATTATAAAAGCACAGATCACAACAGTGGCATGCTTATCTTAGCAGGGTGTTAAGTCTCACCAACTGAGTCACAGCCTCTGGTTGAGAACTGGAAAAAGGTTTACCCCAGATATTCTGAAACATCCAAAGTGCAGGGCACAGCTCATGTACAATGTCAGTGCTCAGGCAACAGGTTTAAGAAGGTAAAATATGAATAGGCTGAGTCTGAACCAAATGAAAGCACTTTTTTTTCATAAGAGAATGAATGCAAGACAGCTCTGGTGGAGAAACAGGATGTTGTTTATCAGCAGCAGTCAGCCTGGAGAGGCTGATCTGAACTGTCCTCTGCAGAGAGGTCAGCTGCTGCACAGAGCAGTGTCTTACCTTCAGAATACTTGAATCTCTCCTTAGGCTAGAATTAGTACCTATGAACACTCTCATAGATGCGTTCATGCATTGAAAACTCCAGCCAAGAGACATGCAAATCCCAGGAGGAGACTAACAGCTATAAGAAGTCCAACACCTAAAGGAACTGTTTCTCTGGCTAATAAAAACTAACGAAGGGGCCTGGACTGACATCACACCATTCTACCGTAAATAGAGTCCTTAATTTTCTGTAGAGACAGTATTAGTTATTTGAACAGCTGCATTCAGAGAAGTGTCCTGTGGGGAAAATCTCCTACATGTTCCTACTGATGGAAAAGTCACACCTTTATTCAGCCTATGGCTTGCACCTTCTTTGCTCCTTCTTCATTTGATCCTCCTTTTACAATGAGCTGGCTCTGAGCCCAGAAGGCAAGGCATCTCCCCCCTTTTTTAAGGGATAGGTAGTGGAGCTTGAAAAGGGCCTCATCAGATGTTAAGAACAGTGCTGAGAGGAATCTTGCAGCCAGTGAGGCTAGAAGCAGTGTAACAACCTGTGAGATGGGAATACAACCAGCAGTTTTCAGGTGACTTCCTTAAGAAGCAAAAATTCTAGTGGCACTTGGGACATGAAGCAAGGAGGAAGAAGCAGAGAGACAAAGGCAGGATAATGGCTAAAGAGCAGCAAAGAAGTAAGGAAGGACAACATACATCAAGTACATAAAGGAAGATTGAAACAGACAGTTTAGTGCCTCCAGAGAAAGGCAGAGGACATCAGCAGGTAAAATTCAGACAGAAATGGCATACTGATGTCTCTGCAAGGGTCTTGGGGAAACAGATTAAAGTACAACATCTGTGGATGCACTGCATGGTGTAAAAGGAGCAGTATATTTGAAAGGAGAGAAGGGAAATTTGGAAATGAGAGCTGAAAAGGAGGGGGAGATGTTTGGACCCTTAGAGGCACATAGGAGTAACTCTTACTGCTGGGATCCTTCATACAAGAACTATTTTCCTACAACTTTGTGGGCAAAAGTCAGTGTGATCTCACTGACTGGCAACTCCCTTCTCACCTACTTCCATGAGAAAGCAGCCTTAACTGCATGACCTGTTCAGCTCAGTGTTATGCATTTCACATCTGAGATTCTCTCAGTATGTAACAGCCTGTATTTTCTAAGGCCCCTGTCAGAACGGCTGGGGTTTGCAAGGCATGTGTGTCACATTTAGCCATTCCTGCTTCAACTCCAAAATCAGCAGGGAATCAACACAGGTGAAAGAAGATTGGAAGAACAGAGCAACATGGCCAGGCTTTCACAGCAAGAAAGGAATTGCTGTGTAGGCAGTCTGGACCAAACAGACCTGGATTTTAATTAGGCACTTTTGTTCTGAGGGGTCTAATAAAAATGGGGCACTTAGCCATTGGTCTGGCAGGTGGGAACATTGCAGGTGAGTCAGGCCAGCCTGATGTTCTGGGGGAACAGGACTTTGGAAAAAAGGAGTAGCTGTATTTGAGTCAGATGTGCCTGGACACCTAGTCAGCCATGCTTTCCTATGCCATCTGCAAACTGGAGCAGCACAAGACAGCATACAAGAGCTCTGTAGTACTGCTACAGCTCAGGACCATAGGCTCAGTCCTGATGTTCCCCTCTAGTACATCTGAAATGCCCTTACCATGGAAAAAGAGTAGGAATCAACTTAGTTTCTTCAAGTAAGAATATGAAACCTCTGTCTACTCTCTTCCCCATCCTTGTGTTTGGAGTCACCCACGGGCAAGCACTTGTCCTTTGACCAGCGCCTGTTGGGAAAGCTCTGAGAACAGTTCTTGCACGCTTGCTCATAATATGTGGGTGGCCAAGCCACTGCCCAGCTGGCATATAAAACTGCTCATCCTTTCTACAGATAGATTCAAGGGATGATATGTACCACCAAGGAACTAATTAATTAAAAGCCACCAGAAAATCCTGTGGTGAGTATTCTGGTTGTTGGGGGGGGGGGGGGGGGGGGGGGGGAGGGGTGTGCTGTAGTTAAAAGAACTGCCTAAACAATATGTTTAACCAGGAAAGAGTAAATAGGGAAATGATAATTATAAAGCACAATTCCACCCCCCACCCCACCCCCTCCAAAGATTAGCCTCTGGTGCTGTAATCTTTTGAGCAAAAGCTGCCCTCATTTACACTAAGAAAATAAGCACATGAAAACAAACATAATCAGCTGTGGGACGCAGTGATGAATTCAGCCAGCATCTTCTATCTCTCACTTTTGTGATTACAGTCTGACAGACATTTCAGTTTGGTGGCTGCAGTTTTCTATGTGAAAGCTAAACCTAAAATGCAGCGCACATCTCCTGAGGCTCACTTAATCTTAGTTAGACTGGCAGAAAGAATGAAAGAGGTGTCAAGGGTGATACACAGCAGGCCTGCTGGAGCCCCCCGCTGCCTGGTACCAAAGGAAGAGATTCTCGGCCTTATCAGATCTCCTTGGTAAAGACTCCACACATTCCTAAGGAGAGGCTCATGACCAGGCAGTTGGATAACCCAAAGCTCTGGGCAAGGGATATGGAACAGGTCGAAATGTCTTTGATCAGTTGAAAGGAGAGAGAAAAAAGAAACAAACTCCACAAAAAAACCCCGAAACACCCTCCCCCAAATGGTCTCCAATACTGCGCTACTGAGAGGCCAGGACTGAGGTAGGAGTTAACAATTCCTCCAGCGCAGAAGAGCTGATCAGGTAACCCGTCCACCACCACATGTTAAACATAACATCCAGTTAATGCTGAGTTTTAGAAGCTGTGTTGTTATTACTGCTGATGTCAAAAAAAAAAAAAAAGCACTAAAATAATTGCTTTTATAACTAAGTCTGCTTTGCATTTGCTTGGTTCTTGCCTCTGACAGAGCAGGTGATAATTATGCTTTTGTTCAGGGTAAGCATTGTTCTTACATTTTCTCATTCATTTTTTCAGTGATTTTAAACCTGGAAGGGCTCAGACCCCTACACTTTTGCAGGCTATTTCTGAGAGGTGCAAAACAGAAACAACCATATTATCACCAGGTGTAAACTTCTGAAATGTTTTCACCTGAAAACTGCAAAGGTCCATAAAACCTAAAGTCTGGGAAAAGTACTACCGGTTCGGTTTAGAAGCCCTGTAGAGGATTACAAACACCACAAAACAAGAGCAGCATTGTGATAGCATTGAAAGTGTTTGCATGCTGAGCATAGTAGCCTGTAAAATTAAAAGCCAGTATTTCACCATCTAGACTTGCAATATAGCAGTACCTTTAACAATAGAGAATTAAAAGATTATGTTTTCTGCATTATTTCAGTCAAAAAGATTATAAGACAAAAGAAGAAAATTAAAAGGCACACATTGGAATTTTCTCCAAAGTAGAAACTAGCTGCGACCTCTTTAAAGTATTAAATGAATTAATACGTTAAAGCTCACCCCCCACAATGTGCCTGCGGAAAGCAAAATTGTGCCATCTAGTGGGATTTAAACCAAGTCTTAGCTGTGTTTTCCCGCTAGAAACAAACGGACACCATACAGATCGCCTCCACTTGAATCTGTGTACATTACTGTGTGGACTTTTTTTGTATTCCACTTTGCTCCCACGTTCAAACCCCTCCTCTGCTACAGCTGCAAGAAGGGTCTGTTCACGCTGCTAGGCTTAGGGGCACAGGGGATGTTATACGCTCAGAAGTGGAATATTCAAAGACTCAGTCAGGACTTGCATGATGGCCAACGTGTCATGAACAAACAGAGGGTGCAACTTCACAAGGCAGACTCTTGAAACAGGTAAAAGTAGGGGCAAGCACAGCAAGGTTGGCTGGCTAGGGGGAAACTTCACTCCTTGAGCAGGCAGCACTGGCAAGGTAAAATAAATCCCACAAAGGCTGGGGTTGTTTTCCAGGAGCTGAAGGAGATTTTTAATTTAATTGGTGAATTTGGCACACCGAAACCACAGGGTTCACCATGGATTGAGACATTCCCTTTTGCCATGTAGCCAGCAATGCTGGTTTGCACAGCTTTAGGGCTGGTGTATGCAGACAACACTGTAGCACAATCCCATTTCCTAGTATGCTTTTGTAACCTCAGTTAAGCAATAAGCCTAACACAGATTTCAGTATGATCTTTTAATCTTTGCCCTTTATGGATTAGTGTACCTGTATGCCAGACAGTCGTTTCACTGCTTGCAATTTTTTTCTTCTGTGCTAGTCATAGGAGAGAATCATATAACATACAACTGCAATACTAAAATAAGTCAAACTGCTGCAAATGACTTACATACCTCTCTAATAAAACCTGCTAGACAGGAGTGCTCGTTATTGCCTCAGCCACAACAGCTCCATAACAGGAGTAACAGCTCCATAAGGAGTTTCCAGTATCAGTAAAAGTAAAGTTCACTGGCCAATCCTCAAATAATTAACAACTCTTTCCTCTACACATGCAGTGAGAAGTGACCTTTTCCAACAAAACATAAGCTGTTTTTCTTCAACTCAGATCATCCCCTGGAATAATTGGATCATCTCTGCCCACCGTCAGACCTTTTGTCTTGTATGAATCAACATGGAAAGGAATCTTAAGAATGTTTTGATCATTTCTTTCGGATTTTTACTTCTCTTCACTGCTTATGGAGGACTCCAGAATCTACAGGTAAGAGGAGATCATGTTACCGGTTGGCAGGACAGTTGGCATGGAAGGGCATCAGGCCAGCTGGCAGTGTGAGACCCATCAGTCTTTCCATGGTTTCTGAAAGGAAGGCATGCACAGTGGTTTTTTAAAAAGTGGGTTAAACCATCAACTTGCTACAGGTTAGTATTCCTCACCCTGATTCCCAGCATTTACTAACTGTTTTATTCTAGCACTTCTCAAATAGTTTGGATACTTGTGTCTGACTACTTTAGGTCTACAAATTAGTTGTTAGAATGAAAACTAAATTTCTCTGAGATTTTTCTCAAAATAAGATATTGCAAAATGGAAACCAAATCCCATTTCTGGAAAGGGTAAAAGAAGATATTGCAAAATGGAAAAGAAATTTCATTTCTGGAAAGGGTCTGTTTTGAATAATTCTCAATTTCCATAATTTTATTGTTATGCAACAATGTAAAATATAAAATGCACAATCCATCAAGTATAATAATTTAAGTATAAAATTATACAATAATTCTTGGCATCATTATATAATAATAAAAATATTATTTTTAATTAAAGGCAGATTTGCCTTGTATTGACATTAACATTTTAAAGCACAATAGCAGAGATGGGTTTATAGAATGACAGGAAGAGATCCCTGCTAGCTCTTTAAATCTCTTTCTTCTTTCCTTGAGCAGTTTCTCTTTGCTGACAGTGTCAAATTCCAAGTTCAGGAAAGTTCTGCACAAACAGTCCAAAAATGCATGGAGATCTTATGAGCTTCACAGACTGACAAGGCACGGAAAGATAAACCCAAGAAGCCACTAGTCAACCCACCATCTGAAACAGGGCACACACAGGTTAATTGCTGAAACATAAAGCCTCCGCAAACACTGCAGGAGGGAGTGATGCTGATTCACGAATAGCCCTCTTCTCTCTCCATTTTGTCTTGGTGGTTAAGAGGACTTTCTGAAACACAATCAAAAGTAAGTTATTTTATTGTATTGTAGCCTGCAGGAGAAGTATTAAATCTTCTTATGAGGAGAGATTGTGGGAGCTGGACCTGTTTTGTCTAGAGAAGAGAAGACTGAGAGGGCATCTCATTAATGCCTATCAATATCTCAAAGGCTGGTGCCAGGAGGATGGTGCCAGACTCTTTTCAGTGGTGCCCAGCAACTGGACGAGGGGTAATGGCTATAAACTAAAACATGAGAAGTTTCACCTCAACATGAGGAAGAACTTCTTTACATTGTGAGCACTGGAACAGGCTTCCCAGGGAGGTTGTGGAGTCTCTTTCTCTGGAGACATTCAGAACCTGCCAGGACACAGGTAACCTGCTATAGATGGTAGGAGGTTTTAACTCAATGATCTCCAGAGGTGACTTCCAGTCTCAACCACTCTGAGGTTCTGTGATTCCCCCCACTGAAAGAAACCCACAAAAACCCAAAGCAGAAGGTCTGGCTTCTAGCTTTTGGAAGCTGTAGCTGACAAAACTGGGCTTGTGGTATTTCAGAGATAAGACCTCTGTGATCAGGAAGCCTCTTTGCCTGTTTACAAAACAGCCATTCTGATTCTCAGATACATTGACCCTGCTCAGCAGAGAATCTCCTCACCTCCCTGTCTTGATGCCTGCTTCTTACTAGGGGTGTTGTGTGGCTGCCATCATGGTCCTGCATGGCCAGGCCATGCAGCCACTGCATGGCTTATAAGTGTTCAGTGCAACTACAGCTTGTTCTATAGCGCTCTCAAGTGCTACCCTCACAACACCCATTCCCCCTTCCAAAATCATACTGGATCATGTCAGCTTTTAATGGAAAGGAAAAGGAAAATGTTGATAAGCAGAATCTCAGTCTTCTCATTGCAAGTTTCACAGTATCCAGACAAGAGGAGAATTTTTAAGCATAAAAAATATAAAACTTGGTTAGATCAGTAACATGTCATTCCTCCCTTGTGAAAATATGTGTGAATCAATTACTTCCAGCTACAGAGGGCTGCTGTGAGCTGTGAGTATATTAGGATATTTGGACCTTGGCCTCTGAAGAATTAAGAAAATTTCAGACCTGTAGTTTAAAACAGAATCTTCCATTGTTGCTAAATCAGCCCTTGCAATGCAGATCTGGTGACATTACTGCCTGAGACAAAAAGCAAAGGCTAAGAAAAGAAGGTGTCCTTCATTCAGCTTGCTTTGAAAGAGAAACTCAAGTGAATTACATTAAATAAAGTCTGACTTATGAAAGCTTTGTATCTGAGCAATGCTCACCTGGTTTTGTATCATATTTTCATAAATAGGTTATAATTGTGAGGAAAATACAATACACAAACAGTGCGATGCCTGTGATAAAATTTGTCTCAGCTGCTGTTGTTGTCCATGCAGAGCAGCCTCCATTCAGAAGAAGGCCTCGGTGTTGCATCCTTAAGTGTTCTCTATGCTGCGCTCATCTTGTCCTCCATGTTCCTCCCTCCAATCCTCATCAAGAAGCTGGGCTGCAAGTGGACCATTGCAGGCTCTATGTGCTGCTACATCGCATTCTCCCTAGGAAACTTCCATGCTAGCTGGTACAATTTGAATACTTTAACCCTATCTATTGTGTTTGAGCAAAATCAGTAAGGGCAAAGTTTGTTCTTCTCTATGTCTGTGTTGCAGAATTTGAAGTTGGATGCAAATAGTGTTACCTGTAAGAAGGAGGTGAAGCAGAGAGGTGAAAATGTGCAAAAGGCCAAAATAAATGCACCCACCTGAAGCTGCTTCTCTACCTCATGTGTGTAGCAGAGATTCCTCTTCAGAAAAAAAAAGAAATCATAAATTTCATTTAAAACCCAAATTACCTTAAGGGCTGTTTTTGAGAAGATTGAAGAGAAGGCCATCTTCCAGCCAGTGGCTCTAGGAGCAGAAGACCACAGGAGGATGCTAGATCCTGCCTTGCCATTTCAGAGGTGGATGAGCAGCTTCTGCTCTCCAGTGACAGGGAATGCAGTTCTGCAAAGGAAGGTTATTTTGGTCCATCTTTTGAAGGGCAGGTGCAATTTGATTCTCAGTTACAAAAGGATAAGGCACACGAGCACAGACCCAGCCAGCCCAGTCTGGGCCTAGCACCTGGACACAGCTGGGAGTGCTTGCACATCCTAAGCTTCATAAGATTATCCCTTTCTTGGTTCAATGTAACAGATTTATTGAATCACACAAAGGATAAATATATTTCTTTATGTTTATTTTTGTGCCCGGATCTTTGGGCAAATTATTATTGTGGTAATGGATAATAACTATGCTAAATAAAGTGTTCTTTGGCAGGTACACACTAATTCCCACCTCTGTGATCCTGGGCATAGGAGGAGCACCACTGTGGTCTGCCAAATGCACTTACCTCACCATAGCTGGCAAATCATATGCTGAGAAAGCAGGAAAAAATGGGAAAGACATTATCAACCAATACTTTGGGGTCTTCTTTCTGATATTTCAGTCCTCCGGCATCTGGGGAAATCTTATCTCATCCTTGGTATTTAGCCAAGCTTCCACCAAAGGTAAAATATATTTTAAAATCTTGGCACTTTTTTCTATAAACATCAGCTGGTTCTAGATAGTTAAAAGGTAGATTTCTGTAGCTGAACTTTCACAGTCAATGGAAACAGGCACTTTTCTCTGGAAATGTCTATTTTCTATCATCTTTTCATCATCTATAAAGAGAATTCAGACAACTAGCTCAAAAATAAATGTCTATTTAATTCCTTTCGAATTCCACCTCTATGTTGTAATGCATAGATAACCTCTGGCAGCGGCAGTCTTTCACATCTGACTTCTGTTTAAAGTGGATTAAAACAAAAAGCAAAATACTGAAGAAGTTTTTTCACAAAGCTTGTAGAATTGGATTAATTTGCTGTTAAGCATTCAAAGTTGGTGAAGCTGATGCTGGTGCTTGTTGAAAATGAGTGCTTTACAGACTTGTCAAGAAGAAATAGAAGTTGCTGTTGGCAGGAGCTTGCATGCTAGAGCTCCTCTGCTGTATTACAAGCTCAGACAGCAGATGCCCATGTAGCTTGAAGAAATCGCTCAACAGTGCTGCTCTCATTTCCCATGCTTGTAATTGATATAAGCCTTAAAAGGGCAGTTGTGATGATGAATTAATACTTGGATGCCACTAGAGATTCAAAGTAGAAGGCTGTATTATCATTGCAGTCTTCAGTGCATTCCCTATCCTGTCGAAGTCAGAACAAGATGGACATAGAAAGAGCCTTCCATACACACTGCTACTATGAACAGCAAGAAGTTAGCTCTCTCCCCTGGTTGAGTTCAGCAGTATGTTCTCTAGAAAGTATTCAAATAGCTATTAGTTCAAAACTAAATGTCAGGGAGCTGGTATCAGATTTTAATATTTGAATTCTTGGGTTTATGGCAAAGTACTTGTCACAAGGTGTGACACTTACTTCGTTTAAACCTAAGAAACTACAAATGAAACACCATCAAAGCAGAATGCTAAAGAACTGCATGAAGTGTAGCAGAGCCCTGCTGATCTAATGATCTGATCCACATGATGTCTCGGGAGGGACTGTCTGTTCTATTTCATTTGCAGGACAGAAGCTGTGGTGCAGCTGTGGGGTCTGCACAGACTGCAACCATTTTATTCTCTTCTGCTTCACAGCACACATCATATTAATAAGGGGATTAAAATACTGGGTTGTTTGGGTTTTTTTTGTGTGTCTTGTAAATCCCCTCCTGATTTTACATCTGAGATTGTTCTATTAAATTCTAAAGAAAATATTTTAATTATTTTTTGCCAATTACATTGGATTTCAGGAAATGCTCTTTTCCTGGGAGGTGTGCTGTGAACAGCTCTCAAAGCCAAAGTCCTTGCCTATCTTCACAATGATGAGCAGTCATACCATAAGCTTTCCAACTGTGCCTCCTCAGTGAAACTCAGCTTTAGTGTAGAGAGAGCTGCTTGTGGGTGAGGGGGTAAGGATCTCCAGTTACTCACTTTTCCTTTCCTCTGACAGTGCAGCAAAGGCACCCACCTCTATTGCTCATATGCTTAAATGTATAATTTCACTGGGTAGTCAGAAAGATATGGTATGCACCTACAGAATCAAAACACATAAAATTCAGACATATACATACATTTGACATATTGCCTGCATCACCACATCCAGACACAGCAAGGCAAGCTACACCATGAGGTAATACTACAAAAGAATGTAAAAAACAAGAGTCATCCTTTCTTACTCATCAATATTGCAGTTTTATTTCCAGAGGAACAGAGCAAACCCTGTCTTGTGACTTCCATATCACTAATTGCATCTGCATCTTCATCTAGAGCATGCATGAACAGTGAGAAAACTTGTTTTACACACTTCCACACTCTACTGGTGCCACTAGCCTTTTGCATATGGTGATTTTGCTCCAAATCTGTTTGTTCAAAACTGCAGTGGTAGCCACTGGCTATAATAAGGTAATGATTTTCTTCATGCTATTAAGTTTAATCTGATGTTGATCCCAAAGTTGTTTATGAAGCTAGCTAAACAGCTGGTTCAATTGCAGCAGCTTTGATTGGAAGCAATGGAGAAAAACACACTAAAGGTAGTTACACAATAACCATAAATGCAAAATTACAGATCAAGTCCTGTTTAAGGAATCGGCCAAGGTACAGTGTATTGCCCTTTGTTATGCTTGGACCAGTGACAAATTCTACAGTGAAAGCATTTAAACAATTCTATGTTTTTTCAATCATTCTTCCCCACTATACAGCTTATTCAAGCTTACACTTTGGGTTAGTATTTTTTCTTTACAGAAAGGAGGAAGTGGGCATGGTATTGTGGTAACACAAGGTGCATGAGTACACACATGTGGCTTTGACATATGCTCAGCACAACACTGATGGGATTGAACAAAGCAAAGGTCTTACTACAAACCCTGCCAAACTGTTCTAATTTTAAGTACATTCTCAGAGAGTAATAAAGCCAGTCATAAAGTAATAAAGCCAGGGAAAGCTGATTTCTTGGAAGACTGTTTGTGGGCAATCATAATTTGAATTTATAAAACAAAAAGATGTCTCAAGGTGGCTTCCATTCCCATAATGCATACACAAATTATATGGAGAGGGATAATACGCTCTGGCTGTAAGAGCTGAAATCCATCAGTTCAGTGGTGGTGTAAACTGAGGGGCCTGTCTTGTGGGGTGTTATGGTTAAGAAGTATAGAGAGATACACACTGGAACTTCAAATACTTCAAATTGAGCTTGGATTAACATTTTAGTCTTTGGATTTAATCCATGTCTCCATCTAGCCATCAATTCAGTGCTCTGCCTTGATCAACTACTTCTGGTAGATCAAATTTTTATGTATTAAACTGATATTCTGAAGTTAATCAAATCTAATCAGGAAGAATTTGAAACCAGGACCAAACACCAAGCATTGGATTCCCTTCTTCTTCTGTCCTTATATATACACCATGCATTCATCTGATCTCTTCCCTGACCAGTGTTTCTTTTGGTTCTTATGAATTAGTGGAAATCTCGGAAGTGGCATGCTGTGGAGCATATGACTGCATGACTAATACCACTAACACCACTGGGTCAGCAGAACCCTCCAAGTCCTTAATCTACATTCTGCTAGGGATCTACACTGGTAAGTAATTCACACGGTCTTTAATGGATATCATTGATGGGGAACCTATTACTTGTGAAACCTAGTGTGACTTTGTGGATAAAGTTTCCAACTTCCTCCCTCAATCCAATTTGCTGAAAGGAAATAAGATATGTGAGCACTGTAAACAACTCCTTCCCAAATAGTTTCAAATGCTTTGTGCCAGTGCCTTATAAATTTTGTTTCTAGGAGGAAGATATTCTTTACACTCTCCACCTGGAATAAAGCTGAATCCCAGCATGGTGACCCCTCTGTTTCACCCAAAGTCTGTGTTGCTCTACAGACTAGAATCAAAAGTATGCCCATATTGCAATTAGAGGATTACAGCGGCTTATCCAGTTATTCATGAGATGATAGATAGGTTTAAATTCACTATGTACCTTCAGTATCATCAATAGTGAACTAGTTGCTGATGGCACTGGGCAAATTTATATACACATGCAAAGGTCCAAGATCCTAAGAGCAGCCCAGCTGTACTGGTACTTGAACTTACCAGTTTCTAGTCATCTGAGGATGCCTATCAGAACTGTCTGGTGTTCTACCATGTGCAAAACAGTTTTAGCACACGAACTGCACTGTGACTAGAGGTGGACTGAACCAGGGCTCCCAGAGCATGCAATCATTTTCAGGGAGGTTTTTGGATCCCCACTGAGACATTACAATTTCAGTCAATTCTCATCTGTGTTGCCTGAATTACAATACCTTAGTGTGAAAGGCAAAGATAAAAAGAAGCACTAGATGAAGTAACATATCTCCCCTTCAGTAACTACAGCTGCTATAGACCTTCCTTGCATAAGGTTAGAAAGGAATCAAAGACAGAGAAGGCTGATGCCATCCAAAATCAGAAAGACAAAAATAGATGTGCAATAGATTCATTCAGTGACGAAAGTTCAAAATGTATCTGGCTCAAAACAAGTTATTCTCTGGATAAAGTGGAAGTATCTGGAAAGGCAAAATGTCACCTTAGCTCTGATTAAATATCTTTGCAGTCTCTGCACACAGATATATCTTCTTTGCTGGGACAGATGCACATAATTTGCCATATGCTCAAACAGAATGTGACTCGGTCAAAGTCAGCCCTCACTGGACAGGGGCATCGCAGAAAAACCTCCTTCCCTCCCCAAGCTCCATTCCTAACTGGTGAGAAAATGCAAACAATATCCCCCTACTTCCCTTCCAGAATGTGCTGGAGCTGATGCCTTTCTGCTAAAGGCAGGCTTGGCTCACAAGTTTAAATTTAAATTTGGTGACTAACATATACAGCACTCCCTTAGGCTGGGATCATGCAAAATGAATGCAATAATGCTGTCTACTGACCCCACGTCAGTAGGGTTTCGTTTTTCTTTTAAGCTCTTAATAAAAGGTATGTCTTTTCCTACCTTGAGGGAGCCCAAATAGCTAACTATTTCATTCACAGATGTTTTTTAAATATTTCCTCTATTTGGTTGCTGAATGCATATTTTGCCCAGTGTGGGTGGAGACAATAATGAACAAGCCTTTTATTGTTTACTTTTCTCACAGACTGTGGATATCTCTGTTAATTTTCGTACTAACCAGTATTAAGTTATTTATGACCTATAATTGCTATTGATTCATTTGACATGTTTGTATGAATATTTATTTGTCTTGTAAATGTGGATGTCCTGCTCTCATCCATATAAGTAAGTCCTTCAGTCACTACATAAGCACTGATAAGCAACCTGGCAGAGCCAACAGTGATGAAGCATTTACGGCTCAGCCACAGTGGAGAACCAGGGCACTGGAGAATACAGTTTCACTCTAGGAGGCATGGATGAGAAATAATAAGCAATGAAAAATTGAAGTAATTTAATATAAATCTACTAACATATCTGGACATTAAGTTTGCAGAAGAGATCATACCCATACGTAGTAGCATAGGAACATGATAAATTGGCAATGTAGATGGGAAGAGGTGCCTCGTTCTCCTCTTACTCTGGATTTCACTTGTTTCCATGGATGGAATTCTAGTCTGCATAAGTAAGAGAGGAAACATAACCATGCCTTGCATTTGTAAAGAAGCAAACACTTGTGAATCTGTGGGTGCTCCATGTATATTATGAGACAGTTACCTTCTTCATAACATGAAAAAGATGGTATTGATTCACTCCCCAAGCAAGAAGCCTAGACTGATACATACATGATAATTTTCTGATTAACTACCCCATGTATTCTTTCATATGCTGCTTCTGCTTGGAAATTATAGGGTCAAAACTGTAATTTGCATCTTTTTCAAGTCCCCCAGGGTTACTCTCTGTCATCTTTAAAATAGCATAGAGAATCATAGAATAGTTTAGGTTGGAAGGGATCTTCAAAGGTCTTTGAGTCCTACACCTCTGCAATGAACAGGGACATCTTTAACTAGTTCAGGTTGCTCAGAACCACATCCAGCCTGGCCTTGAATGTCTCCAGCAATCAGGCATCCACCACTTCCCGGCCAACCTTTTCCAGAATTTTACCACCCTCACTGTAAAAAATGTCTTCCTCAAGTCCAGCCTGAATCTCCCCTCTTTTAATTTAAAACCATCACCCCTCATCCTGTCACAATATTCTGTGCTAAAAGCATGGCTCTGGGCTAACAAAGGAAAAAAAGAAAAAGAAAGAAAAAAAGCAGCATATACTGGGATCCAAGGCAGCAGTTCTACTTCTAGCCCTTTATTATTCTTTCCATGTATTTGAAGATCTCCCCTAGCCATGAAAAACTTGGCACTGGAAGTGAATATCCCTCTCTCGTGTTGATTTAAAGCCTTCTGATAGCTCCCGAGGGAGCTGTTTCTGGCCAGCTCCTTGTCCCCACACCCCTCGCTTGCCCTGGAAGGGTGAGCGATCACCCTCTGCGGCCGAGCAGCTGCCCTGGCGTCTGTCACAACAGGCCAGTCACAGCTAAGCTGAGGGGATTTGAGAGGTGCGCAGCTGTAAGCAGGAGATGTGGATGGAGATCAGGCCTTCTTGTTTACACAGAAATGGCCTTTACACTGAAGCGGAATCAGAGGCATCTGCCAAAACATCCCACAGAGAGCTAAGCACTAAGTCAGAACAATAACAGCAGCAAGCAACTTCCCATCATTCTTGCAGCATTCCTCAGTTTTTCATGAACTTTTTGTTTTGTTTTTACAGCTAGTGGTGTGCTAGCTGTGTTGCTGACTGTTACATTTCTGGACCAGATCAAATCTGACCAAGCAGAGACTGAGAAAGAAATACTAGAGACATCATCCTTTTGGTCTACGTTCCTAGCAACTTTCCAGCATCTTAAAGATAAAAGACAGTGTCTTCTTATTCCTCTGACAATTTACAGTGGTTTGGAACAGGGATTTCTTTCTGGTGACTACACAAAGGTGTGGATGACAATGAAAATCTATGTCTTTCTGACTGTTTTTTTGTGCCTTTGTGTCTTGCTATTGCATCTGATCTCTATTTCCTTGTTAAATGAAGATCTTTTCAATGGCAGTTTGTGGTTTGCTAAATTACTGCTTACTTCTCGAATGAACTCCGAGTGACATCTTCAAACAGGAGAGGCCAGCAATAAATATGTCCCTTGGAACAGCCTCAAAAAGAACACTGTAGAGAACTTAACTCACCAGTGGAGGCCACAGCAGAGAGCTACAGGTTCAAACTCTTCAGCTTGTTGTAAATAACAAACTGGGAGAAAAGCCAGCAGCCTGCAAAGCCTTTATATTTTCCTTCCTTCTGGTTTCCCTAGAGTTTGTATAAGTGCAAGTCAGCACACATACCACATATTTTATTTTGACAACCTTTACGGTAACAGGGCAAATCTTCAATGTGGCTGGCTGAAAGCCCTCACCCATCACTAGTGCAACAGGTCCAAACCCTGGGCTGAAATGATTAAAACCACCTCTGCTCCTTCAGTCTCTCTACAAACCTAGACACACAGCAGGTGTGTTCTCCAGACATTTGTTGAGAAAGTCTCCAAAGAAAGGGAACAATCTTCCTGAGCTGCTTATTTGACACTTAAGCTTTCAAACCTTGCTTATAAGCAAATGGGAGAGTGCACTTGCTGCTGGGTTTGAATGGATTGAATGGGGCACTCCATGGCCTCTTCCTTGGTTGTATACTCTCATAGGTGAGGTCCTTTTCTTCGAAGCTGCTCTGTAATGACAGTAGTGCTGACTGTGGATTTTCATCTCTTAGGCTATGAAAGGAAGGGCAGAAAATTCCCAGTGCCACTTCCAGGAGTTTTATTTGCACAGCAAGCAGTGCTCTGACTTCTGCTTGTTACTGCTCTGTTTACACGGAATCAGCCCGACTGGGAACTAGGTTAGGAATATAACTGCTGAAGTCCAACTATGTCAATACACCAGGGAGTTGTCAACAAACTCTGTAGTTGTGCTCCTTTGATCTTGCCCATGATGGCTATTTACTGAATACTCAGGCTAAGACCCTTGAACTTTAGCTGCTTTTTTTCACTGAAGAAAAGGTGGTGTCACTGTCTTTTCTCTTCCAGGCATATGTGACCTGTGCCCTGGGGATACATTATGTTGGTTATGTGATGATCTGCTTTTCAGCTGTAAATTCACTCTGCTCTCTGCTCTTTGGAAAGATCTCTCAGTTCACCGGTAGAAAGCCTCTATTTTCATTAGGTATGTAAAGGTCATTTGAAGGACTAATCACCTCATGTGATATATCAAACCCAGTGCTCTCCCATTTGCATGTGCTACAAAGGGAGAGCTCACTGTCATTTATCATTAAAGCCAAAGTAAATCTGGAGGCAAATTCCATCCATGAGAAGAGGGAAAGCACAGTTAACCACTATACTGAGGTCATTATCATTGAGATCTTACATTACTTTGCTGGTGGTGTAGTTCATCCTGCTTTTGAGGGCACTGTCTACTCAGAAAGTGCTCTGCAGCTTTAATGTTTTATAGCTCTAATGCAATCAGTGATAAATCATCTTACAATGCAGATGCTGAGGCCTACATTATGCCTGAGAAGGATTTCTCCATTGGGGTGAAACCTCCTCACCTTTATAGAGTTTTAAAGGTTGGCCTGGTGTTCTTTTCACTACTCATTGTATATGGAGAAAAAGAAAGTCATGTGACAACATGTCAGGCTAGAATAAATTGAGGGCTTGTATGGGATAGTAATTTTCACGTTGCTGTGAGGATGTGTATATTTAAGGACATCTCCCTCTCCAGGGAAGACTCAAATGAGTAACAGAGTAATGGAAGATTAAAAAATACCAAGAAATATTTCATTTGTGTCCCTGTATCCACTAAGCGTACTGAAGAGAACTAATACCTGACTTCCACTACAGAGTAACTCGTATTATTAGAGTCATCACTGACTGAGTCAGTGTGCAGCTAGGTATTCTAGGCATTTCCTCCACAGGAAAATTTAAACCTGGGCTACAGTCACGACTTCAGAGATTCTTCTGTATGTGTCTGTCCTAGGTGTATGTCTCACTCTATGAAATTCGCTTTAGAGTAAAACGAGAACAACAGCACAACTATAGTGTTAGCAATACAAGACCTCTGAACCTCTCAGTTCTATTTAAGGTCTTTGTATTCAATTGGTGAAGGTGCACCTGTGAAGGGAGCAATCATTTACAAACCACTTTCAAAAAGAAAGACAAAAAGTCACCAGACCCTCTATATATCCTTAACTACTTCCTTTGGCTGAAAGGAAACCTACAATTTAAGGACTTGATAGGGAGAGTCAAAGAGTGCTTCCTCCCCCTTGCACATGCCTCACATTGTGACTGCAAATCTTTCAGCTGCCCCTTCTCCTACTCAGTGGCAGTTTTTGTCCTTTGGGCTAATCAGTGATGAGGATCTCTCAGCACAGGACACTGCTCAGAGTTATTAGTTGGAGACTGCTAAAGGACTACATTGTTTGTATTCCATGTGATACCAACTCTGTCAGCACAAACCTCAATGAACCAGGAAGACTTTAAAATTGACTTGTGCTCTAGCTTGGGGAAGAATTTGAAAGTGTTACCTAGTACTATCTGTAGTGTTTGTAATTGTATTTATATTTATCTTCTTTCTCTTTAAATTAACAGCTGCAGTTACAAACACTGCCTGTATAATAGCACTACTGCTGTGGAAACCTCATCCTGAGCAGCTTGCTGTGTTTTTCATATTCCCTGCTCTTTGGGGCCTATCTGATGCTATTTGGCAGACACAAACTAATGGTAAGTCTTGGTGACAATGAAATGTATTCTATAGAGGTATAAAAATTCGTATGTTTACATTTATAAAACAAAGAGTGCATAAAAATTATAATCCGTTTAAAAAAGCATCTGAAAGAAACATGTTAGCTCATTGGAAAGTAAAAGAAATAAGAACAAGTTGGGAATAAAAAAGTAAAATATTCATTAAACATTTTTTTCCAAGATGAAGAAGAATAACACTGCAGAAGATGATAATGGGTACTCAGAATTAATATTCTGGAGGAGCATAAGTATTTCAAAGAAAATTGGAAAACTAAGAAGAATGACACATTTAGTCTGTCTTTTGCAATAAAGGAGAGCACTCTGGATAAAAAATCAACTCCAAGTTCAGCAACAAAAGAAGCAGCAAATTGGCTGTTAGGAGTTATTAGAAAAAAAGTGGAGAAAACCACAGAGAGCTACATTATGCAACCAAATAAATTCATGCAGCTCTGATTTGCTCTATTTCAAAAATCTTAATTCAATGTGATAAGACATAAAAAGCCAATAAAAGGAACACAGTCATGGGAGATTTCCACTTGAGGAAAGACTAACAGACTGGAACACAATAGCCTGGACAAGTGATAAGTAAGGAAAATAGTCAGTAAGAAAATAGGGTGGAAAAGTTGTTTAGAAATTCACTATTTCCCTTTATAACAGGACTAATGGTACCAAATAAAGTTATCAGGCAACAGCTTTATAGAAATCAAAATAAATGCTTTTTCTACACAATGCATGATTGAAGTACGAAATTTATTGCTAAAATGTAAATTCTTTTAAGCTGGAATTACATCACTTCAGGGAAAAATATTCGGGGGGGCGGAGGGGGGTTGCTATTAAAGCCTCGTAGTAAAGAGGAAATTTCCAACTCAGAAAGTCCCTGCAGCTTTGATTGAGTCAGGAGAGCACCAAGTGGGGAAAATCGCTGTATACTTACCTCGGTTCTTGCACTCTTAACCTAGGAGTCTGTTACTGGAAGTATACCATTGGACTTATATGATGTATTACTATTGTCTCTAGAATCTTTTATGTTCTTCTGCTTTGTGATACAGTGTGATTATTATGTACTCAGAGTTAAGATAATGAGCTGATACGAACTGACTTCTATAAGGGATTATTTAAACATATCCCTTAATCAAAACTAGAGGAAATTCTCTTCTAGATGCTAAAGACAGACTCTAAAATGCTGAAGAGGGCAAGAAAGATATATATATATATATATATATATATAGTGATGAGTTGAAGTAAAGTCTGCTCATGACTATCAGTCACACTCTTTTTAAATCAATGCCTTAGCCTGGGTCAGAAGACAGTTAAACACTCTCCCATCTGCTCTCATATTTTGCCTCTTATTTCATTAATATTGTTTTTTTCTATCTCAAATTCATATTTGGCAGATGCCATAGGAATATGCATGTGACAGAGCTAACTCACCTGGGCCCACATCAGGTTATGTTTCTTGGCTTCCCTCCCTTTGGTCCCTCTGGGTACTTCGGTAGCTTAGATGATTTTACGCACTAGATAAATTGTCATGCTCTTCCTAGACAGCCAAAGGGAAAACGTAACAGTCCTTTGCTTGGCACTGACAGTGATCTCATCTCAGGCATATGTCCCCTCCTCTACGCAGAAGGAAGTGACCAGCCAGACTTCTCTGTCCCTCCAGCAGCTCATATCCCTTGGAGGAGAGCTAGTACATATGTCAAGGGACACCCTCTCTTCTTCTCTCATCTCAACCCACAGACTTGTGCCTTTGGTGTAATTTTAAATCAGTACTCTCATTATTCAGGTTCATGGAAGGAGAATGTCAGTGAGGATTTGCTCTCTCTGAAGTAAAGCTGTTTCCTGCTTCTTCAGCTGCAGCCTTCCTGGCTGCTAATCAAGCTTCTTCCCAACACCCTTGAGAGCCATATCTCAGTCTCCCACCAGGATAAAGGACCTACCCTTTATCCTTCTTCTATCTTTTCTAGAAAGCCTAGTCCCTAGACACTTTGCTTCTTTCAGAATCACAGAAGGGTTGAGGCTGGAAGGGACCTCTGAATGTCAGCTGGTCCAACCCCTTGCTTAAGCAAGGCCACCCAGGCAGTCAGTTACCCTGGACCATGTCCAGTCAGCTTTTTAATATCTCCAGGGAGAGAGACTCCACACCCTCACTGGGTACCCAAGCCAGTGTTCAGTCACCCTCACAGTGACAAAGTGTTTCCTGATGTTCAGAGAGAACCTCCTGTGTTTCAGTTTGTGCCCATTGCCCTTGTCCACCTTTCTTAGACACCACTGAAAAGAGCCTCTACCCCCTTTGCACCTCTCTTCAGGAATTTACATGCATTTGAGATGTCCCGTGAGAAGGACATCTCAGTAAGGTCCCTGCACACCTGACAAAGACGGACCTGATGACCTCCTTTGGAAAGAAGTTGTGAGTGCAGAGAACCGAAGTGTCAGAGAAGGTGGCTGGGAAGTGATTGCAGTTCCCAGCCCCCAGATAGTGAACAATGCTTCACGCTTATTCAATGGCAAGTGAGGTCTGCAGCTATGTGACAAGACTCACCCCCATTCTGTAACAGGTCATCTTCATTCCCATATCCCTGAAAAATACTTGTGCAAATTCCATGTTTGCGTTAGCTGAGAAAAAAAACCAAAATGCTCCTTATGCTTGCGCAGTATCTTTTTTTGTCTGTACCTTCCTCAGCTGTTCCACAGCCTCCAGTTATAAAATCACACAGTTTGCTTTGTCATACTGTCACCCTGAAGTACCAAGTGATGACATAAAACCTTATCAGAGAGGTGCAGTGACATTACTCCATAATAGTGCATCCCAGAATGGGATCTCCAGTTTGACATACCCATTTAGAGCTAAATCTCTTTTTCCCTTTATCAGTTTTATACAGATACACATCACATCAGAAATTCTTAGCTCCAAAGGCTATCAGGTGAGATAAGACTTCTAAAACAGCACTGGGGACTAAGATTTCTGGTCCTTCCTTTGTCAAGCTCCCATAACTGCTGCTTGGGTCTCAGTAGGTTAATCGATGATTGAACACAATGGCATTGTGCCACTTACTAAAGGTATTCTATGGTAATCGAAGATGGCTCACGTTGGTCTGCTGTGGATAGTTAATACTGGAGTTCCCCCTAGAGGATATATAGGCTCACAGTAGGTGAATCACGATTTTTTAAGCTTTCCTAACATGTCTGTGTATGAATGTGGACACCCTCCTTTATTTCCAAAGAAAGCTGCTTCATTTAAGAGTGTGTAGTGTCCTTTCTTATCTAACCTGAACACAGATACTATTATTATTCCCCCAGCAATAACTGCACTTGGGGTGTAACCGTCGTATCTCGCAGAGCTAAATTATTGGGTAGACTACAGTAAAATAAAGTTCTTTCCAGGCCGACATGTATCTTTAGGAAGGATAAAAATCAGTCTGGAATGTTTATATACCTGGACTCAAATATTCCAGCAGTCCCGTTACATACCTTGTACATACTAGTACCAGGAGAATGAGTGGGAAAATGGGCATTGGCAAACAGGGAGGATAATTGCCATGGAAGTGAACTGCAAAAATTCAGACCTAGCAGCCTCTCCACTTGGCCAGCTCAGCAGGTCCTATTAAAGCATCAGCCAGGCAATTTGCACAGTACTGCAGTTGACTGTTAGTGATAAGGACAAATGTTTAGGTTTGAGGCAAAACCACCACTGCACTCCCATATAACTGCTAGCTAATACCACATTTGCGCCCTGGAAATGAAATCTCTCCTGCCAAATCAGCTTTTCCTATAGCTGAACCTTGGACTAGATCCTCACTCAATTCTAACATTGCTTTGAATGAAAAAGAAGGCTTCAAAATAGTAAGGGAAAACAGGTATCAACTGCAAGCCATTTTTTTCTCAACACATGGAATTGTCATGGCATCAGGAACCTTCCTGTAATAACTCTTCTCACTAATCCCTTTCCAGAAGATAACACAGGTCATATAATAATGAATTATTGTCAAATAATTCACACTACACTACACTCTGTGAGTTTAATGAGTTAAGTACATTTTGTGATGCACTTGTCCAGATTTTCCATTGTGTCTAAATTGAAAACTGAAGTAAATGTCCTTTTACACTCACCAGGATGCAGTAAGTTTTTACATACAGAAGATATCTCCCCCTTCTTAACAAAATTGAAAGGTTAGTTGAGCCAACCCAGTTTTTTAGAGAACTTTGTACTCCTCTGTGCCTTTTGGCTCAATGTGCCTATTTCACACAGATGTGTTGCTAAATAGAGAAGTGGATGAGAAGAGTTAAGGTTCATTATATTTCTTGCTTCCCCCCATGCATACCACAGCTACGTAAGTCAGTGGAAATGCCTGCTGCTTTATCACTCCTGATGCCAGCTCTCTCCCCTTCCCTGTGTGCCCAGCTATGTGGGGTGTGCAGCTGACTGGACTCAGTGGAAGCTTCCCAGTGAACACAAGTGCATTAGGATTACCAGTTTAACCAAGTTTCTATGTCAAGATCATTTTCTAGCTGCTGGCCAGAGTTTCTGTATACATCAAAGACTATTTTTTTTTTTTTTTGCCAAATCGTCCAGGACCTGAAAAATCTGAAAACCTACTTATCTCAGAGGCAAATCTCTGCATATATGTCACTACTGCTAGCAACAGTGTGTGAGCCTCACCTGGGGGCTTTCTGAAGCCAAGTTATGGTGAAAACAAGTGACACGCATTTTACGTGTGCAGTCTCTCCATGTTCTTGGGCAGGTGAAAGAAAACGATTTGAAGAACAGGTAGAGAGTGTAAGCAGGGCCCATGCAGGTTCCCCCCAGAAGTGGTGAAGGATGGCAGTGGGAAGTCCCTGTAGTTCTTTGATCCTTTCTACCCCACACTGACACAGCAACTCGGTCCCTGAGGACCATGTTGTGCCTAGACAAAACTACCTGGAAGCCTGTAAGGACTTGGTATAAGCTTCTCAATAGGTTACATGGAATGTCTGCAGTGTCAAGGGCCATTTCTGGCCACCTTCTCTTCTTCCTTCCTTACTTGCTCATCAGGGCAAGAACCTTCCTTTTTTGTGGCTGACTGATAGCTTGAGAAATTAACTTCCTGCCATCTCACTTCAGTAGAGCCCATCCTTCCTTTCTTTTGCTTTTTCTCTGATATTCCTCATTTTGTTATTTTTGCTCTGTTATTTCACTTACAGCAATTCACAGGAGCATAAATATGCTTCAAAACAAAGTTGGTGTTTTCCTTTCTCTGACATTTATGAGGGAGATTGTAGCCTATTTATTCCCTTTGCGGAAAATAAGTAGTTTCAGATTTAATCTCCAGAAGCCTTGTCTCTCCTTCATTCTAGGACTCTACGGCATTTTATTTGAGAAACACAAGGAGGCTGCCTTTGCTAATTACCGTCTCTGGGAATCGTTAGGATTTGTCATCGCCTTTGGTTACAGCACCAAATTGCAAATCTACATCAAACTGTATATTTTATTGTCTATGCTTGTGTTGTCTATGGTGACGTATGGAGTGGTTGAATACCTTGAAGCTAACAGCTCCCCCGGGTCACCTCCTCTTACAAAGAAGGAAGATGTAGGACCCCTCACCCAGGATACACATGTGTAACCCAACAGAGTCAGAGTGATGCAGGCAAAGCAAACTGGCTGGTTCCTACAGGCATGTCTCCAAAGGTGTCCCAACGTGCTGTCTTCAGAAAGATGGTAAAGGGACAGATTTCAAGGCCAGTATAATGCAAATGTCTCAGGAGTAAAACCTCTTTTGACATCTCAGTTTTATAAGGGAAGATTATCTGATCTCACCCTTTCATACATATGACCAACTAAATATTGTTTTGTTTTGTTTTGTTTTCAATTAATAAAGTCCTAATGAATATAAACAAGACTCCTGAGATCCTCACATTTTTGTTTCTGTGCCTCAGATCTAGTATCGTAGGGTTACATAGAATCATAGGATAGTTAGGGTTGGAATGGACCTTAAGATCATCTAGTTCCAACCCCCTGCCATGGGCAGGGACACCTCACACTAAACCATATCACCCAAGGCTTCATCCAACCTGGCCTTGAACACTGCCAGTCACAACCTCCCTGGGCAACCCATTCCAGTACCTCACCACCCTCACAGTAAGGAACTTCTTCCTTATATCCAATCTAAACTTCCCCTGTTTAAGTTTAAACCCGTAGCCCCTTGTCCTATCACTACAGTCCCTAATGAATAGTCCCTCCCCAGCATCCCTGTAGGCCCCCTTCAGGTACTGGAAGGTTGCTACGAGGTCTCCACGCAGCCTTCTCTTCTCCAGGCTGAACAGCCCCAACTTTCTCAGCCTGTCTTCATATGGGAGGTGCTCCAGTCCCCTGATCATCCTCGTGGCCTCCTCTGGACTTGTTCTAACAGTTCCATGTGCTTCTTATGTTGAGGACACCAGAACTGCACACAATACTCCAAGTGAGCTCTTACGAGAGCAGAGTAGAGGGGCAGGATCACCTCCTTCGACCTGCTGGTCACACTCCTTTTGATGCAGCCCAGAATACAATTGGCTTTCTGGGCTGCGAGCACACACTGAAGCTGGCTCATGTTCATTTTCTCATCGACCAACACCCCCAAGTCCTTCTCCACAGGGCTGCTCTGAATCTCCTCTCTGCCCAACCTGCAGCTGTGCCTGGGATTGCTCCCACCCAAGTGTAGGACCTTGCACTTGTCACGGTTAAACTTCATGAGGTTGGCATCAGCCCACCTCACAAGTGTGTCAAGGTCCCTCTGAATGGCATTCCTTCCCTCCAGCATATCAACCGAACCACACAGCTTGGTGTCATCGGCAAACTTGCTGAGGGCACACTCAGTTCCATTGTCCATGTCAGCGACAAAGATATTAAACAAGACCGGTCCCAACACCGATCCCTGAGGGACACCACTCATTACGGGTCTCCAGTCGGACATTGAACCATTGACTATGACTCTTTTCATGCGGCCATCCAGCCAGGTCTTTATCCACTGAGTGGTCCACCTATCAAACTGATGTCTCTCCAATTTAGAGACAGGGATGTTGTGTGGGACAGTGTGGAACGTTTTGCACAAGTCCAGGTAGATGACATCAGCTGGATGATACCCCTGTTCATCATTTCCGTAGACCCATCATAGAAGGCCACCAAATTGGTCAGGCAGGATTTCCCCCTTAGTAAAGCCATGCTGGCTGCTACCAAGCTCCTTGTTGTTTTTCATGTGCCTTAGCATGCCTTCCAGGAGAATCTGCTCCAAGATTTTGCCAGGCACAGAGGTGAGACTGACTGGTCTGTAATTCCCCTGGTCATCCATTTTCCCCTTCTTGAAAATGGAGGTTATATTTCCCTTTTTTCAGTCTCTGGGAGCTTCACCTGACTGCCATGATTTTTCAAATATGATGGACTTAGCAACTTTCAATTAAACAATTAAATTAACAATTAAATCTGAAAAGCCCAAGTGCAAAATCAGAAGATGACAGCAGTGGGAGTTCCGCAGGTGATTGCAGAAAGCAGGCATCATCTCATGGAACCTCTGATAAATATTTATATAGTTCTTATCCTGCATTCTTTAATACTTGCTGTAAATAACATCAAGTTGTAAACTGGCTGTAGTTTGCAGCTCACATCTGAACACCACAAATCCCACCAACTACTGAATCCATCAGCTTGTGTTAGGTCAGCAGACAACTGTGTTTCTGCCTATATCATCCCTCTATCCCAGCACACTTTCCCTTTTGTGTTTTCTGTCTCCAGTTTTGCATAACCGCTTACAGCAGCTTTCTTCCAAAAGAGATGCCTTTCACATGACCAAATACTTCAGTCATGATGAACTTTCCCCACTTGCCCATCCACAGACAGAGCGGTTTTCAAGAGAAAGAGTGGCCAGGGCATGTTACATGGGGAACTCAGACATGAAAAAGGAGATAACGGTGCAAGTCACAGAATGACTCAGTTATTAACCATAACAGGAGGATGAGGCACCATATGGTGCGACAACATGATAGAAATAAGTAATACAATTTATGTGAAAAAACATGAAACAAGTTGTTATGTTTTTTAAATAACAGAACCTTCCTTGCTACTTTGCTATCTCTGTAATGTTTCTTGTTCCCAAGCATCTGGACTCCACTCCAGACTTCACCTGTGTTGGTTCATGGCTTTTCAAATAGGAAGCTTCTTTTCCAGGTCTCATACATTAAGTAGAGTTCATTATGTCTTGCAGAAAAGAAGGTGGTAGGTGAATCCCTCACAGTTCCACCTTTCTCTTGAGCCTTTGCCCTGCCAGCTCAAAGGCATGCTCTTAATCTCTCTGTTGGAAATACAAATGGCAAAACTACTATTTCTGCAGAATCCTGATGGCCTCCCACCTGTCCAGAGATAACAGATGGATTTGCTAGGCTGCTGCTGATTCTCACTCTGCCCTGCTTCCATCTGATGCAGAAATTATATTTCATTGCAATAACAGGCAGTGAAACACAACACCAAATCCTCCTCCGATTTTCTTTTGCATAGCAATGTTCAACAGCAAGTGAAGCAAAAAGGATTTTGGAAGTCAACATCAGTGCAATCTGTATGAACATAATCATTTATTACTTGTTTGTAACATCCCAACACAGAGATCAGGATCTCACTACATGAGGTGCTATGCAATCTCAGAGCAAAACAGATAACCCCTCCCTCAGAGGGATCCCTTGATAAGCTTTTCTTTTTACTCCTGTACTAGGTCTGGTTGGGATGGGGTTAATTTTCTTCATAGCAGCCCATATGCTGCGTTTTGGATTTTTATATCTGAAAGAGTGTTGCTAGTACACCAGTGTTTTGGCTGTTGCACAGTAGTGCTTGCACAGCCTGCAGGTTTTCTCTTTTCCCTGCTCTGCCCCTTCAGTGAGTAGGCTGCAGGTGCTCAAGAAGCTGGGAGGTAAGGCAAGCAGGACAGCTGGAATGGACTGACCAAAGTGATCTCTACGGGGATTCAGAGAAATAAGCCCAGTGCAGTTTCAAACTTGCTCTTTTCCAACAGTAGCTTAAACCTGAGATGGAAAAGTACTGCAAGTCTGACAGTAAAACATCACTGATTGTATTCATAGGCATATTATTATTGGACTACAGAATTACATATTACTTTGGAACATGGAAATTCATTGTATATAGAAATATAAATTTTGGCCACAGTCACAGCCCATTAGTGAGGCTTAAAGTCTCTTTTGAATAGAAGCCTCATTCCTCATATCCTGGACCAAAGCTTGCTTCAGATCCCTTCAATTTTAGGTAATATTCCCTCACTAAAGGATATAAGGTGGTCCAGTGCTAGTTTTGACCTACATACTAGAGGCCTATGGTGAAGTAGTCACTGCCGTGCCTCCCAGCATCCCTGAAATACCTCTCAGTCCCTTCTCTAAAGCCCTCCTCCCATCAAGCCCCCGTTGAGACTCTCCTGGGTTTGCCCACTGCAGTGTAGAGCACTTGTCACAGACTTCACAGCACTGCTTGTAGAAGAGCTCTGTGACTGCTTTTGTGATTCCCCTTGGAGTCTGTTTGCAGCAGCAGCATGTGTTGGACAGCCAAGACATAGGTACATCCTATGAGAGTCACTCAATGTCGAGTGGAAAGAGAAACATTTTTACCTCCTGCAAGAATCTTTGAATTGTTTTTCACATTCAAATAGAATAATGATAATCTTAAATGGTTATGTGACTTGCAAAACTTGTGAATCGTGTCAATTTACGTTCTGGTAATTAGCTCCACATTTGGCCTTTTAGTTTAAAAACTAAGCATTTAAAAAATCAGAAACATTGTCATTTGGAAAAAGAAAATTAGATACTGTAGTAATTTCAAAACAGGGAAATTTAAATATGTTGTGGTTTAAACCAAGTCCGCACAGCTCGTTACTCACTCCCCCCCCCTTGCTCCCCCAACTACCGGAGAGTTAGGAAGGAGAATCCAAAGAATGTAGCCCCCACGGGTTGAGATAAGAACAGTTTAATAGCTAAGGCACAACACAAATCACTACTGCCATTACTACTACAAATAATGATGATAAAACCAATAACAAATGAAGAGAATACAGCACCTCACCAGCCACCGACCCACAACTCACCCCACCCTGCCCGACCAAGCACCGACCGATACCTCCTCCATCCCCCCAGAGCTCCAGCCCTTCCAGGTCTCTCCCGGTTACATCCTGGGTATGACGTGCTAGGGTATGGAATACCTCTTTGGCTAGCCTGGGTCAGGTGTCCTGTCTCTCCTTCCTCCCGGCTTCCCCTCCTCCCTGGCAGAGCATGAGCTCAGAAAAAAAGGCCTTGAACAAACCAAACATTTGAGCAGTAACTCAAAACATACATGCTATCAGCAACTGTTTCCAGCCCAAAAGTCAAAACACAGCACTGCACCAGCTACCAAGAAGGAGAAAAATGACTGCAACTGCTCAAACCAGGACAAAATGAAATAAAAAAGCTGGCAAAGGCTTACTTTTGTTCTCTGGAAAAAAAAGCTTTCCATTTCAACAAATCATGATTTTTCCACAGAAAAAGCATCCCTGGACAACTCAGCTACACACTGAATAGAGTGCTTTGCGATGTGACATGTTCCCTTGGCTTCTGTAGTTTGGAAGGCAGAGGCTACTCATTCTGGAGTCTAAAACTCATCCTGAAAAGAAAGTGGAAGTATGTCACTCTGGTAATAGGATATGAAGGAGTCTTGTGTAGCGTGTGTCCTGTCCATTTTGTATTTCTTTGGCCTGCTACTTTCAGAAAGGAGATACAGGTTAGTACATGGATAGTATGTCGGAATGGTCCTTGGCACACCCTTTTCTGGTCCATTGCACTCTCTGTTCTGAACATGGAGTCTAGTCCTCAGGGAGAAGCTCTGTGGGGTTTCAGGAAATCAAAACTGAGAGCAAGAACAACACTGGAATCTAAACACATGAAGAAGAGATTGGCTGTGTCTGCAAATGGACCTTCAGCAAATTTCGTTCTTACCTTTGAATATTTGGGGCTGATTACACAGTCCGCTGGCAGATCAGTAACAGAGTGATTCTCACTCTGCTTGATGTAACCCCCTTATCAGTGGCCTCCAATTGCTTTGAGATCTTTGGCTTTGACATCCTGATTGATGACAAATTCAAGCCATGGCTTCTAGAAGTCAACTACAGTACTGAACTGTGTTTAGAATGTTTCACTGATCTCACTGTGGAAAGAAAACTTCTTCATGGTATTGCACTGCTGAGCTACAAGCAGATCCACATTTTCAGGCAAAATCAATTTTGAGGCAAGCCTGGGATAAAGGCTGGCAGCAGGTAGATGCTCTGGAGCACAGCTAGTGAGAGTGCCATCGAGAAGACTCCTGGTGTCCTTGCTTGCGAAACAGTGGCTAAATGTACTGCTGCTTCTTCTGTACTGCCTGCCCTGCAGGCTGCAAGAGGATCAGCTCAAAAGGTGGCTACCCTGACAGAGAAAACTGCCAGAGCACATCCAGGAAAATGCTGACTTCTCAGCTGCAGGAAAGGGTGAGCAGGCCACCAGTTCCTAGGAGCTGGGCATTCTGCACACATTTCTAACCAACTCAGCCTTTGGATACCTACATCTGGCTTCTGCAACTACAGGTTTACCACATGCCCCTATATCCTCTGACAAAAAACAGAGGCCTATCCCCCATGTAGGAGATTTTGTCCTTGTTTTTGCTTTTAACAAAGCTGCACTTCAAGCTTCCAGGGAAAGGACAGATATAAAGGACTTCATAAGGAAATAAAGAAACTAGTGAGCAAGCAGTTACCATCTAAACAGCAGAACACAAAGGGTAGGCTATTTAACTTCTGTGGAACTTCATGACATTAGGTTATATAGACGTCGTGACAACTTTATCTGGAAGAAGGTACATGTATACTGAAATTGTGTTAGAAAGATACGTCAAACAATACACAATTTGAAAACTGTAATCTATCAGTTACTATGAGATTTTTTTTAATAATTAAAGTACTATTTTTTTAAAGGAATTCTTGCAATATTAAAGTAATCCCAGAATAAAACTGGAGAATTGCATTTCTCAAAACAGCCTCAGAAATGCCACCTGATGGGTACTGTGGTTAGGCATCTTTGTTTTGCTTGCATTAAAACTAGTGATCAGCTGTGCATACAAGAATACCTACACTGTACTGAAGTATTCTAGATGATGGGTGAAATACTGCTGTGCCCTTGTACATCTTTGCTGTCCCCTGCTGTCCGAATGGAAGTAACACTGTTCAGAAGTCATTGTATTCTAAATTTGAATCAAAACTCTGGCCAAATGCTGGCTATGGAATGTTTCCTCATGCCAGAAAAATATGTTGAAAGATAAGAAGTGGCATTTCCCACCTGTGTCCATCTCCCTGAAGGATTAATAAAAATTTGCACACCCTCTAGGACAAAAACCGTAGTAAAGTAGGTAAGTGTTCGCTCCTGCTCAACTATGTATGCAGTCGCACTTAATTTGGATTGCTTGTGTTCTTACAATTATGAGATATAGGTGGTAGAGCCATTACTGCTTCTGGCTAACTAATGCAAGTGGAAGGTGAAGATAGGGTGTGAGAATCAACCCGTGAAAAATAATGTGGTGTATGTCATAAGTGGTCTGTGAAGGACTCCCAGTTTTAACATGCTTGATAGAGCTTGTCATTTAAGTAGAAATTTTTTGTCTCCTCCTTTTCAAAACATTTTTTTTGCCCCTTACTGCAATAATTCCTTTGCTATTATATTATAAAATATCACTTGAAAAACATGCCTTGGTGAAAGCAATGGCAAGACACAGGTTGGCAAAAATACTGTGAAATCCTCAGTGATCTCACCCTTTGATTTCACCAACTAAAGGTTTGTTATTGATTTGCCAGAAAGTAAGGCCGCACGTGAAGGAAGCATTTTGATTCTGGAATAATTTGGCCTACACACCTGCATAGGTGTAGTGCACTGGGGATATGTACAAGTCAGTCTCTAAAACTATGCATGCAACAATGTGTGTGTGGAAACACCTTGCTGATGTGTGCATTCACCATGCTGATGCATGCAGCACAGTTGAGAATGCTTAACAAAGCAAGGAACAAGCAGCATGCAAACAAAATTGTTCCTTATTTAATTTGCAGTTAGAAGGGATAATATACACAGGTTATTGAATGGCAAACAGTGATTTAAGGCTAAAAACTGCAAACAAAGCCTGTTTTCTGTATTACTATAGAAACAAAGGGAATGTCAGCATATCAAGTGGTGAAACTTTTGCTAAAAGGAATTCTGGAAATAAAACCAGTGGTCCTTTACAAGACACTAGTATCACTTCTAGCTTCCCAGACAAACTGAAAACATTAATAACATTCATTTTTTTCATCATGGTTAACTAAGAAAAAAAATCAACATAGATTTGTTTTGGTCAGCATAATGCAGCACTGAACTGAAATTCTTACTGAAACACATGGAAAAGAATTAAATTTTGGATTTATTTTAGTTAGAGTTTTCTTTCACAAACCACATAATTTATATTAAATATTTCACTAGAGAAAAGCATAGGTTTATAAATTGTTCCTTTGTTACACAGGAGTGAAGGAAAACAATGCATTTTATTATCACATCAGCCGACATCAAAATGCATGGATGTTCCCAGCATCATGATCAAATTAATAAACTGAAGCATGTGTATGATCAATATTAGCAACACTTCTTGCTCTATTCAATCTATTTCTTCCAAAGATGCTCTGTAACTTGAATGGTGATTCATTGATAGTCCGACCCACTGGAAACTGAGGAGAAGAAAGAGCAATTCCATAATCTTGAAATTATTTTGCACTTAGGTGTGGGAAATGGCTGAAACAGCATGCTATGAAAGTGTTTGTTGCTACAGGAATTTATGGAGGTCATAAGGAGATAATTGGTCTTCTCAGTCAATGGGCAGGTAATGAGCTGAGCTCTGCAGGGGAAATGCTTCAGTTCTTCGGAAAAATTCAAGACAGATGATGGACAAGTAGTCTGTAGGGAAAGCAGATGAAAGCAGCATCTGATAAATGATTAATCCCCCTAGGTATCAAGTGCCATTCAAAGAGCCCTGAGGATGGAGAGAATCACTGACCAGATATATTTTTGCACTGCCGAAAGGATAAAGGCAGTATTGGGAGAGGTTAATTCAAATACAAAGCAATAAAAAGGAGGTCTGAGGAAAGACTGATGGAGGAAGAAGAAAGGGGTATTTAATCCAAAATAATGACCCGGATGCAATAAGCATTACATTTTGTCTTCAAATGCATGAGACAGAGTTCTCAGATTATGATCCTATAATTATTGAATAATTTAGGTTAGAAGGGACATCCAGAGCTGTGACTGTTTATTCAACACCTGCTCAGGTTTTGGTCTAATGTACTGCTCATGATAAGACCTGATAGATGCTGGTATCTTCTGCTCCAAAGAATCTAAACCAACTGAAAACGTTAATAATTTCTACATCTCTTTTGTGAGGTTAACTGAGAAAAAAAAACCCAATACGTAGATTCCTTCTACTTTGCATAAAATCATAGAATAGTTAGGGTTGGAAAGGGCCGTAAGATCATCTAGTTCCAACCACCCTGCCATGGGCAGGGACACCACACACTAAACCATGTCACCCAAGGCTCTGTCCATCCTGGCCTTGAACACTGCCAGGGATGGAGCATAAACAGGCATAAAGCAACATAAACTAAAATTCAAAAGCTTCTTATTCCATACTTCTTTGTTGTAGTCACTTTTGTAACTAATCAGCAGAGAAACAAGGGAAAGTGTGATCAACATCAGGAAACAAACACTTTGATGAGAAATACTGTGGGCATTTATTTTAATGTTACATGCACAAAGAGGACATGACTGCATCTCCTTCAAGTCATACTTGAGAGACATTTAATTTGGGTAAGTTTATTCTGAACTAAGCACCAGTCACTTGAGACAAACTGCATTACAGCCCTATGGTTCCACCCATTTATTTTTGCAAGGCTTAAATCTTCCTAACAGTTCTGAACTGCCAAGAAAATAGGTTGAGCTACTTACTTAGAGTGCAGCCCCTTGAGGGAAGGAATCATTTCTTATCTAGGATGATATTACCCTCCTCGTCTTTGATTTGAACCCGTCCAGTGGGGTACTTGGTTTCCTGTCTGCCATTGCAGTACACAGTTTTCACAGTGCCATCTGGGTACTCCCGCCTCTTGAACTGTACAGTGTGAATCTCCTTTTGGCCATTACTGAATACCACTATTTTATCTCCATTCCTGAAAGAAATAGCAATGAACGAAGTGGTGAGAAGGCACTGTCTGTTATTAAGCTATCTCACTGAGCTGTCTAATGTGACACAATGAAAGTGGAAAATAATGTCAAGTAGGAACTTTCTCAGATAGGCTATAATTCACCTCAGAATTTACATGGAATGGCACGATTTCAATACAAAATACTTCAGTGCATAGAATTATACCTAATGCATTGTGAGATCCACATTTTTAAATTACTTCCTCACGAGGGGATCTCAAGGCATTTTACAAGCAGGAAATCTGTTTTACAATGGGATCCTCCCTAAGCCCAGAAGAGGCATGTGTAAGAAAGTCTTATTCTTGATTTTCCTCATTTTACATGGAGGAATAGAGAGAAAATGAATGAAATGCTTTACCCAAGATCAGAAAGACAGACAAAAAGCTAGGAATAGAGCTCAGGAGTTCTCATCCTGAGTGCTTTAGTACCCCCATAGTTAACACAGGCAGCTGGTGAATTCCCAGCAACCTTGGTCAGTGTAAAGTTACATGGAACTAAATGAGGAAAATTTCAGTCACCTATCACCCAAGGGGGAAGTGAACAATTTTCAGTGCCTCACTGTAGCAAATCCCTCATTATCTTACAAATCCTTTCTTCTTTCATGTGAAAATTTCCCAGCCATGCAGAATCCAGACAGTTTTAAATGCTAGTATCTTTGTACCTGTGTCCAGTGCCTGGTACCTGTTACTAACATGAGACTTACTTTTCTACTTTTACTACTGTACCATCTGGGAAAAAAGTTTCCTTGAATCCATCGTTATAAAGGCATTTCACTGTGCGATCTGGGAACACAATTTCTTTTGTGCCATCAGGATAACGTTTTTCTGTCGAAAAGAAGATGTAAAAAATCTGTCTGGTATTCTTCCATGTTTCTTTACACAGAGGTAGATCAGATTTTTTTTGGACACTGTAGTGAGATTGGAAATTATATCCAGTGTACTGCTAAAGAAATCAAAGAATTGAATATTCAGATAATCAGAACTCAAAGAGGAGCATTTGCATCCCATTATTATCTTTCTTTTGTAGGAAGAAACTGAGCAGTAAAGTGATGGAACATACTGAAAGAGAAATACAAAGACAAAGCAAAATAGAGAGAAAATGCCCAATTTGCTGGAGTCAGAATAAGGCAACACTTTCAGAATAAAAATCTTCCAGAATGTATAATTCACATTTATGAGTTCTTACATACCTATCTGATTATTAGGGAACTGCAGCACCTCCAGGCCATCTGGATAAGCAGTGTGGGTTGTCTGTGCATCTGCATAATAATAAATCTGGAAGGAGAGTGAAGTGTTTGTAGCATGTTCACAATATTTGCATAAGCAGATTCAACCATAAAAATGTGCTTAAAAATAACCCATGTTAAAAAGATAATTTCAAGGTCATTTTCTGCCCCTGACCTCCACAGATGTAGCTATTTTTGTACTGCTGTTCCTTCCTCTTATTCACACACAAACCATCCCCCCCCCCACCCCCCCACGGCTGTGTCTAGATGATGCTTCTTTCATCTCTGCAGCATACAGGAGAACAGTGCACATATGAAAGTCATCTTCCCACCTCTTTGCTTCAGCTCCCAGCCATGCACTATTAATTCAAAACAGTTCTGCTGATGCCAAGGCCTCATTTATTTCCACTCTAGCTCACATTATTTTTAACTGTTTTTATTTACACAATACCAGATGGAAGAACCCCCAATGACGGTGATGGCTTGACTTCGCGAATGAAGATTTGGGAAGGGCTTTACTATACTACCTGTCCTACAAACATACAAAAACCAGTCCTTGCTTCAGTTGGCTGCCCCTGCCCTTTGCCTTCCTTCAATCTCCTTTAATCTGCTTCTCCAACTACCTGCTTGTTCCTTCTTTGCCAGCTACATTCATGTCCACTTTTGTCCTTATAAATGAGACAGTTTCACCGCTCAGGGTAGTTAAACCAACACCCTTCCTCATCAGTTTCTCCTCAGAATGATAGATCAAGATAAATGATAGGACATTGTTGAAAATCACTTAATAATTATATTTTACTTAAAACAAAAAAGTTACACACCACTCTTTGATCTGGCATGATCTTCTTTACATCTCCATTGAAAAAGCTAATTGTTGTCATTCTTTTATCAGCACTGATCTCTTTTTTAGTACCATTGCGGAAAGTGATGATTCGACGTCCATCAGTAAGCACCTCTTCTACCTTCAAACACATAGATCATCTAATATTAATTAAGTCAAAGTACCTGAGGTGTTGTGCAGGCAAGTTTACATAGCCACTCAGACACAAATTGTCTAGCTTCATGGCAAGTTGTGGAATACAATGGGAAGCCAGCAGGAGTTGCCTGCTCATCTCCTCCTGGAAAACAAGGACTTCCAGGAAAGGGATGAAACCAGCTGCCAAGCTGAGCTATGGGCCTTCATGAAAAGGGGCAGCTGGAAGCAATCTCTAGATGCAGCTGGGGAATCTCTGAGGATTTTGACAGGTGGCTTGAGCAAACAGGACAGGCTGCATTGAACCCAACTCCACTAATGCTACTCCAGGCGTAGCCAGATGTGTATAATGAAAGGCTTTTCCCACAGTGGTGTGTCCAGCTGGCACATCTCACTACCATTAGATTCACATCCAAGGAAAGAAAAGAACGGCCTACCAAACACCATCACTACCCCACTAGCACATTTTCATTTCTAATGGTAAGTATGTCATTCCTCCCAGTCCATAACTGAGATAAACAAAACAAATCTGGTGAAAGTCATAGAGTAAATCCATGTGGGAAACAAGAAAACAAATAATTTACTTGTTATTCAGCTAATCAGCTATAAATATTTCCTATCATTCCTGGTGTGAACCTTATACTTCAGCTCTCCTTTGAGGAACACACATTTAATTGGAGACATAATAGTCTATGGTTACTTGAAGCAGTGATTCCCATCTGTACTGCAGTCCTATCGACAACCTCTTCAAATATTTTTGCATCCTATTTTACCTCACCTTTCCATCACGATACTCAATTTTTTCCTGCACCTCTTCTTCACTTATTCTTCTGTCTTGATGTAGCATTGACCTTCTAGATAGTATTGATTTTGGAGGCTACATTATAAAAACATCACAGTGATATATAAAAAGAAATATTTTAAAAATATTTTAATTAATTTTAATTAACTGTGCAAAACCTATATTTACTTTCACACACACAGAGGAAAGCTGCCCTTCTTCCTGGTATCTCCTTGCATTTGTAACCAATTTTGGTCTTATAGTCATAACTAGAAAAGTTGCACATTAACTCCAGTTAACTTCGGTTAGCAAAACAAAACATAGCATAGAGAAAGTCCAAAAATGAGGTGACATGAGTGCATTCTGATGAAACTATGCTATAGGAAATTAAGAATGAACACAAGAACAAAGAATGGGTCTGTCTCTGAATATTGAGCTACTGATTTGAAAGAAATGTACCCATATTAGCTAAATTCACTCTTCCAAAACAAATTAAATGGTTCTTAGCTGTTGGTAATGCCAATTATGTAACTTAAGAGATATTCAGGATGCTACACTTTCAATTTACCACTACAATAAGTGCTCTTTGCACTGTCTGGCAGCATAAAATAGCCTTAAGTTAATTGACATCTGACACATAGCATCAAGAACGGTTACTAACTAATGTTAATTGCGGTTTGAAGATGTGGTATGTTTTGATTTGTGGGATCCAAAGGAACAGGCAATACTGCTCCCCAAAGGGCTATGATACACTCCAGTAAAAAGCTGTAAACACAATGCCTGAAGTTGCCAGGTCCATACCTAAAACTCTGTGTCCACTGCATAGCATTGGAAATGGGAATGGAAGTTTTCTTTCTCTTGATGTGTTTAATTTCAGTTCACAAATGGAAAAAAAAAAGGACAGTTGATGATTATAAAAGAGCCAGAATTGTAAGTTGCTCAAACCTTTGTTTCAGCATCCACAAAAGCAGTAGAACTGTCTGTAGGTACTTTGCTGTCATATGCAGTTATGCCACTTCTCCTGTGTGTGGTCACGAAAGCCACTTTATTCTGAGGTTTTGACAATTTTTCTGTCTTTTGAAGGTTAAGAGTCTCTTCTTTCTGAGCCAAAATAAAAAGGTAACTAGGAACATAAATCTATTAATATCCAATAGTTGTGCAGGAACATCTTGATAAAGAAATATATTTTTTGTAAGATATTGCAATATTGTTTTAAAGAGTGTACTTATCATGAGTAGAGGCAAGCAAATAAAGCCAGGAGAGTACTGTTTTCAGCTGGATGGGAGTTAGCATGTTGCATGCGAAAACTAAGATCACAGACTCACTGAATTATTTTATAGAGTTACATGATGAAATACCTCTGTTTCTTCAATGTTACTGCAGAGTGCAAAGCTGCAAGTGTCATTGCTGTTGTTATGGGAGAGGAGCATGTCTTCTGAGCTATATGAAATGGGTAAAGACCTGCCTATAGCAAAAAGCAAAGTAAAAGGGGTCATTGAAAGCATACAAAAATCGCTGAGTCATATTTCCATACCTATCTCAGTTTTTTTAAAGATGCTAGCTCTCAGATTCGTGCAACACATTGTTTCCTATACCAATTAGTTGTTTGCTAACAGCTTGCCCATCCTCCCTAAGGTCGTTTTGTCCTCAACCAAAGTGAAGTGCAGACCACATCCGTTCTCTCACCTTCTGAGCTTCCAGGACAATAAACCCAGTGAGTAAGCAGGCAACAGCACAATCTGCTGTCTCTCTTGTAAAATACAATATTAATAAATCTTCTAAGAATCATAAGAGTGTTTTAGTGATAACATATTAACTGTGACTCAAGAGTTGTGGACTAGCTTTTCCAAGTCATTTGCAGACTACTCTAGGCAGTCAGAAAGTTCCCACAGTTACCTTTTATATAGGAAGGTGAGTCAGGCTCCTTAAAACCAACACTCAGATGTGAGACAGCTCCAGGTGATTTCCTGTCATCTATTCTTCTCCCAGCAGGAGAAGGTTGATGTACAACCTGAAGCAAAATGGAGATGCCCTGACACACAGCAGTGCTTCACTGTAGCAGGGGAGCTATTAGTGACATGGACATAGCAGACTTCCCCTTTCCTAGGAGTTTAGCTGTCTGTGTGCTGATATGGTACTGGTGTCTAATCTCGGCTCAGACAGTTGGGGAAAAAGATGTGAGAGGAATTGCTGGAAGAAACCTCAGACAGATCCATCCCCCTACCTCCCACCCCATCCCTTCTCTTGGGAGCTGCATTTCAGCAGCTCTCACTCTCAGTCCATGTTGGGTTGTACTACAGCCATGCCTGTGCCTGGCCATGCACCTCATTGATCCATACCCCAACCCCAACCCATGGGCTGATTTCTTCTTGTGACCACCAATCTCATCAGTATGGGCTTTGATGACTGGGATTCTGGCATGACTCTGACTTTTATCCCCAGCCTGCCCTCTTCCCTGGCTGTGGCTGTGGGATGGGCCCTATCCTGACAGACTGCACTGGGAGACCCTGATGCTCCCAGCCCCTGGTCCCCAGGGAACTGCTGGCCCTGAGATGCCTTTATGCTTTGTGAATGGGATCAGCTCTGCACTTTTTCTGAGGACAAGGGGTGCAGTTCTCAAAGCATTCACCCATGATCTGGCCTGCAGGTGCCCAAATAACAAAATAAATATAACTATATATTGATACATTATACATGTATAAACAGTCTCTAAGAAAATTTCTGGCAAAAAAAAACCTGCAGAACCAGTGAAAAAGGACCAAGTAGCATCTGTGTGGGGATCATGATCTCAATCCAGCTTCTGAATAATACAGTAAAAAGAAAATAAAGGCAGTCTAAATAGATCTTGTTAGTGACTTACTTTTTCTGGTTCAAAAGGTGTCAGTCTTCCTTGGTGAGGTGTCTTCCTGCCAGTTGGTGTTGTGCTTCTGCCAAAAGAGCAGTTAGATGGTTTCTTTTCCTGATGTTCCTTTGTCATCGATCTCAAAGGATCATCCCTTTGCACAGAGCCTTTTATTGTCTAAAAGGTTTGAATGTATTTGCATTAAGTTGATATAAACATCTTCAAATAGCATTAAGATTTGTTCTACCACAGAGGCACTATTAAGCATTTAAACCTTTCAGGAAAATGTTTGTGTATATGGGCATACACACAGACATACACATATTTTATACATAAATCTCTATTTGGGGTCTTATTTTGCTTCTCACATTTGTAAGTCAAGGGTAATCCAAGGCTCACAGTGTGAGGCCAACAGCTGCTCTCAGGTTCTCATCCCTCAGTGCCAAGATCAGGAAAGATACCCATCTCTGGGATACCACAACTGAGCTGACCCTGGTAAAATATATTGCATGACAACTCATTTTTACTTGCCAGATGTCCACCCTTTATGCGTTTTGCCCTCATACTTCCCCATCAATCAAGGCTGACACAAGCCTTGCTAAGACAGATGTGAAGACACAGAAAGGAAATGAGATGTGACCAGTTTCAAAGAAACTATAGCAGGCATTTGTACTGGAAAGATCACAGTTACTCAAAAGTATTTCCTCAGTTTTTCTGGGGAGACCTTTGACCAGAGCACAGAGGAAACATAAAATATTCCTGCATGACCACCATGAGATATATGGGATTTGCATAGTTGGTCAGATGCAAAAGAATCGTTACACTGATATAACAGGAAAACTGAGGATGCACTCTTGCCTAGTCAAAACTTTTAAGATAGCAAACCTAACACAGAAATGACTGGCAATATGAGACAAAAGCATAGTCACTGCTCACACTGTGGAAGACACCCCAGAAATGGCAAAGGACAATGTCCATGTCTGACAGCAGAACAATGTCTAATGCACTGAGCTGGTGAATGGCTGGAAATGAGCACATGATGGTCAGAAAGAAAGAAACATTCAAAATCCCCTATGGAAATAGTAGCAGGTACTCTGATTTAGAAATGTCTCACACACTGGAGAGGGGATGCTTAGGAAGGTGAGTGTAAGCAGTCCATGCAAAGAAGGTATTTGCCATCAGCATCACTTGTCCAAATCCATGAGCGGCAGGTCAAGAGACATGGGACTAGCAAAAAACAAATGGGAAGACTGCACAATTCCTTCTCTGACAGCAGTCACTGTGGCTATTTTTTGCCAGCTGCAAATTTTACTTCCTTTGATCAATGAAAGTTGGGGGAACTGTTGTTGTTGCAGATGGTGATCTCTTATTCATATTAATGAATGACATCACAAATTGATGGATGGGCTTACAAGGAAGGAGACAATAAATCCTATTGCAGCACCAGAAAGCTGTAGAATTTTTAAAAGCTAAATCTTTTCCTCCAAGCGTAAAATGGTTCTGAGCAGGAGACAGGCAACTGATCAGCACTTTTGGACAAGGATACTAGAAGGTACATAAACTAATAGAATTTATTGGTAAAGGGATATGATATCTATTTTAAATTTGGAGGTGTCTTCTGCAGGCAGATTCTGTGGATATGCCTGAGTTCTTCAGATATAATCACGATTTCAAGTAGAAGTGAGTAGGCAAACTGTCAAAATATGCCTGGGATTTCAGCTTGAGACAAGTGGTATAGTACTGAAGACCTTTAAAACTATTTTTGATGAAGACTTATTATCTCAAAAATTGCAGGCTGATAGAATGAAAGGGCTCCTAATCCATCATTTTATTGTTAAAGATCTCAAGACTGAAACTACCAAGCAATTTCAGAGAACTTGAAAAGCCATCAGTGCTGTTTCACAGCAGCTGAAGCCAATCTCAGCCCAAATTACTAGAGTCCCACTCTTCTTTCTCTGTCCCCAGCCCTTCCTTTACATGGCACCAGCAACCACAGAGGGGGATTAACCCGGCTCAATGCGTAGAATCAGGCAAAAATGAGCTGCTTTTTCTGCCTGATTAGTTTTGAGCCAGCTAGCTCGCTATCATCAGAAAGTGCCAAGAGGGCCACAGCAGCTCAAATATTCATCAGCTTCAGTCAGACACTAACATGGGCCTTGGGACTTGAAAAGCAAGTCCTATGGTGACACAGTACCCCAGAAAGAATTGAGTCAGACAATGGGAGTCATTTCCAAAACAACCTCATAGACAATTGAACCAAAGAGCATGGCATTGAATGGGAATATCACATCCTCTATCACACACCAGCCTCCAGAAAACTCAAACAATACATTGGACTGTTAAAGACTACACTGAGAGCAGTGGGTGCTGGAACCTTCAAACACTGGGACACACATTTAGCAAAAGCCACCCCCTGAGTCACCACTAGGGGTTGGCCTGGTCCAATCAAAACTTTTTACATACTGTAGTATGGGATAAGGTTCCTGCAGTGCACATAAAAAATATCCTAGGGAAAAAGTCTAGGTTATTGCTGTCTCAGGAAAAGATAAATCAGTTTGTGGGATTGCTTTTGCACAAGCACCTGGATACACTTCGACTGTTGTTCAGTACAGAAAGAATATTACAATTCAAGCTATTTAAGAACTACCTATATAAGACTTGTAAATAGAAAATACTTCATTACAAGAGTTTTAACACAGAGCTGCATAGAAAGCCTATTTTGGAAAAGGAGGCTTCATGAGCCGCGTTTCAAAAGAACACTCAGAAGTCAGCATTTACTGATGCAGTGCAATGGATGATGCTGTAGCCAAGGGACAGAGACCTTTATATGCCTTAAAAATGTGACGAGAAGAAGCACATGCTCATTCTTTTTAACCTAATGAGCTCATGAAGTAGGATGTATTGGACTGCAAAAGTGAAGACGTAAGTTGAAGCCAGGGGGAAAGAAGAGCTCTTTCCGTGAACGTGGTTAGTTTCGTTCATGCTGTATCAAAAGAACACCCCATTTAGTTGAGGGAGCTTCCATGCACAACAGTGCTAGTAAAGGTTCTCCAGCTAGTTACATATGCCATTGTAAAAGCTGCTGTTCTCATATTTAATGCATCATACCTATTACACATTCTAAAATTATTCACTGGCATACCTATTTTTAAAAGAGTAATGTCAGATTAATCAAGATAGGCTTAGCGAGTTACATGTGGTCTCTGTTTTCATACAGATGCATGTCATTCTAAGAGGTTGCTTCATGAATCATAGCAATCACTGCAACCCTGGCAACCGCTGCAATTGAGCTCTACACTTTTTAAGAGACTCAAGTTGTAAGTGTTTGGGTTAATCACACATGATGAGGTTCTTGATAAAGAGTCTCTCTATTCCATCACTTGTATAAACAAATTATCTCCCTAAAACTTTTTATTTTTTTTTTCATTGGAAACACATTGATCTCCATTAAATGCAGACCCTTGTGATACAAAGGGATTGCAGGGCTGGAGACAGAAATAGCCTCCCAGCATGCACAAGATAGATCAGTTGTTTCCCATCTCCACTGAGCACAGAATAAAAATTAATCAGCTGATTAGCTGGTGACAGCAAAAGAGATGTATTTTAGTTATGAAGTAAAACTTCATAACTAAAACAATATGTAGGCAGCAGATGATGCCAGCTCATTTTGTATCTTCTTGGATCTTTGGATCATCTCCTATCTTTTCATGGGAGCTGGTGAAATACCGATTGAATAACCATCAGTGACAGTCATCCTGTTCTCAGTAAAAGGAGGACTGTATGACCTCTCAAGGTTCCTCCAGATCTATGCTATCAGGAAGTCAGAAGAGAGCAGGAGGATGCGGTTTACTCAGGGCCCACCTAAACTTTAAGAGTATGATGTTCCCCTTGATCCTCAGGCTCAACAATAACCCTTTAAATTTTCCAATGAGCTTTTTCTCCCAGATGTTGATACCTACAGTTCCTCACCATTTTGACACAAATCAATTCTCTCATTTGTCAAGTCCCATAAATAAGGATCTTTTCTAGCCTTCAAATATCACACTTTGTGTTCTGTAGAGTTTGCATCATGTGGAGTTTACACTTCCCTGCTTCAGAGTCAGTAAATGGACAGGAAGTATATTCATAGACAAGGAAATAACATGCCCAAAGGTCATCAAAATCCCCTGCAAGATTAAACAGCAAAATCCCTCTAATAAGATTCAAAGTAAGCACATTTGACCTTGGTTGAAACTTTTCCAGCAAAACCAGTCAGAAATGTTATCAGTATTATCTTTCAGTAGAAAGTAACTTTTCTCATAGAAATTACTAACATTTATCAATAGTATCACCTCAGGTAAGAAACTGGCAACACATTCCTGCTAAGTGATACATTCAGAAATAAGCTTGTTTGGAGAGAATTTGTATTAATAATTATTAATAAATAATAAATATTAACAATTTTGGCCAATCTGTACATCTTTCAAACCATATTTTGAAGGAATCACTAATGATATACAGTTAAAATGGACATCTATGTTGTCTCACTAAAGAACAGTTTAAAGTGACCAGTTCCTCAACAATTAGGTCATGTTACAGTGCAAACAGAAACTGTGATTAGAGGTATTACAGACAACCAGAAGATGTCTTTTCCAGAGATGTAGAACATCTCTCAGATATGTCTTGGTTTTCATATAATCCTTTCTTCCAAAACTCTGAATTTTAATCTCTACTGATTGTTACTCAGACTTGCTCTGCAAGTGGTTTTTTTCATATATCCTCAAATTCTATTAGCTTTGAAAGAAATAAGACAGAAATAAGTGTTAAATGTTGTTTTGCCTTCTTAATTGAAGCTGCTGAAACTCACCAGTCCTAGCTAGCTTTAACTTAAATAGGTTATATAGGTACACACATGTCCCTGTGTCATGCATCTTTTCTTCTGTTGTTAAAGGTTACCCCATTTACTGTGATGTGTTTCCATTCACTTTTATGTGTTCCCACATCCAGTTTCTCAATTCTGGACAGAAACAGCATGAGAAAGTTTGTTTTATCTATATCCTAAGTTTAGAATTGTTCATATTCACAGAATCTGTGAGGGAAAGCAGCCACCTGCTAGCTAAAGAGGTCAAATACAAAGGAAAAACAAGTGAGATACCATGTTCAGATCTATCACTATGACACAGATTTGGGGGTTCTTTTTAATATTCTGTTTACCTAAGCCTTCAATTCTGCATTCAAATAATCAGCAGCCACTCTACTTACTGCAAGTCCTTCTTCTGCCATCAAATCAGATAAAGAGCATGTGTCTTTCTCAAACATTTCAGAGTTCATTCAGGACATATGGGCACTGTGCCCACCAGTCTATATCATCCTGGTGCTGGATTCCAGTTAGATTGGTTCCAGTGCTGTCTAGATGGTGAAAGCTCAGATAACACAGAGTGTCCTCAACTTCCCCCTTCTCAGAACTGTTTCTGAAACCACACTGAAACTCAGTGGATCTTAAGGAGTCTCTAAGTAAGTAGAATAAATGTTACTGGTTTTAATTCATTTCAGAAGAACGCCTTAAACGTTCAGATAAAACAAACTCTCCCATGCCCTGAAATTTTCCAGAGTAAGCTACCAAAGATAGCTTTTTTACTTTACTAGCCACTTTAACTACAGGTAGCATACTGTGCATTACCTGTCTAGTTAGTAATTCTGTCACTGCAGCACAGAGGAATGGAGAGATCCCAGATGTAGAAGGGACTGGGGAGACCCAGCATCAGTATAGATCAAACAAAACAATTTATTTCAGCTAAACCATCCACCTTCTGCTTATAAACAACATATAGCTTAGAAATATAGCTATATATTTGTTTGTGAAGGCAGGCACATATCTGCATTCTCTTTGAAGCTACTATTCCACACGTAACTGATTCTGCTCTTTTAAGCATATTCAATTTAGAGTTGTTCTTAGCATTGTGCCTTTTCATGTCTGGCACCATACAGGATGCATTAAATTCAGTCTCATGATTTTCAAGACATACATTGTCATGATCACTGGAATGGAATAGTTGCCTCCTTTCTCATCTGACATGTTTTACATTTGATTACAGTCCCTAAATAGGAAGAAAGAATAGAGTGTTGGCTAATCTGAGCTAAGTTTTGCTTTAGCAAATGGATCTGGGAGATTAGTTTCCAGTAGGTAGGAGGAATTTCAGAGAGACTGTTCACTTAAATGAAGCACAAATTTCTGCTAAATGTGAACAAAAAGAAGAAAGCAGACTTGTTACAACCAAGATGCTCATAATAAGAAGCAAGAAATACAAAACCAAGAGAAAGCAAATCACAACAAAATGTTTAGATATCAATATATTCCAAGGAGTGAGATGTGTAAGAAATGTGGTAAGCTGGCTGTAGAGGAGTAGTCATAGAGATATCAGTCAGAAACAAGCATCTCACCTGACATACTGAATTAATTTATCACAACTTGTAAAAAGCTAAGTGATTTTCCCACTGACTTGATCAGGCAGAAGGACACTCATGTTTATTGGCAAGTAAAGCCTCAAATGACAAAATATGGCTTTCTGAGGCAAGGTATGGCAGTTCCCTGTAAAACCAATCTGTGAAGCAGCAGTTACAATGAATTCAGAGCATACCTGGAAACAATAGAGTTAGTTCTAGGAAAGGAAACAAAAAAAATTTGTCTTCTGCTGCGGCAAAATCATGAGAAAAACTACAAGCAAGGATATGCTGAATGACAGCACAAGCCTACTGCAAAAAAACATGACCATGCTTATACAGACACTCATTTGCAGAAATTTTGTTTCTGAAGAACATTTTCTCAAACAAATATTTGAAACTGTGGAAAACTGACTACTGGTAATAGGAATGCATACTTCACTATTTGCATCTCTGAAGAAATGTCTTTGCAAAGATGTCTTCTGTCCCATGTAAGACATACGGTAACTTTTGTGATTATCTCTCCATGATCTCTCCTCTTGTTTGGATGAAGATGCTGTCTCTCGCAGAATAGCTTCTGCAACCTAGTGGAGAATTTTTTATTAATATATTAAGTTAAGTCACAGCTTGAAGTCACAGTAGAATCAAACAACCCTCAAAGCCACTTGGCTTTCTCTTGTAATAAAAATTATCATATTTAAACACAATCAATTAAACTGCACATCTTGTTGTGCTGGGGACTGAAACTCCCCAGTATCAGACACAACAATCTTTGATATCCATCCTAGCAACTTTATATACAGCATCCTAATATTACTCTCACACAACAAAATCTTCAGTGGCTTGAGCAGTAATTATACATCATCAAATGCCCCAAAGCAGTAGAAATAATGCAGAAATCTGGCCTACAACAGAAATCAATCAATCAGCTTTCTCTAATCCTTGCTTTTATTGGATTTTTATATATTTTCATTGTGTACAAGTGACTCTAATAATTTTTTCTGACCTTCACAATCTGTAAAAGATGAGTCATATGAACATGTAGGTTTGGGAAAATTAAAGATATATTGAAATGGAGTTTCAAATTATATTTGCAATAGACCCTAACAGTGTTACGTGAAAAAAAAAAACAACTCATTAAGTAGTACATTAAAATCAAATAAAAAGATGGACCAAAACTTCTTTGCTCCATAAAGCAAAGGGCATGCTAATTGGTGGTTCTAACACCTGTTAAAGACACATTACTAGAAATAAGATTTTCAAATTAAGAAAATACCTAGGAGTAAATGGCTTGATTTTATTTTCTCCTAGGTTCAGCCACTGTGGAAAAGTAGGATTCATCTCACCAGTCTGCACCATCTAGAAGATAATTATTTGTTCGATGCCTTGACACACATAGGATGAAATTGATCCCTCTTTAAAGGCACATATTTTTCTCCCTTGAAGACACAGGGAGATGAAATGACCCCTCAAAACAGAATTCTGTCTTTTGAATTGCAGTCTGAAACATTTAATCCCACCAAGGCTTGCTGTGTCCTGTGTAAGAAGTGGGTAACAATATTTTTCTCTCTTCCTTTAACTCCCCTAAATCAAGTTACTTGGTTATATAGTAAGGTAACAAGTAACCCTATTAGTGTGGGATACTGAATGAGAAATGAGAAGAGAATCTGTACACCTGTGATTAAACAGTTTTGATTTCAGGAGATCACCACAGACATTTACACTAGCCAGCTACATTTTCTACCCTTATTGTCCTCCCTGTTCCACCCCCATGTAACACCCAATCAGGAGTGGAACTTGTGCCTTTGTAAGGCAGGTCATAAACAGCGTTGACAGTGTTTTCATCCCAGAAAGTTTACAGCACAAAATAAGAACTGAGATGAGATTAAATAAGAGGTCCCACTATACCTATTGCAGAAACCAACCTGCACCTGGCTGAAGAGCTGTTTCATTAAAAAGATTCATGGCATTACATACATAAAGAGTAGAATTAATTTCAGAATACTTTTAGTTGTCTAATTTATGTACTGATTTTAGATTATTTATCTAGAGGCTCTCCATAGTTAGCAGAGGGAGGCATCTGTCCTTATGTTAGTGTCTAAGACAGGTTCACTGAATCACCTTTTAGAAGTGCCCAGCTCATGGACAATAAGGCTAAGAGGAAGAGGACCACACAAAAACTATATTTTAACATGGCTTACTACAGAGCTGATTTCCTCCCCTTCAGGCTAAGCATGGCAGGAATGAAGGAATAGTGTTAGCATATGCCAGGTCCAAAGAAAAAATACCCCTTATTCTTTCAGACAGTATTAAACAGGTAATATCATCCAGTACCGGGGTCTCTGATTTTCTGTCCATAAAATTCACAGCTGCTGGGTGTTTTTCTTCTTTCCGCCCCTGATGTTCTGAAACTCTGAGCCCATCTCGAAGCTCCATGTTCTGCCTGGTCAGCATCTCAACCTGGTCTCTCAGCTTGTTATAGGCAGCATGCCAGCAGGACTCATTTCTCTTGAATTCTTCCTGCAATCCAGCAATCTGCTGTTTTAATATCTACCAGCAGAAAAAAAAAAGTGTGCCATATCACTGCCTGTTCTTGACTAGGCATGCCCACCTTATGTATCCAGAAGGAAGCATGAAGTCCTTTGTTCTGCTTAAATGTCAACAGTATAAAGGTCTTCAATATAAAGGTGCACAATATAAAAAGAACACATTTTAAATAATTCCTTAAAAAAACAACCAGTCAACCAAGCAACCAAACAAAAATCACTACTGTGCAAGCTCCTATGTTTAGACCAAATAAATTGTTACAAAGTGAACAGAGAGGAGTCCTTGGTGTGTGAGCGAAAATCAGGAAATGCAAACTCATCATGCAAACAAATACCATTAAATGGGAATGTTTTCCAAAACAAGGCAAAAAATGTCAGCTCTTTAGATCTTCATGTAGTGACAAGGGCACATGAATAGATAAAAAGTCCCTACAGACAGCAGGGGATTGCAAAGAAAATTTTAAACTGAGTTTAGGTAAATGAAAGTAATGAAATTTGGTGCATTTTGTAGAGGACTTTTCCATATGCATGCATCTCCTTAATTTTTCCCTTCTCCCTTCTTCTTCCCTCACCTGTGCTGATGCCAACACTGAGTCCTCTTCCCTCAGAGCACTCATGTTGGGTACTGCAAGTGGAATATTAGTGGAGTTAAACTGAAAATGTGGAGTTTGCTCTGTAGTCAACCAATTACCACATGCACCCTTTTACTACTTTCCCTTCACTTGTCTATCTGCCCACTTGTGTTCTAATCACCATCCTTTCTTTGCTGTGAGCTTGCTGGTCAGCATTTGGCACATCCATCGTCCACTTTCAAGAAGAAGAAGACTTCTGAACTTGTGGATCACACAGGTAGATAGTGACCCAGTGTTCTGTAATTTTTGAACCTGCACTCATTATGTTATCAGGTAAGAACAAAAGATTAAAACAATTCTACCAAATGTCACCTCTAGGGCTAGACCTAGTCAGGAAACAGAATTATTCCCTGGAAGAAATTATAACAATTTTTTTTTTTAAATCCAAACTGGAAATAAAGTTGAAACTCCCAGATCAGGGATGAGAGCAGAGAACAATGGCCAATACCTCTGTGACACTGTTACAATGTCTTTTTCTATGAAAAAGATGTAAACCCCACAATGGCAGGAGTTGGAAATTTTTCAAGAGCTAGCTCAGATCTGGGCAAATCAATACAAGAAGTGTGAGGAACCTGGGAACCTCTCAACCTTCCCTAAGAAATAGAAGGTGCAACTTAATTTTTCTGTATATCAAGAAAGTGTGGTACTTATATGCACTTAAAATAATACATTTTAAACCAAAGCAATGTACTATTAACAAAAAAATCTTCACTGTACGCACAACTGTCCTGAAGAAGTAACACGAATTATTGGCCACCTGTTTCAAATGGAAGGATTCAGGTACTACCTTAAGATGCCTGCATGGGAGGATATTAATTGATGAGAACTGCGTATTTATTCTACAGAAGACAGCTTACTTGTATTTCTTCTGATTTTGCATTTTCTTCAGCGACACTAGCTGCTCCTTTGAACTTGCTATGGTCAATGTTTTCTTTCTGCGGTGGGTGAATATGATCCCTGTTGTATTCCAAAGGGTGAGTCAGTTCCTGCCTCCGATCAATGTTGAGTTGGTCCATTTGTGTTCTGCTCAGAAGGTAAACAAAGAGTATAACTTCAGCATAAACATTATAATAAATGACTGTCTTTAGATGTGCCTTGTTTGGGCATGATTTTTGGTGGGCTTGGGCATACCCCCTATATGCTGGTACTGCTGGGAGTGGCAACAAGTTATCAGCACTTGTCAAAATTGAGATTCTTCATCACTAAGAACACTCATGTATGTGTTCAACTGCAAAATAGATTATACTGAGAAGATGGAAACAATTCTTACTGAAATTTTCTGATAATATAATGACCATGAACTTGGAGGCTTTTAAGCACATCTTCTGTTCACAGAGATAGCTAAATTAAGGTGGACCTGCAGAAGACACAGCAAGTTCCCTGGCATGGCACCTTTGAAGCACTTCATCATGCGGAGCTGGGGACTGAGCTACATATCCAGCAGTCATTACATTGTCGTTACTACAAATCAGGACAGCCATAGAACTGAATGAAAGGGCATAAAGTACTTTACTTTCCATAGGTAAGTATACTCCAAGAGTTAAATATGGGAGCTTAGTGCCAAGAAGAGATTTTTCCTTTGAACTCAATGTCTCAAGGCATGAGTGGTCTGGAAGTGCACTTAAAAACTTAACAAGATGGGGACAGTATAAATCTTTACATATCCTCAAACAGAGTGTGTTCACAAGACTATGATACAGCTGCTTAGTTAATATTTAATATTATACTAAATTATTTGTTAGCTCCCTACATCAGCTCACTTCATGACCTACAGCCACCAACTGGCTTTCACTGTGACTTGAAATACAACATGAGCTAGAGGAGGCAGTCATGACCCCATGTTTTCCTCTCAGTAATAGAGTTTAGCCCTTCAGCAGAAAAACATGAAAGTTCTCAAATGTACGAAGAGACAAATGAATTCCCCATATCCTAATTCATTACCTAGTTTTTATTCTTTTTAGATGTTTTCCATCCTAAATAACCCTAATATCCTGGTTAAAGTCATGCTGGAAAAGGTCTCAGCAATAGCCAATAGAAATATTAATTTTCCTCACATTAATACAGTTAAATTATCAAACATACCTGCCTTGTGTTATTATGTCCAGCCTATAAATGTTCCATATACAGACCAGATGCCCTAAAATACAATGTACTAAAACAAAAGCAAGCACAAGATCTGAAGATAACATCTTCCACTGAAGACTGAACAGTATTAAGTTTCTTACACCATGTAAAGTAAAATCCAGGTAGTTATTCCTTCCAGCACGTCAGCTGGTATTAGCCTCTTCAGAACTGCACAAGAATTACATCTGCACAAATAAACCAATAGAGCTGGAGCATGAAGCCAAGTGTGCAATTGCTCAGAACTCTGTATTGTTAGTATGACCTCTGGTCTTGGCATAGGCCATCCAGCACTGCACTAGGACATGCTAGGCAAGGTCTGGAGTTTAGATCAGGCCAGGGATCAGATCCAGCAGACAGTTCGGATGCAGCCACTCTGGTCTGCAAGGTAAGATAGGTTAGCTGTATGGAGGTGTTCTGCTGTTTACCACAGTGTGAAATATTCCCTTGGCTAGTTCTGGTCAGCTGCCTTAGCTCTTCTAAACTTCTTGTGCACTTACTTACTGACAGAGCATGGGAAACTGAGAAGTCCTTCATTTAGAGTAACCACTACTTGGCAACAACTAAAACATTAGTGTGTTATCATCATTGTTCTCACACTAAATCTAAACCACAGCACCGTATCAGCAGTTAACTCTATCCCTGCAGAAACCAGGACAGCTCTTTGCTTCAAGGCTAGAAAAAAGATCCTGGCCTGAGGAAGTGTAATAACCAAGGACACCAGGAGCACACACATTATTTCTTTGGAGCCTCTGATAATTACTTCACACCCCAACTATAAATTGCAAATAGGAGCTAGATGCACAACACAGATATAAAAGGCTAATCGGTCTGTGCTCAGATTTTTGCATGCAACCCAGTCACACCTCTGCCTGAAGCACACAGCAGCAGGCTGGTTGTGAGGCAAAAGCATACATGAAGCAAAAGTCTTTTTTCCAAGAAAAAGTCTTTTAGGGAAATATGCATAGGAGAAAAACCACAAGTTGTTGTCTACTGCTGACGGTCCAGAAAAAAAGTGCAGATTCAAAACTGCAAGGAAATTATGTATTAAAGAGTACACAAGCTGTTCTTGTTGAAGGAACAAGGAAATAACCATCACTGAATCCTCTGACTGATGCCAAGAGCCAGCAGCAACTACCTCGGTGCAGTAAGGGTGGAACCACAGGTCAGATCCCATTAGGTACTGGATACAGCATACTACATCCCAACTGTTTTCACCCTCTTGCCTGTAATTATTTGTGCCTGTAAAGGCCTGAAAACAAAGTGCTTGGAAATAAAAGATAGATTGGGCAGGTCCAGGCATGCCGTGTGTCTCTCAAGAGGATTTTCATTACTTCCAGCAAGCATAAGTTACTAACATGTGGTGGCCATCTTGTGCTCCTGATAGGGTTACTGGTTTAAAAATACAAAGCAGATTCTCAGATTGCATAAATCAGCATAAGGCAAATACAATCAAGGAGGATGAGCTGTCTTTCACAATTAGTTCTAGTTCATAATTTGGGAAAAGTGAGTGAAAAGATGTACACAATGTACTAGGCAGGCATTTTTTGATAAACGTCTCTGTGGAAATGCTAGGGGCTACTATGGCTAATGACGAATAAATACATGAAAGCTCTTTTAAAAATGTGCACTATTATGATAAAATCAAAGCCATTTCACCTGTGAAGCAGCTCTGGCAGCAGTCAGAGTGCAGTGCTGGCAGAGTGCAACACTGCAGTAGTTCTGCACCAGTACATCACCCCACAACCAAAATTTACAACAGCAAAAGTCAAACAAGCACCTAATCTCATTAGTAGCTTTATGAACTGCCAAATTCCGCAAACATACTCATCCAGAGCACCTATCACAGTCAGCTGGAGATCATCTTCCAATACGTTTGCAAGATCACAAAGTAGAAGGATCTTTAATGAAACAATTTAAGACATTGAAAGTATTTTGCTGATAGACAGCTGTAGGAGAAAAAGATGCCAACTGATAAATGTAATTCAGAAATACTTTTTGGCACTAATCCCGTGGTCTTTGAAAGCAAGAGGAATGGAGAAACAGATGTGAAAATGAATTTCTTATTTTACATTATATGTTAAAATAAAACTCCGGATCAATATATTACACCAATTTGCACTAGTTAAGAAACAGACTTTAAAGACAAAGAGGCAAATAATCTCTCATGTTAACAGTAGATGGCACCCGGTAATTTCTAACAGATCTAATCGCATTAAAAGTATGCATTTGATTTGATTGTAAGCATGTTCAATTTTTATGAGAGGGATTTGCATAACCTGCAATTGGTTATAGTTGTGAGTCACTTCCATTCTAAAATCCATAGTTTCAAAGCTTCTTGAAGGGATCTTGTGGAGAGGGACTTTTTTTTTTTTCTATGAAGATGTAAAAAATAAAAACCCCAAACAAAACAATTTTCAGCATTTAATAATTACAAATTACAAAAACAACTCTCCTGAATTTTCAAGTTATTCATTTATATGGAACCAAATACATCCTCAGTCTAGGGTGAAGACAGGTATTCCTGAATAGCAATGCTGTTAGCTCTAATGTATGCCATGCACTTTTTATTAACTTTGGAAATATGGGCTACCCTGATGTGAATGTGATATAAGAAGTTTATCCTTTAGTCCATCAGAGGCTTGATCCCATAAAACAGATTATCCTGAGCTCTTACTGATTTGAGTGTAATTGGAAGGTGTTCAGCAATTTATAAACAGCATTTGTCATTACTCAGCTTTAAGACCCAAACCACAGTAGGTGTTTTCAGAGTTGGGCCCCTTCAGTTAGCTGCTTTACTTTTAATTTAGCCAAATAAGTGTTTCAGTTCTGAGACAACATAGATGCCCTCAAAAAGAAAATAGTTAATAAGTAAGAATTTAGCAGCCTGATTTTAAGGATCCTAAAGGAAGCATTTGCCTCACTGCACACATACAGATTTACCTGTGCAAATGTGTTGCTTTCTCTTGTACTTCCTTCACCTTAGTCATTGGAGGGGTTCCTCTAGGATATATGCCAGTCTCTAATCCTCTGGTAATGATGTTCTGGGTTTCTTCTATAAACACAACTATGTTAGTACACATAACTTTGTGAGTATTTATGAACTCTCTCTATGTGTTTAAATCCACAAACTGCATAAGTGCAGTAAGCTTTATTGTTTAATCTATCAGGAAGAATGAATCTATCTCTACATAATTACACAGATATTCAGTTCCCATCATAGTTCTTAGTATGTCCAAGCCCTACAAATCATTACACGTGAAATGGATTTGGGGATATATCAGTGTTGATAGATGAATTCCTTTTCAGGAATGTGAATGCCATGTGATAATGCAAGCTTATTTTGAATTTAACTTTTGAAGAAGCCTCAGGAACCCTTTTTTAACAGGAGTCTGACATGGAGTGGGGTGTGCTTAGCAAGCTGTGACAGAGCAATTGAAAGCCGTCAGAAGTGATTATTTCTGCCAGGGGGATAACTGCAGGCAGAAAAAATGATTTTGACTGATCTTACACAAAGAGACAGCCAATGGGCTTGGGATGAGGAGTCAATGTAGGGTCAGTCCTTCAGGGGAAGCTAAGAGAGAAGAACAGTCAAGAACCAGTTTAACAAAAAGGACTAAACCTGCTCAAGTATGATACTATTTCACTGCCAGAAGTATATCACTGGGCCAAAAGGCTGGAAAGATTGTTTGACCAAAGAACTGGGACTGCATTAAGGACAAACTGAGTGAAGATGTTCATAGGAAATCACCATTTTCCACTGATGCAAAGAAAATGTGAACATCTCACTGTCAAGGGGTCAGTGAAAGGAGCACACCTAAGCTACAGGGAACTGTAGCACTGACTCCAGAGACTCACCGAACCTCTCACCCATGTCATGGGGTCAAAAGTCTGCACCTGAAAGAGCACCTCAAGCAACAGACTTGAAAAACATCTAGTGACAATGAAGAGCAAGGAGCTTGCAGATTTATCTCTCCCCTTTTCATTTTTTTCCCCAGCTTGGGACTGAGAAATATTGACAGAGGTGGGCATATACCTAGGGAACACAGGCAGAATGAGGCATACATCCAAGAGAAATTTTTTCCCCTATGGATAATAAATATAAATCAAAACTTGGGGACCACTTACCTAATCTGTCTCTGAACAGTTTTTTCTGTGGTTCCTCCACTGCAGGGGTTTCTTTAATCTTGAAAGCAGGAATCTCACCAGACAGTGTTGAGGGTGGCAAATGTAGGCTTTTAACATCCCTGGCACTATTCTCATTCTTTGATTCAGGCTCATGCTCTCTCCTTTTCAATTTTGTGGGATAATATAAAGACTGCTGAAGAGAAGAGCAAGCCTTGCTCTCTTTCAGCCTGGTAGCCCCAGTACTGGAATCACTGCTGCTTGTGCTGCAGGCGAAATCTTGCCTTGAGATCACTTGAATATCTTGTTTCCTTGGGGGTGACTTGCTGTACTTTTTAACATACTTTATTCTAGTTCCACTGGGCTCATCACTAGCATAATCACCATCAGAGAGATCCAAACGTCTGCCAGTGTGATCTACTCCCTGAGGCCCATTCTGAGAGGGATATTGCACATGGTGAGATTTGGAGTCATCATCACTGTTGGAGGATAAGCAGCTTGATTCACAAGATGAAGATGCAACATGCCATGCTGAGGCAGCTGTCCCCTTCCTTTGCCACTCCTGCTGCAAGGTTGAGGATGAGCTTCCCTTCCCCACAGCCTCAGGTGAGCTACGTGTAATTTTTACTATCTTATCATTGACCATCTTAAACCCAGTATGGATTCGTCTTTTGTTTTCTGAGCTCTGGCTCCCTGGAACAAGTTCCTGTGTGCATGCCTGAACCCACTTCTCATCCTGTGTGAAAGCAGGGTCTGCACTCAACTCTGACTCCTTGATGTGATCTGGTTTTAAATCCTGAAGTAGAGAATGCTTTTGCAGGACCTCCAAGGGGTTTTTTGCTCCTTCTGTGCGATGACCCCTTAGAGGCAAATCCACCCTACCTAGGTTCTTTTTCAGGGTACCATGCACAGGTCTTCCATCAGTTCTTCCTCTTTGCCCAAGAGAATGCATATGATGATTTTCCTTTTCCTCGCCTACTTGCAGGTTCATTTCTATTAATGTTTCTGGATGTGGTTGCAGAATTTCAGGCCACCTTCTCTGTGGTGAGTCAATGGGATTTTTCTTTGTGTTTTCATGTCTCCTGATCACTTGTTTTTCTTCTAAACTTTGCTGTACTACTTTTGCTTCACAGTCAGTCCGAGAATTTAGCTCCCACTCAGCTGAAGCATTGTCTGCCTTTTTTTCATGTGTACCAATCTTCATGGAGCCACTGACCTGAAGATTGAACTGAGAGTATTCCCCTGGCTGCAGTATGCCTGCATCCACTTGGCCAGGCTGGGACAAATGACCCCAGCAATCCAAACCAGCTCGTCCAGAATGCTTGTTGTCATCTTTTACAGGTTTCTGTTTATTTTTTTTGAGCCTTGCCGTACCGTCTTTCCGTTTCAGAAAAGCCTTCCGACTTGTTACTTTTGCCTTGCTCTGAAAAAAACCCACAATCCTGACAATCAGAGTCTTAGAATCTCTTTCCAGAAAGATATAGAATCATAGACTCACGGAATGGTTTGGGTTGGAGAGGAGCTTCAGTTCACCTAATTCCAATCTCCTTGCCATGGGCAGGGACACCTTCCACTAAATCAGGTTGCCCAAGGCTCTGTCCAAGCTGGCCTTGAATCCTACTTATGGTAACTGAAAAAGCTGAGACATCAGAAGGTTTAAAGACAGTGGCTGTGGATAATGAGAATGTAAGTAACAGCCCTGAGACTACAGGGGAAATTACAAGAACTTTTAGAAGCAGTTGCTGTGTGCCACCTCCACTAATTCATTAATAGAATCAGATGGTTAGGATGGTGCTAAGTGTTTATATGTTAGAAGATCATAAAGATCATAAAAGTTCTGTCTTGCTTTGTTTTTAGAGGAAGTTTGAGTGCTTTTTACCATGTGGTACAGAAATATATAAGTGCCTCAGCTGGAGGTTTTATGTCACCAGAGAGACATAAAGAAAATCCCTGAATGATGAGATGTTTGTCTTCCAAGTCAACAAGCCTAACAAAATGCTGAGTCTGATGCCTCTAGACATAAGATCACCTCAAACTGCACATAAGGCAAAAAACAGAAAACTATGTTTGTACTTGGTCCTTTATAAAAACTGTATTTGGAAATACCCTCATTCTTGCATTAATGGCACATGAGAGACTGCATGAACCATTTATTCTGAAATAAACTGACAGACCGACCTTGAGGTCTAATTTAGCTAAGTGACTTAGGTACAAACTATGACCCAGAAAGTATGCTGAAAGAGAGGAAACCAGTGGGAAAGTGAGGAGTACGTTTGTGACTGAGTTATACGGTTTATTTACTTCTGGGGAAAATCTTCCAATATAGTATGAAAGAACACTGAGAAAAAGTGCTGCCATGGAATGAGCCAAAACAGCCCACGCAATACTCAATGCCATGAGAACTTGCCAAAAGCAAAATGAATGCACCAATGGCACAGTACCTGCTGCTCCTTCTGCTGTTTTTCTAGGAGGTAGTTGCCTACTTCAGGCTGTTCTTCAAGAAATTCTTCAGAAGTATTCTGTTTAATACCAATTGCCGGTGTGATTGGCCTGGGCAAGGAACAAGAAGGTACTTATTTGTAAGGTTGTCCAATCAGTTTTCTTTTGATAATTCTCATAAAGCTGATGTTGAGTTTAGAATGGAAATGTTTGCTAAATGTGAAGAATGTTAATAAAAAGCCCACTATTATGTAACACCTAAGTCTCATTTTAAAAAATCCTGCCTACACTAAACATTAATTATGCTTTTAGCAAATAACATTTTTTGGCTGGCATCAGTCTTCCCCTAAAATTATGAAATCTCAAAAGGAAAAACATTTCAGGCATTTTCTCCAGACTAGAACTGACTACAGTCACAAAGAACTCATCATCTCTCTGACGGACTGTTTCGAATTAGATGGTGAAGAGTGACAGAGGAGAAAAATAATGTCTATAATGTTGTGGAGGCACAAATTGAACTCTGGCTCAAAATGAAGCATAATATAGCATACATGAACAGATCTTATTTCATTGGAAATGTGCTTAGACCCTTAATTTAGTCACTTGTTAGTAATTCCTACCAAATATTAAAAAATCTTGGCTTTAATAAAGGCATTGGTTATGCAGTGTATTACTGTACTTTCATACCCCATCTCTGCCTAACACCATGGTGCCACTCATAATTTTTTTTTGTCAGTCTGGCTCTGTCTGTTAGCATCAGCATGGGTTAATAGGATTAGATTTGTAGAGCATAATTGTTGTTGAGGACTCGGCATTAAACAATGCACATTTTGGGGAAGTTTATTTCAAACCAACTATACCCTGGTCCCTTAGTGAAAACGTCACAAAGACCTGGAATGCGTTCTGTGCTTTAGTTTCATCCAGCTCATAAGATGCTCATCCAACTCATCCAGCTTCATAAGTTCATGATGTGAACCAAATCACAAAAAGTGGGGATGACTGAGATACAGATTTCAGAAGCTCACTGCTGATCCAAAAAAGCATATGTGGACAGGCCTGCTTGCCCAGAATTGCTTATGGTCCTGTCACCCCTTCTCAGCCTTCAATTCTGAAGGCTCCTGTCTTCCTCCTCTGCCTAACTCCCACGTGGTTAATGCACTGAAACACACCCAGGAAAAATACTCTCAGTCTGTACTTGCCTAGAAAGTTGCTGCTTTTCCTTTATACTTGATGGAAAGCTTGGTGTGCCAAAAAGCTGCTGCTTCTGTCTTCATCAGCTGAGGAAAGGTAACAACTCTACAAGTATTTCTTCCATCACTAATGTCAACCTACTCATTCTTGCCTAGCCATGAGCACTACCTCAGTGTGCTGGTACAACTCCTCTCATGCAGTGATGAACCAGATCAGAGAATTGATCCAAGTTGAAAGGTACATCTCTCCAGATAACTTTAACAATGATTACTTTGGTGACGTGTTCAAGCACGTGTACAGGCACATAAAAATTGGTCTTGGCACAGATGAAGAGGCAGAGTAAGGACAAAAATGAAGACTGATGCTGCCATTACAAACTGACTGCCACAGCAGAAGAAATGATGGCATAACAAAAGATGTTACCTCTCCTCACCAAATTTTGTCTTACTTCATAGTTGCAAAGCCAACTGATTTAAATTGGCTAAACCTGCATCCCATTATAGAAGCAGATCAGCTGTGAGTCCATAGACCTGTCGAATCTCTGTCCATGCATACCTGCCACTCTCAAGCAAAAGAAATAGCCTTTGTCTTGCAGATGTAACAAATAGAGTATGTGTACAGTCAAGAAGACAAACTTTTGTAGCTTGACTGACTGCTTAAGATAACTTCTCACCTGTCTTCTGTGTTTCCAGTCTTCATCTTTACCTCTGTATCAAAAGGAGACGGAGGAATTTCCTCCTTTACTTGTTCTCTTTGTTCTTTGACATCAGAAAAAGTTTCAGGGAAATTCCTTTCTTTTAATTGACTGTTCTCTAAGCAGCAGCAAAAAGGTCAATAAAAACAAAGTTTTTATAGAATGAAAAATGAAAATAAACCTAATAAAATAAATTAGAAATGTTTATATTTTCAACAACATATGCAAGATTTTGATTTTTGAAAACAATTTATAGAATACAATTGAGTTAAGTAGGTAGGAGGATGCAACCCATGAAAAAAGAGGCACCTTATCCTCAAGACTAGTTGCTGGAAATAAGGAAAGGGTAAATGGCATGATTTATACTCCTTGTCTCTGTAAATTTGTATCTCCTGGTTAATGTGTTCACTGCAGAACATTGCAGTGAAGACACTTTTCTAGACAGTACTGAACTACTCATGTGTCTGTAATTGTGACCTGCAAGCCAGTTCATTAAACAGTTTAACAAGCAGTATTTGTACACATGAGCCTTTCTAACTGAGCATTTTCTACTCTATTTTCATTTTATTCTATTTTTCATTTCTATTCTATTTCACAAAAATGAAACTTGCCACCTGCTTTGCAGAGGTGATACAGCAGGTTGACAGCAGCAATGAATGTAGAACCCACGTGTTCCTCTTTACAGTCTCATGTGTGGGGCTATGCTGTCTCCACACTGTAATAGAAGTGCCCCAGCACTGTAATTTTTAACTAGTGCTTCCTAGCGCAAGGCAAGAAGGATGTGTCCAAGCAGCTGTGTAATTCACCTTTGTTTTCTTCTCTGTTTTCTTCTTGAGCATCTTGCCTGGCAAGTTTTTTTGTGGGGCTCTCAGTATGCTGAAGCAGTGGCTCGGTGCTTATCCCTTTAAATAAAGATGTAAGGTGTTATGCAGGTTGTTGGTACACTCATGTTTATGTCTCCAGCAGTAAAAACCCACACTTCTCACAACATTCAGGAAGGTCTCAGGTAAGCCCAGTCCACATGCACGCAATTAACTGAAGCACGTTTCAAAGGCAACTGCACTGACCAGCTTCCAGCTAGGAGTTAACCTGATGGACTAAGGTCTCTGAACCTTCTAGCCTTAGTTTAGCAATCATGAAGCAGATCTAAATTAGTACTGCTGCCAAAAAAAAAACAGTTATACCTCCCCCTGTCCTCATGTGTTCTTGCTTTTAGGTTCCTGCTGTCCTCATCTACTCCCCCTTTCCTTCTTTTGTGCTGCCAGAAGTATTCCTGAAGCTCTCTGATGAACTTCACTGAGCAACTGACCCAGGTTCAGGTTAACACAGCAAGAAATAATAGTGCCAGGCACAGAAAAAAGATAAGACTCTTTCAGTGAGAGTGTCAGTCCTGAGCTAGCTTAAAAAATGTGAAATTAAAGTTTCAATTGTACTATAGAACGGTCTCACAGCATCACAGTCAGGTCTTGCTATAAAAATTCAAAGGAATCAAGGATGCTGGTCTGATTTACATCCTCTTTCCATTTAAGTGGCTTCATTCCTACTTCTTTTTATTCCTCTTCCCCACATTTTGAAATCAACTTCTAATTTGCTGTAAATTGCTCTTTCTTCTTTCTCACCCTTTGGTATTCACTTCCTACTTCTTATTCTTCTCCCCCTAAATACAACATACTCCCTAGTTCGTATAACTTATCTTTTCCAATTTAATGACTTTCTGCTCCATTTTTATACAAGGCCCAGTTTCTCTGTTAGTGTGAGAGACAGGATGACTATGACTCAAAAAGCAAAAATAATCAAGTTTAAAATGCTTTTATAACAAGCCCTCATCAAGACAAAGCACCTTCCCCTGACCTGCAACAAAATCACTAACAATCACTAGCAAGTGCAAAAACTCACAGGAGTTGCACGATAGCCTTAGCTTCAGATTTCCAGTGCTTTTCACTCACCTGAATCTGAAAGCTGAACATGCTCTCCTGAGATCTCTGAACTGCTCTCATTTGGCATGAACAGCTGGGATCCGCTTTGCTGAGCAGAGCACATTGCCAAGAGAGAGGTCTGTAAGCGCTCCAGGCTCTCAACTTGGGAAGAACTTTCTGCTGGGAACTGGACAGGAATGGAAGTAGCTGGACAGCACAGAGTGGGTGGTATTGTGGCTACTAGGTGAGAAATAGAAAAGCCTAAAAATAATTACCGGAGAAGAACAATTAGGGAAGTGTAGGACAAATATTTTGCACCAACCTAGAAATCTTTTGCTGAACAGACAGTGTTGCTCTCTTATTTCCCTGGTGGTTTGCATGTTCAGAGTGAAATAACCAGATTCTGCAGTTGCTATTTTATTTAAATTGTAAAACATGCTTTCTGCAACCACAAGTCATTACCAAAATTATTGTTTTTTTACAGGGATGCTGAATTACAGAGAATTTATAAATTCTGATTTTGTAAAATGAAAATCTTCCCTAGAATTTCTTAAGTCCCTTAACAAGTAAAAGTGAAGCATTGCAAAGGATCTCTGAGGCACTCCTCAACGCAAAAGAGGGGAAGGTTTGCCTGGTTACACATCTTATTAGAAGACTTCCAAGTGAAAAAGATGTAACAAGTTCCACACAGGGTTCAGAGGCCAGCCTAACTACTCCCAGGAATGAAATCCCTCCATAAGGTTACAAAATCAGTCTCACTTCTTATTTTCTTTCTCCACACCATGATTCCTTTTTGTCCTGTGCTCTGTCTCCAACAAGAAGAGTAGAGTGTCTGCAACTGAAATTGCCTCATCCACAATTAAGGCGTGTTTTAAATGAAGGCTGCTTTGTGGATTCAAATGCTGTTAGAAACTATCTCAACAAAAACCCAAAACCGAACTTGCTACTTCTGGTCAGATGCTCTAACCACACAGCTAGCAGATGTGCAGAGTCACTTCTATTTGTGCTACTATGAGACTTGGAATTAGAGTGAGAAAACTGTTGCTAGATCAATGCACAAATGCAGTCAGGGGATGCCTTAGGCTGCTTCAGCTCCTACCACATGGGATAGGTGAAGCTGCCTCCCCAGCAGGTTATCCGAGGAGCAGCAGCAATCCAAGGATCACCTTTATCTTCCCGTGCCCTTATGATGCTCCTTGTTACGTAGAAGCAGCCCTACCAAAGCCAAGCCAGTGCTACCAGAAGTTTGCAAGATTTCCCTAAATACTCCTTTCACATTGGGGTCACACACTGAGAAGAATGTGTTACTACTGTGAACAGAGTGGGAAGGGAGCAGAGAGCTCTTCTTTTTCTGATTGCTGAGCAAGTAGTGTTTTCTAGCAATGCTATTGGTATGGTATCAGTAAAATGGAGCTGTTGAAGGTATCATATCATGGTGTGAGGAACAGGTGGCTGTACCATTCTGTATGAATCTACAACAGAAACATGGTGCATTGACTTTCTTTCACTTCTTTTTTCTATTAAAAGCTGTAGCTTTCATATATAGGTACAGGAAAAAAAAAGGCTACTTCATCCTTTCTATAATGCTCACCATTATACTACTATCTTCTGCAGTACCATTCAAATCTGTATTTGAACAGAAGTCCACACAAGAAGCTGTTATTAAACATAAAGGACTCCTTTCATGGTCTTCCAAAATTTCGATATACAAAGGTGCAAAGAAGTGTTTTATGGGGTTTACAGCTTGTGTGCAATGAAATCAATGTTTTAGCCCATCTGCCAGAGTCCCCAGCCACTGAAAACAGCCATCAGACCTTCTATTTATTTAAGGAACTGTGCATTTCACTGCTGGAGTGCATGCATCAGCAAGTGAGGGTGCTGCAGCATCAGGAGGGATTCCCCAGGTACCTGGGTTGTAAAGTGCAATGATTTTCTGCTGTTCAGCCACCAGCCTTTGCAGATGCTCCATCTGCTGCCTCATCACCTGGTCCTGCTGCTCTGGAGTCTGAAAATATCATGAAGATATAGTATCAAACTACATTTCTGGATGTTTTTTTAAATAGAAAGAATTACCATATCTGGACTTTGGGGATAGTTATCTCTTAAAGTGTATTAGTTTTAATAAAGAACGTTGACATCTGTATTTAAGTGTCCACACAGACGGACACTTCTGTCCCTTTTGTGCTGAAGGACACAGAAGAAAATGGTGACTGATGCGAGGCTGAGTAGCAAAACCTGGCAAAGCACATTCTGCCTGCATGGTGTCAGTGTATCCTTTAAGCTGTAAAATGGCAAAACATTTTTGCAAACTAACCTGTTCTGTGTTTTTGTAGGTGGAAGCACAAAGGTTCACTCCAGGGTCTGAGGCAGGGAGCAGAGGAGGAGTCAACATTTCCAAGGTGTCGTTTCCATCATGAATTCCAGCTTGGGGTTCACTGGAAGCCAACTTTTGAGGGAAAAAATCAGAGGTGGGCAAATAATTTAACCCTCTTGCATGCTGAAAAGCTTGGCTGTGGTCCGAGTTATCTGCTGAGACATTACTGTTGCCGTTCATAGCACTGGCTTCTGAGCTGTATAAAAGTGGACACTTCTTGCTGGAGGACTCACTCATATTCTCAGCCCAACCTGAGGTACAAGAAGGCATGGCCTTATCAATTACTACATTGGAAGATGGTACCATGCTTGCCAGATCAATAGTAGTCTGCTGTGACATATGGTCTTCCTCCTTAAAAGTATCTGCTTCCATGTCCTGCTTTCTGAAATCCATGTCAGGGATGTGCAATAAAAACCATCATGAAAAATGTGACATACTGACATAGTAAATCCTGTGATTTGTCTTCTTTCTTTCTTATCTTTTTTTTCTTTTATCCAAGAGATTATTCTTTTTAGGCCAGGCTGAACGTAGAATATCTTCTGACCTCAGAAACTGTAAAGTATACATATCGATGTATTTGTATTTTTATATATATTCATAAGTATATATAAAATATTTATATATGTGTGTATATATATATATCAATACTCTTAGGACACATGCAATCCAAGAAACCTATACAATCACAGTATTTCTGCCAGCTAAAGTGTCTTAGATGTACTGCCTCCTCTTTCACTATTAAATCCTAAAGTTTGGACAAACAGGAACAGATGTAAGACTTGATTAAAATAGAAAACAGAACTCATTCACCACTAGAGTAATCTGTCAAAGTGTCTTGATCTTGTCTTTCAGTTAGATCTTCAGCCTTTAAATCCAGAGAAAATGCTTAATGTCCAAGGGCGACTGCAGAAAGAAAGGAATAGAGACAACAGAAGGAAACAGGAGAAAACATGTGGCATGTGAAAAAAATCAGACAAAAACATCACTAGAAAATGCCTGATGTTTAATGCTCAGAAGAATGTTTATTTGAAATAGACAGAATGACACTGCTACAGCTTGCATCCATTCCCCTGAGACCAGTATGGCTGAGATGATTGCACAACACAGACATTGTGCTCTTTAGGCACCTTGGCTCCAGTCCTTTTGAGACAGGGGCCAGGCATCCACTATTTACCTTAACAAATTGGGATAGGGGAGTATATTTCAGCAGCTGAAAATAGTGAGCTCCTCATCTTCTCTGCTATGGGAGGATTCAAATGTGATTGATTTTCATTCTTTGAGAAATGTGGAGTCTCCAAGAACTTAATTTACTTGCAAGAAAATTACTCAATTCCTTCTTCCTGCTTTAATGTAAGTGATTTGTTTAAGTCATATACACACCCTATGGATGCATCATGCATAGCTAGGGGACATTATGCTGTTTGCAGGCTTAAATTCCCTTTAGAGGAATCTACAGTTCCTCTGGAAACATTTTGGAAATCTACAAATCTAAACCAAAGGAAGCCCAGGCTGTCTGGGTAGATGCTTATACACTAAAATAAGAACCCTACAGAATGGATCTTATAGGAATGAAAAGGGGGAAAAAAATAAAGATAGATCAGAAAGGATGGGCTAAGAAATCACACCTAGAGAAAAGAGCAGAGCTCATGACCCTGTATTGCAATTCCCTCCAAAGAATAAGAGGGAACACAAAGACCCAAGTCTCCCTTTTCCTCTGCTGTCAGCAACAGTACTGGTTGTATCCCAGTACTGCACAGGCATGGCTATGATAATTTGCTTCTGCTTCAGATCCCCACTTCAGGTCAGCTGAAGTGCTTCTGCTTCAGATCCCCAATGCAGCTGAAAGTTCCAGCCTACCAGGGGGGGTTCTGAATATAATGCTGTGTGCAAGTTGGTGGAGTCCTTTTTCTGTTTGTTTGATTTTCTTTTTTAAAACTTGGGAAACAACATATTCCCACAAAAAACACTAAGCTATTCCTGGGGGTACAAAGTTCAAATGCTGAGCAATTATCAGCTGCCAGTATGAAGGTTAGGGCAAGTAGCAAGAGGCAATACAAAGGCTGGTGGTGGCCTGTCCCACTGACATCACATTTTGCACTAGGTGCATAGAGACTGCATGTCCTGGTCATGCTTTCTCCAAAATACAAATGAAGGAAATATAATCTGAAGACTAAGAATGGTGGGATATGTAAATGGGCAATACTTGCCAAGAGTATCTCCAAACACATACTTCACTTTCGGCACTGCAGGGAATTAGTAAGCAGAAGCTCTCACCCACAGCCCTGATCCCTGTGGTTCTTCCTGGACTGCACCATTCAATCAAAGCCATGCCAAACCTCCCCATCTCCAGGCAACAAAGTAATCCCTCGGTAAATATGGCCAAAGCTTCAAAACTGCTCCCTGTGAGGTAGAAATGCCTTTGCACAGAGCACCTTGGCAGCTGGACAAAGCAAACAAGGAAGCACAGAAAAGGTTGATGATTGCCTTATGAAGTGTCTGTGGGAATTCTCCATTTTAGCAGACATTTTTCATTTCAAAACACTTATAAAAACATTAACCTGTTCTTTCTCAGGTGGTCTCCTAATAAACATTTGACAAAATAAATAAGCAATATACTTTGCACTTTCACAGAGCCTTCCATCCATGGAATTTTAAAGCACTCAAAGTGTTAACCGCTTGCATATGGTCAGTATGCCTATGTATATGTGACCTGATCTTTAACACTACTGAATCCTCACAAATTTCCCTGAAAACAAGAAGAAATCTAACTGAAAGCCCTGACAATTTTAATAAGAAATCTAACTGAAAGCCCTGACAGTTTTAATAACACTAGGAAGTTAACCATATGTGCTCAGGTCTGCAGATCTCAGCTAAAGCCTCAGAGCCAGCCTGGCAGCCATGCCAGAGCTGCCAGTGATAAAAATACATCAGGGAAGCCCTCTTCCCATGGCACTGTCTGAAAGAGTTTTGGGAGAAGAATTTTCCTAAACCCTGGAGCAGTTGCCAGTGTCTCCCTGCTGCAGACAGGAATGAGGAGTTATTATTTGTGAATTCTGCTTCTGCTTTTTAAAATTGTATTACTAAGAATGGATCAACAGCCATAAACTTGATGCATGTGGGGAAACAGAACAGGGAGGCCCAAATCAGTGATGATAATTTTCTTTTAAGCAGCACAGAATTTGAAATAATCAACAGGAATTGAAGTGCTGAACATATCCTTCACCCACTGCACTCTCCAAAATCTGATGTTTTTTTTATCATTCTATATCCGCACTGCTTTGATACCTAACAATCCCAGGCACGGATCTTGATCCTTCTCTGCTGGGAATGGTACAACCCATAGCAAAATTACAGTTATTTTATAATCTCATGCAAATAAGTTAGCAGCTGCTTCATGGGTTACACTTCTGTAAACATGAACATACAATATAAAAACCAACAATAACATAAGAATTAATAAGTTTGTCCATTAACTACCATTAACTTCTATATGCTTTGGTACATGTCTAAAGTGATACAATAAAAAATATACATCAACACGAAACATAAGTTATATTTTTCCTTTCAAAACTACTAAGCAAGCCAATTTATTTTATAGGGGAAAATAGCTATCAGTAATACCAGAGCAGCACCTAGCACTTCACACTTCAGAGTGATTCAAACAAAAAGTAAGACTGGTATCAACCTAAACAAAATGGATTTTCCAGATAGTCATGTTTAATTGCAATCTTCAAGCCTCTTGTTTTAAGAAATGTGCTGAAAAACACATTTAGAAGATGTATTGGATAATGATGTTTTTTAAAGTTATTAATAATTTTGTGATATGTTTATATTTGCTTATTTTTCATTATACTTTGAGGTTTTTTTATTCTTACGCAATATGCAATTATTTGATGATGTAATAGGAAACCATACATTTATTTAAGGTGAGGAACATAGCTATTTACTTGTATTCAGTTCTTACTTGTCCCATATGACCACAATGGCTGGTGCATTTGAAAGCTACTATTTGATGACTAATAAAACTCAGTACTGTGATCAGTGACATCAAACAGTGGCAAATTATTTCTGATCTATAGCCAGTTCTGCACATGTTGTCTCAATATTTGCTACTGGCACATTGCTGATGCCACTGAAGTCAAGAGGAGCAGCGCTGAAGCCCTTCCTGTGCGATGGAGCAGCATTGCTCCTCACCCCGAGAGAGCTACCGCCTCTGCTGTGACAATATCTTTCTGCAAAGTCTGCATACCTTAATATGGTGCTTCTAGTATTTTCCTTTCTTTCTCCAAGTGAATTCCAGATCTTCTCCCAGTAAGATGCTGCCAGCTGCCTCCCTAGCAAGCTGCAGTCTTTAAAAGCAGCAAAAATATACAGCATCGACTCATTTTCCTCTTGTTATTGTCCAAATCTCTCCTTTTCACTCAGGATCCAGCAGCATGGGCAAATGCCTGCTCCAACCAGCCTGTGCTGCAGTGTGGAAGCAATAGCAGTTGTATGACCTCCGTAATCAGATTCTGATACTTCCTCCTATCTTTTTTGGATAAACAGCTTCAGATTGAGCTCATGACTGTGCCAGCACCTTGCTGCAAAAGCCTAATGTGAGGGCTTGCTCTTCCTGAATCGGTTACTTGTTCATGAGGTTTGTTTACTAGCCTTCCCACTACCAGCAACTTAGCAACAGTACCCACAATTCCATGCAATGATCTAGTTGATATGAGTTACTCTCACTAAAGCTCATTTACCATCTACCATTTAGGATACTATAGGGTGCTTGAACTGCATATAATTTATCTTGGCCTCTGTAAAGACTCTCCAGGAGAGGTTTCTGTTGCCTTGCATACTTGCCTTCCGTTGCCTTGTTCCCATTGAAGTTTCCCTATAATAGAATTGCTGTCAGTTGAAAACTTCTGAATCAGTTTGTTTTGTTTTGCTTTCCCTTTGCAGCAAAAACAATACCTCCCTAAGACAGAACAAACAGGCATGGGCAATTCAGTGAAACTTACCCTCTGAATAGAACAATAATTAAAAGCAGCTTGAGAATTGACTTCAGCCTTCCTCTCCTGTCAGTCATTTCTATAAGTTAAGCCCTACACAGAAGAGGAATTCACCAAATAGCTTGAAATTCTGAAAGAGCTTTTTCCCTTCTACAATCTGATGCTGTGTCTCAGAAGAAAAGTTCATAGGTAGAGTTAAAAAGGGACAGATGTTAATGCTTTGCAGACACTGGTATCTGTTATGAAGGAAAAACAAGATTTCTGTTAACTGGAGTATGTCCTCACCACCTGAGAAAGAAAAATCAAGTAATTGGCAATGTGTACTGATATAAATCATAGAATCTAAAAGAGTACAAATTCTCCAGTTACACAAAGACAATTCAAACCCACAACAATGCAAAAAGACTTGTATTTGGGAAAAAAAGTAAATTGTATGACTGTATTGTGTTCTGTAACATGTCTCTGTTCAGTCAGGCTGCAAATAAGCTTTGATTACATCTACAAAGTGATAACATCTATTTAAGGTCTGACATTTCCGTGCATCCCTTGTGATCGGAAATCAGTACAGGTACTGCAGTATGCTTTCAATTTGCACGGGTTTTAACCACTAGAGGGAAATCTTGCACTACTCTGGGTAACCAAAAAGACTAAAATCGAAGCACATAGATTAATTTCTTGAATGTAACAATAAAAATAATTTTACATCTAAAAGAAATGCGTGCTTTCTGAAATAATCTTAATGGCTTCTTAGGGTAGTATCTGTTTCTCACAATCTGTTGGGAGACAGATGATTCCAATGCATCGTAATTCACCTACAACACATGAATAAGACTATTTTAACTTTCATAATGGGTCTTTCTTAGAAATCAAATTCACACATTCTAACAAAGAGTACATTATCTGTATCTTGTATTCCCTTTTCCATTCTGTATTTTAATAATGGAATATGGAACATAGAAATTGTTTTTATAAAAACATACTTGATGCTATCAAAAATAATAACAGATTATGTGGACTAGAAGCAAAACGTAATCTGATATCTACTAGAAATTCATAGGTTAAAAACTGGATACCAGAAGAATATAGACTAAAAAAATCAAGGATAGCAATTAGAGTTCCATTTGTAGCTACTTTAATGGCTCCTTATTGCTGTAAAAGTTTTTCAGAAATGAGACGGAAAGCACAACAAAACCATGTTTTGATGATCCAATCCAGGCTAAGAATTGAACAAAGAAAGAAAATCACACAATTTGCTGGTAGTTAGATAGTTTTTTTCTGTTATAATTCCTAACTACTAGGTAGCACAAATTCTTCACAAGTAAAACTACAATGTACTGTACTGAAGTATCGTGACTATGGCTGATGTCAATCAAGATCACAGATATTCTCTATTTTGAAGAAAAGGTCTTACTTCAATGTTCAGCATTATTTCTTTGAAAGGAACTGAGCGTTCTCTGCTTCCCCTAACCCTCAGTGAATCACAAGTTTATCATAGAATAAATTGGAAGAGACCTTAAAGATCACCTACTTCCAACCACTCTGCCCTGAGATGAGATTACAGATTAAATACATATTGTTAAATTCATTTGTATCAACTAAAAAAATGTATAGGAATAGCAAACCTATGCTAAAACTGAATTAGAGCTTTAAGAATTTTTGATGGAAGAATATTAATTTGACTGGTTTAACTCAGCTTTATACATATAGATCAAATTGATAATGCAGTAATTCAGTATGTATCTAATAACAAGGCAATGAAAATAAAGGGAAGATGATGACTCCACTAAAAATATGAATGGTGCATCTAGATACACGGTTGGCTTACATAATACCATCAATCCAAAGAAAACTGACTATGGATATCAGTGACAAGGTTTTCAATTTGTGGGAAAAAGGATCCTGAATTGGTGGATAAAAACTTTCACAATCAAAATAACTTTTTGTTTTCTCGACTAAATAAAACCTAAACTCCTTTCAACTCAGGTTAGATAATGGAGTTCATTCAGCCAAAAATGGGGAATTTCTGTTAGGGAACTTGTCATAAAAGGGACTTAACTATGTTCAAAGCTGCCCAGAGAACAGCTCCTTGTTTAGTAGTCACATCTTTATCACCAGGTTCCATGTCATTCATGCACACATGTCATTTAATTCTCCCTTCAGCCTGAAGGACCTGCAACTACACTGCTCAGAAGAGAGTGGAGAGCTACTGGTGCAGTACAATGTAAGGGTGAAACATCCTCCTTTTTTTTTTTTTTTTTAATTATTATTTTATTTTTATTTTTTTGTTTTTTAGAGCTGTATATTGCATAAACAGCTTCAAAGAGGCTACAAGCTCCTAACCCACAGGTGGTGGCAGGAGGTGGTAGGACGGAATAATATCCTGACTGCTCAGTAACATTAAGAGCACAGATTATGAGCCTCTTTCAGTGGTTTTGTGAAATCATTTCCTTGGGTTTTATTATAGCATTTGGAAACTAACCAGAAATGTCAAAGCATTTTAGATGTTTCATGAGACAAACTGTTTTAACATATTTAAAATGTTATCATTTTAACTTAATCTAAAACTATTTTTTCTAGTTCTGAAAGCTATGAGTACCATCTTCTTGCTACTTCTGTAGCAACACCCCGATTTTCACAATTCTAGTTAACAAGATTGCCCTACAAAGATCCAAAGCAGAGATTAGTCTAAATAATGAAATCAGTTATGCATGTACTTGATGTACTTAATCATGTACTTAATCATTACCAGTAGCCTTCCCTGACAAAGACGCTCCTCTTTAGACTAGTTTTTTTTCCTGTTTCTCTTCAGTTTCCACTCATTATCTCCAGCTGCTATTTACCTTTGCATGTAATGTTCATTTTCTTTCCTCTGCCTTTCCTTGCTAGTACCAAGGCCCAAATGACTTTGATCTCCTCTGTCCACTGTGACTCTCTTGAAGGTTCACCAGCTTATAGTGATCACTCTTTTAAGAAAATTAATAAATAAATAGAAAAGGTAGCACACAAAGTTTAATTGCCATGGGAAGAAAGTTGTCACTTTTTATGAGGAACTGATTAATAAATAAGGTCCATTTTCCAGATGATACATGCTAGAAAACAGATGTAGCTTTAGGCTCCCTGCACTGAGATACTATGTCTGTATTTAACGCTGTGCACTGATAACCTGCTTCCTTCTGAACTGCTTAAATGGGAAGTGTCAAGCAGGGCCACCATGGAGCCACCAAAAGCAGAATGCAACCCACTAACAAGCAGAGAACCTGTACGTGCAACTAATACCACAACCCAGCCCCCAGCTGAAGGAAGATATGAATTGCCTTCTCAAAGCTTATCAACTGAATCTTCTGTGTGTACGACATGACACAACACTGTATCTGTACTTCTCTCTTTAAATTGGTATGAAATGAGGACCTGTATAAACCAAGTCTTTTGTCTTCAAAAATAACCAATGGAATGCATGCAACAAAAAAGAATATTTCATGATGCATTTTCTATGCAGTGTACTGCACAGCTACCACAGCATGAAAATAGTAAAAAGCAGCACCCATAGCAAGCTATGAAGTTACTATGAAAGAAACACTCAAGTTCCTATAAATCTGTGCTGTTTTCATGTCTTAAACTCCCAACACTAATCCCAGTTCACCTGTCAGTTCTGTTGACATGTCCTCCAAAGAATATCTGAGGGCCCATAAGCAGCACCCATTAGCCAACTTGCCACTGCAGTCACCTGCCACTGAACATTGAGCACTGGGGTTCTTCTCTTTCACTGCTTTTGTTCTGAACTGGTGCCGTACTTTTACCTTACAGTAGATTTCACAAAAAAGTGGTAAGAATGTTTTGCATGTAAATTAAATTTTTAACTACCCGCACTTCTGGCCTGTATTTGCACTCGAAATTTGAGTAAGAAAGCTAGCACCTTATGGACTGGAGCTGCAGTTCTGCCTGCTCATCAGCCCCGTGAGAGCCCATCCTACCTTTCACCCTGTTTCTCCCAGAGACAGGGTGATCATTCGTGGCAATTGAGATTTTGGCTGTACCTCAAAGTGGGATTTTTAGCAAGAACCTGACAGCAGCACAATTCATACCTCAAGTCCCACACATGCACTGTGTTTCCCCTTCCTTTAGCAACACTTCTCACCCATGAGAATTGGGGGACAGCTAGGTACATTTTCCACTTTAAACATCATTTCCAGTGAGCACTTTTCTCTCCCACAGCACAGTGGCCAGGGAGCTATGTTGCCTCCTGTGTGAGGCAGATATCCCACCACTGCCATTCCTAAGTTGCCAGTGTCCCTCATGGTTACCAGGGGCTGGTAACCCATAAGGCAGCCTCCTCCATGGGTAAAATATCCTTTACAATGAGGGTGGTGAAACACTGGCATAGGTTGCCCAGAGAGGTTGTGGATGCACTATCCCTGCAGACATTCAAGGCCAGTCTGGACTTGGTTTTGGGCAACATGGTCTAGTTGAAGATGTCCCTGCTCATGCAAGGAGGGGTGGACTAGATGACCTTTGAAGGTCCCTTCCAACCCAAACTGTTCTGTGGTTCTATGGTCTCCATCAGACATCTGTTGGCAAGTTCTCCCCAGAGGGACAGTGACAGGGTCAGCAACAGCCTTTTAGTCACCATCTCATCCCCCAGCTCCACCCCAGTGGCCAGTTCGCCAGTGTTGGGATTGTTCAGTGACTTAAGGCCAATGCAGGTATGGCAGCAAGACCAGCAGGAGGGTGGGCATATGCTTTGGAGCCTTGCAGAACTCTGCCCAAGAGCCACTATAGAACACACTGGGCTTCAGTCATCAATTTCCTACCCTAGGGCACACTCCTTCATAAAGCCTCTGAGGGAGAGAGCTATGCTGTTTAGATATGACTGAACTTGCACTGAATGAGAGAATGTTTTCAAAGCAATACATTAGCAAGAAACTCTTAGTTCTGAGGGTGTTTTCCTTTTCAGTAACATTGTTTATTGGTCAAATTCTCTTCCAGAATATTATCAATGCTATATACAGCAAATGCATGCATCTGCATTTACATGATTTTGTACCATATTATTGCAGAAGTTGCTATTCAGTTATGATAAATATATGCAATCTTTATCACACCTGGTGCTGATATTTAAAAACCTCACACTGCACTGTAAAAAAAGATGGATTGCACCAGCCGAGGCAGCACTAGTTTTGTGTCATGCCATATCAATGCTTTTCCTCCAGAAATGTTTAACTCCAGCATTGTCCTTCTTGGCCCTTTGGACTGCCACTAAACAATGTGGTTAGTAATCCAAGCTCTTCAGCTATGAACTTAAAACAAAACAAAACAACCAAGTTTAAGAGCAATCTGCAAATTGCATTAATTTACACAGCATAGGAGTGCATGTCCCACACAACAGCAAATCCAGACATATGGTTTGTAATCCCATCAGAACAGAACTGTGGAGGACTGGTGGGTAGTTCAGCAGACTCCAAAGAGTGGTGCTCCTCTCCTCCACCTTGCCCCTCTGCCCTCCAGTTCCTGCTCCTGTCAATCTTGCCATCCCACCATGACTGCTACAGTGTGGTGAAGCTCACTCAATGACCAGAAGACCCACTGAGGATTTGCTGAAAAGTCATGCCTAAGTAGAACCAATTGCATTTATTATAAATTTTCCTATATTCAAAGTGAGTCAAATGCTGACTCAGTAAAAATTCTGATCAAATTAAGTCAGACTCTGTTCTTATTTATATAGTCCTTAATAATTTCTGAAGCTAATAGCATAGATTTTATATATGCATATTTTTGCTAGTAAATCCATTCCTAATGAACCTCACTAATAGTAGCTAAATACCAAGAAATGCATCATACTTTGTCACTAATCAAGTTCCAACAGAAAGTGTTGGAAATCTTGCAGTTCTGTACAGTTTGCTGCCTTTTAAAAAGTGGAGTGTGAATTTCATCTAGAAAGAAACAACTTTTCACAAAGAGACATCCACCAGGTCACCAGCTATTCGAGAACTGGAATCCTGTGTCTAAAGATGAGAAGAATCTCTCAAGCAAAGCCCTATTCTCTATTCAGAAGACATTCTCAGGAGATGTCATAAAACCTTTTTAGTGATATTTAAGTGTTCTCTTTAATTAATAATTTTCTTTTCGCCTAGTATTCTCTTTACTAGACACTGTTGGCTTTGACTAGCCTTAGCCTTGATTTAAGCAGGTCCCAATGAGCAGGGGGAGTGTAGTACTGGGTCTACAAGACCTAACACCTAAGACCAGCTATGTCAGCAGCCTTGAACCTGTTTGTTCATTTCTGGTTTTTTCCTTGCCATACTTTGCTCAAAATGCCATCTCTTTAGGTTAGTATTGTCACAGCGTGACCTGTCAGCAGCAAAAGCAGAGTGTAGATCTACACTTAAATAGGATTTCCAGGAGAAGTAATTGACAGAAACAACAAAAACATAAGTAGAATGAGCTTGGACATAAACTGATTAACTTACTTAGCATTTTGGGGATATTTCAGTGATGTAGGACAAATGAAATGCAACTTTTCCTTAGAAAACAAGGGAGGTTCCTCTACAAACTTCATTTTGCTGATAATTCTAACAGATTGCATTTTAGGAGATTGTGAATGTTAGAGAGGTGAATAAGAGTTCCATTTTCCATATGACTGTGTTATTCTTTTGTTGTAATTCTTTTTCTGAGAGGAGCTGTAGATAATGGCAGCTCCCTTAAAGGTCAAAGAAGCCCAAATGACTTGCAGTCACAAGCACAGTGACACTGGTATGGGTTGCTCAGTGAGAAGAGTCCTTCAGTAGTATGGTGTTCAAATTGTATTACATAGTAAAAGATGACCCATTGTCAGTGAGAGTTTCACTAGTCTGTCTTGAATGATAAATATCAGAGTTTGTCCTTGAACTACGCTTATAGTATTTCTTGTATCTCATGCAACATAGGTCCTTCATTATCTTCACAAAATAACTTCTGAACTTCACCCCAATAAATGCATAAAGCACAGGGTTAATGCAACAGTGTAAAAATGCTATAGCTTCTGTGGTGTATTTCGCATAGGCCATTATAATGTCACTTTCACAAGATTTGTCTATCTTGCCCATATTTATGGCTGTCACAAGAAGAACAATATTATAAGGTACCTGGCAAACTAGGAAAACTGCTACAATTAATATAATCACACGAATTGCTTTGTTTTTCTTGGAATTCTGAGCTTGTTGTAAGGATTTGACAATGAATGTATAACAAAAAATCATGAACAAGAAAGGTATGAAAAATCCAAATCCAACTTGTAAACACAGCAACAGTGATTTCAACATTGTGCTTTCAGACATTCTATCAAATTTCTGATCACAAATCTCTTTGGTTTCATTGGTGGAGAAGCTGTAACTTTCACTGTATAGAAAAGAGGAAGTAGAGATTAAAATTGATGATACCCACACAGCCAAACAAATGAGTTTACTGTATGCAAGTGTTCTCGCCCTGAGTTTAAACGACTTTGTTGCCTGTACAATAGCAATGTACCGGTCCACGCTGATAAAGGCCAGAAGCAGCATGCCACAGCTGAAGTTGATTGCATAGATACCTCTGGTGATTTTGCAAATGAAATCACCAAAAATCCATTCATCAGTAGCATAATTCACTGCCCACAGTGGAAGAGTGAGAACAAACAGTATGTCTGCTATGGCCATGTTGAGGAGGTATACATCTGTCATGGACTTAGTTCTTTCATATAAAACAAAGGTCATCACTACGAAGATGTTACCAACTAAGCCGATGATACAAATTAATGAATATGCAACTGGCAGAAACGCTTTTGTGAAGTTCCTGACTTCCAGTTTAGAACAAGGTTGTGTGATTAGAGAAGCGTAGTCTGAATAATACGGATATTCTGAGGTACATGAATCTGTCTGTAAAAGAAAAGATCACCAGTTAATACCAGAGGTATTAATCTCTATTTTCTATGTAGTAGAAAGGTGATAGATAACAAAATCATACAAATGCAGTACTTTGGAAATCTTTCAAAACTTGGTATACAAACATTATAGGGCATGTTGATTTGAAATAGAAGTGAAATTTCTCTTATGATAACTGTAATACTTCTATTCAGTCCTTCTCATGTCTCAGCTTCAAGCCTATATCACACTCATCTAAAGACAGTCCACATTATTTTTCCTTCTGCCCGTTTTACACTGTTTCCACCAACTACACAGTGAGAAATACAAATCACAAATCTGTAAAACCAATTACAAATGCATTTAACACTGCAGAGGAGACTAACTCAGGAATTTAATAAAATCTGAATTAAAATATGAACATGGAGATAACCTTTTGGGGTGAACAAAAGGTTTCCACCTTAAAATACATTATGCAGAAAGGATTAGTCTGCTGTCACAGAAGACTGTACAGTATAAAAGTCTGAATTTGCAGTTGGGATCTAGACTTCCTTTAGTGTCACAGGATGGGAACAGGTCCTTCTAGCATGTTCTGCATTTCATACTAATGTAGCTTCTATAAATCAAGCCCCAGAATGATTACTTCTCTCCAGTCAGCTAGACAGGCAAACCAGGAAGGCTAACCTGAGACACACACCACAAACACCAAACCTGTAGTTACATTAGGGGAGTGAAAACCCCATAAACAGAATGCCTTGTCAGCAAATTCTCCTGTCAGAAAGATCTCTTCAGCTAATCACTCCTGCAATTAGGGCATTTGAACCAGCAGCCTGAAACAGTTGGGATTTCCAGATCCATTGTTTCGTTGAGTCACTAACATAGTTTATCAGTTAAATACTTACACAATTCATTTCAGCAGTACACCTCTCAGCAACTAAAATATGTTGAGAAGAACTTCAAAATACTTTCTCAAGTATTTCTGAAAAGAAAATAAAGTAGATCAGATCGGGAAAGCAGCATAAGAAATGTGAGCAAGTAGAAAAACACAACTGGAAATAAAACTTTCTTCAAAGAAGAATCTCATCACTTCAACTCTATCAACAATACAGAGGAGCATCTCAACAAAACACACATTTCTGAAGCACAATGTGCAGTTGTGGAAAGTGGCTGGTTTGTATTAGTATCATTAAAAGCACAATCTTACATATGGAATGTTTATTTATAGAGGTAATAAACAATACATGAGAATATGTGACTCCTACTTAACATTGACTGCACCACAAGAAATTAGAGTAAATTCTATTTTCAGAAATTCTCCATGACAATGGCAACCAGTGTGCTGAAGGAAATGCAGAACAAATATCCATAACAGTAATAGGGCACTGTGACTTTTTTGTTGTTTTTTTTTTTTTGCTCTGGCATTTTATCAGTGTGTCTCAGCACATTTAACATCACATTATTTGATGGTTTTCATTACACTACTGAGGTAAAACCAGAGTGCCAGGATGATTGCATTCTACTGTGTAACATACGAACAGACTAAACTCTAGCATTGTTTTTCTTTTGTTCAGCATTCAGGTCTTTGTGTTATAGACTGAACTCTATAAAAACAATTTATTTCTTCATCACTGTGACACTGAAGTATTTTACAAATGGTCATTAATTTGCACAACATCCTCTGGTGAGAAATTATTACCTTTATTTTGCAGGGAAGAAATGAGTCATTAGTGTAAGTATCCACTTGAAATGTTCAGTTTAAGATGTCTGTCCCCCCCCCCAACATCACTTTTAAGAGGGATTAGCATTAGGAAGGACTTCAGATATGTAAAGGATTAAATCCATTGACTGTGGTTGCAGCCAAGCTCAGACTTCTGCAAATCATACCACAGAGTCTAAAGTCACAGACAGACAAAATGCAGAACATGACATTGTTGGCTACATGCACAAAGCTGGGCTTGAATGACTTGTTTAACCTTACACAGGAACCCATGGGCAGGAAATCTAGTTCCTTGGCATTCCCCTGCATGGGTTTGGTCCTCCTTTCCATCAGCTACTCTGCGAGACTGACACATGCCAGCAATTCAGTAATTGCAGGGACTGGATGACACGAGGTCCCATGTTTGCTAAGGCTGTGAATAGCAGTTTTGTCTAGACTTTGTCTGCTTTTTGTTAGTTGTGCTGCTAGTTAGGAAGTGTGCACGGGACAACTTTAAGCGTAGCTAAACTAATTCTTCCTGTCTGGGAATTACCTGAATTTTGAGAGAGAGAAAGACAGATAATCTGTGAAAGTGGGGCAGATGCAGCCTGGATATGATTGGGAAGCTGGGGAGGGAAAGCACCAAACACCCTCCAAAAGCACATGACTCCTTTTGGGAGGCTGGCTCGTGACAGAAGACTGAAGATGGGTATGCTGGGTATGAGCCATGCTATATGATTTTGCTTAAGCATCACAAGTTCTCTGGTTCTCTGCCTTTTAAATAAGTCTTTAACCACCTCTCCATCTTCCTCTGCTGGTTTTTCAAAGCTGATTTTCAGAAACTGCAGGAATATGACAGCCTGAAAGCACTTGAACACCTTCTGAAGCAAGCTTTAAGCACTTTAAAGTGTCTCTCATATGTAGAAAGGTAAGGCAAGCAGGTAAGTTGTACAGTTCCATTGGGGGTATTGTCCCTTCAGCCCATCTTTGAGCAGCTCTAGTCTCTGCCTGTTGCTTTACGGCCCTCTGATTGCATCCAACCAGATGCCCATGCCCTTGCGTGGTGTTTCTGTTACCCTTAGCACCTGGCTGCAACTAGAGTAACTCTTCAGTGAGACAGCACTAAATGGGCACTTGTCTAGGTTATTGCTTTCAAAACTGTTATTTTATTGTTGTAAGAAAAATATCTTTCCAGGTATCCAAGATTCATATCTTTCTAGGACGTACATGGTTAAAATATACAAAGAGAGCCCTGAGAGCATATATTGTCTATAAAACAATCATCCTTCATTCCACTCAGCCAGATATTAGTATAACATGTAGAAGGAAGAAGACAGAGTAAAGGCATTTACAAGAAGTGCCTGCAGCTTGCAAACAGGGCTAAGGAAGCAGGTCTCTTCAGATTAGTACTGAAGAAGGGCTCTCTAGCCCTCAGGAGAGCTCAGCAGAAGCCTGCAGTGAACAACAGCTACACATCACAGGAGAGCTCTGAGCTCTCCCTGATGCCATGGAAATTCACAGAGGCACCACCAGTAACACATTTATTCAGAAGTACTTCCACTGTCTGGCAAACTTCATGAGTACAGTTGATATGAGAATAGTAGAAAAAGACTCAGCTGAAACCAGAATTGCAGAGATCAGATTTAGAACCTGATTTAAAGCTCTTGAGCTGATTTCCTTTTCTGAATTTGAAGCAGCATTCATTGAGGTTATTAAGATGCACTGGTTGCAAAGGAAGTGGAATCAGAATTCTATAAACACAATTTTCTTTTCAATTTAAATCTTTCTAACAGTCTTTCAACATATACCTTTATAGTTTATAATCTGCATATTTATGGCTTTATTTAGCATCAATGTATTAGAAAATGATTAAAAATAAATTTCCACGTATATATGGTGTGTGTGTGATCTAACATTGTTCAAATGCTACATATGGGCACACACCTATATGTGTGGACACAAACATACTTATGTTCTGAATATTAAATATATAAGTCTTGCTTTCTTTTTAGCTTATTATTTTTCCACTTTATCCAATTTATCATATTTCTTTTCACTATGAAAGCAATATGTAAGTACTTAAAAGTAAGACTAAACTACAGTCTTAAATATGAATACATTATTTGAGCTATACAAGCAAAAGACAATGGATAAAGAAAGACCTCAAGAAACAGACAGAATTCTGTAAGGTAGAAAACTCTCACTACTTGGAGGGAATTTAGAAATATTTTGTAAGCACTGTCCACCATTGTAAGTGCAATGTGACTTATGTGCTCAGTTTAAAACATTCACCACATATACATACATTATAGATCACATATTTCATTTTGGTACTTACCAGATTTGAAAATGGTCTGAAGATTGTGAAAGAGGATGTGTGATTCTGTTACATTCTTTTGTGGCTGCCTCAAACACATTTACCATCAGCCTCCACAGGAGCACACTTTAATTTGAAAAACAAGAAATAACAGCAATAGTTAAAGGTACAGAATTAAATTGAAATAATCACCACTTCCTCCTGACAAGCTGTAACAGTAACCTGTTTTTTTACGTAAAGGAAAATATTTAACCTTATCTATGCTGGAAGGAAACAAGCTGGAGGCAAGTCATTTAGTCATTAGGCTACCTATGACTAATATGCTAGCACTAGAATAATAAAAAGTAGGGTGCTAATTGCACTGTGCTCAGAACACACACTGAATGATGGTCTATTTTTGCAAAGGGTACACTTCATATCATGAAGATGAGCAGTTTAATCATTAGTGACTTTAATCAGCAAGATAACTTACAGTAGTTACTGTAACTGAAACAAGTGTTAGTTACCAAATTAAATAACTGCTAGTTTTCTAAATAAAAACATAAGAATCTGGTTTCTTTCAAGGTGCACATTGTCCAAACATTTTGTCTGAACTGTTAACATAAAATGTGCAAGGGGAGGAAGGAACATGCAATTGTATTTGTCTGTTTGGCACAAACATTTGCTGTTTGTGTACATGCTGATTACATCTATCCTTAAAGTCAGCTGGAACTAGACAGGAAAATACATTATTTTATGATGCTTCTTTTCCAGACCCTGGTTTCTGATAACTTAATGCAACTTAGATTTTGCATTAACAGGAAAAACAGAAATAGTAATAAACCACTTCAAACGATCTATTTATTTTAGAGATCGTGTGTGTGAACCTTCAGTTGGAGCTTGAGAACTTGTTAGAGACACCAGACAGCCTTGTGCGATTAGAGTGAATTAATAGAACGTTGAAGCTAAAGAAATGCGAGGTGATAGATGTCATAGTCCTTTTTCAAAACTGAGCATATCACAATAGCAGTGGCTTCCTAGAAACTTCGGTATGGCACTGCTTTCTGCTAACCATAGCCAGAGAACAAAACCAAAATGCTGCATAGTGTCAAAATATGACTTGGTAGATTTAGAGTATCATGCCATAATAGTTTCTTCTAATTTGAGCAGGCACATTTCATTTTCTCAATGGCTGATTTTCATAGGAACCAAGACCTTGGCTGCAGCTATGACAAAATCCCAACATATTTGCATAGATCAATACAAAGATACTTAAAAACCCTGAAATGTGAGGGGTTTTTTTTCCTATATGTGTAAGCGTGTGTGGATATGGTGCAGGCATGCTTGGATTGCTACTGCTGAAAAGCCATCTTCACTGTCTGATGCATACAAAGCCAAAAAAAGCATGAAATTTATCTGGGTTGTGGTTCAGATAACACACTATAAGATTAATTTGACCTCCTTATTGGTGTTTGAACTAAACTGTTTCCTGTCATTACAGATCTGGGGAAGGTTATAATTAAATCCATAATGTAAGCAAGTATTTGAAATATAGTCTGCTAAAGTCCAGTTACAGGGAAGAAAGAATATGTGTAAGCTTCAGTGCAGAAAAGGAGAGGTAAAGACAGAAGGCCAAGAGAAACAATTGTAACAGATGACTAAGGTTACCCCTATTTTAAATTTCTATTGATAAATAAAACTGGCAGGTGCAGTTAAAAGACCAGGATGCATCAATGGTCAAAAGAAAGGTACCTAAAAGCTGCAAGGATGAACAAGTCCTGAGGCAGATGTTTTTCTCCCCTGGTGTCTGTATCTGTCCAACTCTAAAAGCACAACATGACACTGAATGGACCTTTGTGGTCTGTGGGACAAATTTTGTAGTCTTAGCAGCCACCATGCTCACCACAGTGTCATAACTGTCTGAAGCAGTCCAGGTTTAGTGACTTGCAGCAGTTGCTGAAGGACACGTATGTTTTAACTAGCCTATGAAAATAAGCAAGGAGGGCTGAGCTGTTGGTCAATGTGAAAGGGCAGCACAGAGTCAAAGGGATGAATGGGAAAGGTACATGAGCAGTGATGTGGTGCAGGGTGCTAAACAACTGCCAACTGCACTGTGTTTTGGTTTTGTGCATTGAGATGATTGGAAAGGTGCCCAGACCTTACGATTCTTTCGAGACATCCTTAATCACAACAGTGATCACTTAATCACGATAGTGAAGTTCTTATCACTATATGATTTATTTCGTAATTTATAAAAAGTTCCATATCACATTTTCATCACAGTCTCTGACATTTTGAAACATGGGTTCAAATCTTGTTAAAACCAGCAAATTCAGAATAAGAGCACTTTCTATGTTGGTAAAGGAATTTGCCAGTATTTCCTTGAGGGCCTTTTCACTGTGGGTCTTTTAAGAGCTTCTTTCTCATAATGCTGGGACTAAAGAGGTGGATCTACATCTTGTAAAGCAAACTTCATTACACAAAGACAAATCTAGCCGATGGCAGTCATATAAGCAGCAAATAATGAGTAAGAGAAGTAGAAAATCCTCTTGTATTACAAAAATTTATGTGACTTCAGGTCACCGACTAAGTCCATGGTGACTGTACTCCATGTTCAAAGAAGCACTTCTGCTACTAGTAACAGACTCCAGCACTTCACTCCAACAACAGCCTACTTTTTAATACTGGCAAATAAGCCTGGGAAGCAGCTGAATACTATCAACATTGATTCATTGAATGAGAGTCATTAAAAGATAAGTGAGAATTCTAATGCTTTATTAAAAGATAAATCAGAATTTTAGTTTATCCATTTCAAAAACTTTTGGTTATCTTGTTCCATAAACAGGTGTTTTCTAAGTTATGAGTTATCTCATGCTTTTAGTCAGCAATATATTAAGTATCATCATGAATAACAGTCTTTCAGAGGGTGAAGAATTCACCATGTAGGCAAATGCCCAAGTTAAAACTAGTTCAACTTACCTTCTCGCTACGTTTTCGTTTGACCCAGTTACAAAACCCGAACAGCCTTCCTTGCAGATGCTTTATTCTTCACTTCACTCTGTGGCAAATGGAAAGGGTTTTTTCTTTTTATCACAACTATTTGAAAACCTGCATGTTATGCAAATGGAGCCCCCACATGTAGCTAGTTTTTCTTCATATGTTAGAACCCTGACAGAAAATCTGTTCTCGTTTAGCTAATGGTTATTGTGGTTTCTCAAATCTCAACACGTTAGTTTTCTGCCACCACTAATTAAGGAAATAAAATATTGAAAGATAAGGAAAACAAAACCATCATCTGGATTATTCCAGCACCCACATGCTGCTTCTGGAATGACGTGGGGTTTTGTTTGAAATTCTAAAAGAAAGTAAGCACACACACACACCCCCCACACTGTTCCGTCCTACTTTAATGTGCGTTCAGTTAAATTTAGATCAGTCTAATCTGATTCAAAAATCTAGCCATCTAGTTGAGGTTCTAGTCTCTCCAGACTACAAAATATAAACTATATATTTACATTCAGGGTATGTTACCTATTCTTTTTTTTTAATCTTATCCTCCTATATTGCCAATCTGTTTGGGGTTTTTTTCTCATTAATTCTTCAAAACTTCCCTCTTCTGTTTGCATCCTGCTTTTTTATTCCCTGACAAACATGCCTTTTTCTGGTTTTGGAATTTCTGTATTTAGTTTTTTATTCTCCCTATTTCTTCCTCTTTCTTTGTTTAGCTTTTCTAGATTTCTCTTATTTCCACCACTTGTGTTTGTACTTTCTCTCCAACATTGAATTTTGTAGCACCACTCGCTCTCCTTTTGGTCTTTTTTTGTTCACATCTTCAGCCTCACTCCTACTTGATTCCATCTATCCCCTGATGTCAGATTCAGCCCTCCTCATGCAGATGTCAGGGACTGAAATAACATGATCCCAGCACTGACTTCTGCCCCATGCTGACATCTATCAATCAAAGTTTTAATTACTTGATCTCCTCTGCCAAACAAGTTGGAAAAGACAGAGCCTTCTTAAAGGCTTTCTACAGGGCTTCTGCCATGGGAGCACATAGGGCTCAGGAGATTAAATGGACAGTGGTTCTAAGCAGAGCTCTTGGGAAGGAGAGAGACTGCATAGCCAGTGTTTATGTCTCACCCTTAGCCCAAGACATATGACTGCTCTTGTAAAACCTCACAACCTGCCAGTTTTCTTCAACCAATGCACTTGCTATTTGATTTGAAAATGGAGAAAAACTGAAAAGAATTGATGGGAAACAGTTTGCAAGTCATGTGAAAATGGTAAAGGTTCAGATATTGTTTCTTCTTATACTGAGCATGGAATTTCTGCAGGAAGAGCACAGTCATATGCAAAGCACTCCTCTGCTTCACTGCAGCATCATTTCTTAGAATCAACCTAGCTCCCAGCTAGCCTGGCTTCCAGAAAGAAGTGTAAAGAGCAGGAAGAGTATCCTCCCACTGATAATCACTGGCTTCAGAAAGCTGGTTGAAAATATTTCCTTGGAGAAAAAGTTTTTGAAAACAAAAGTTTTAAACAAAAAATGGATGTATTTTTGACGGAAGTTTGTGTAGTAAGGATGCCAATTTAGAAAACACATCAAGATGCACAGATGAGTTATTGTATGGTTGTTTATGATTTTATTCTCCTTTATAGTCTGAGCTTACAAATGAGACTACATTTCCTAGCTTTGGGTAAAACAAGTAGGAAATGAGCAATATCATTCCATATTCTAAGGTCTCACAGAAGCCTAGACAGGAAAAGGATTGGAATTCATAAAGATTGACAACCCCCCATGAGATGTAAGAACAGAATTTTCTAGTTAGCACATTTCAATTTTTCATCAAAATGTTACTGGGATAACTAAAGGTATTCTGAAGGAATAGATATGGTTTATTGAAATCATGCTTTTTTCCAATGTGAAACAACTTGAGCAGACAATTTCCTGTTCTTTAAGAACTTTCACCTGAATTATGTTGGATTTGGTCTGTTTCCTACCATTGCCTTTCAGCTGCTTATCTCAGAGAAGTTTAAGAACCATTTCTGGTGAAAGCGTCTCCCAAGGTTATGCCAGAAGCAATGAGCTTTTACAGTGATGAACAGAATGATACAGTCCCTGTATTGCCAAAGGGCAATTGAATGAACATGTCAGATGCCTGTAATCTCAGTGATCTACCTTCCCTGACCACAAGAAACTGTTATATGTACCAGAAAATACATGTCTGCTCCTGAAATCCCAAGGAAGAAAGAACAACATGAGTCCAAGTCCCTTGCTCTCCACCACCTGCACAATGCAGTGGGAACAGATTGCTTTCATTGTAAAGATCCTTTCTGAGGTCATGGAAGGGGAAAGAGGTTTCATTCCTATGTCTCTCCTGCCCAGTGGGGATTTACATATCAGAAATACCTATTACAACATTCATTGATCCCATCTGGGAAAACAAATCCATGCAACCAAGCCCACATTACCACAGCAGTTGCACGATACATCATCATGAGACCAAGCTTAACACAGCAGCTACACTGAAAGGCTTAAAACCAGATTCTTCCTAAAATTGATCTAGTTTGGTTTTAATGAAATGTGTTGCAACAAAGAAGACAGAATATTGTAAAGTATTTCCAAGTAACTGCTGCCTTTTGAAGCAAATGTTCTAAGACAGAACTAAGAAAGAACTAAGAAAGTTCTGCTGAATTTGACTAATTTACACTAGGCTGTAGAGGACAAGTGAGTTTCCGTATCAGAAGTGCTGCAAACACAAGGCAAAGAGGCAAGCAGAGTTAAACATGCAGTCGCTGACATAATCTCTATATTTTTGATGCTGTAGTCAGACCATACCCATTGTGGTTATGTTTTGGCTGGGTTTGTTGTTTTTTTTTTTTTTTTGTTTCTGGCTCAGTTTCTCACATGGTTTCATGTCTCATAGAAATAACTACCAAAGTAGTTTCTCAAAGCTTGTCATCAGCCCATACTCCCAAGCACTGACATTTCAAACTATGTTGAATTCATTAACCTGATTTCCTTTTAGAGTTAAACTTTCTTTATATGACTGTTTTTAGAAGAGTCCCACACCATGGAATGCCCCAGTTACTTCTCTTTCCACAGCAGAGACCTTCAAGGCCTGAGTAAGAGCTGAAAGAAGTTAAAAGGTGCTTATATACCTAATGAAGCAATTGGTTGTTCAGTATGGTAATTTCAAGGCATCTGGGATCCTGGCTCCTGCCTAAAAGCACAAAAGCTGAAATGGAATAGTTAAGTATGAAATTGTATCTGCACAATATGCAGCCACTGCATGGGCTCAATGTAGCTCAAAGTTTTCTTTCCTTCTGGGTGGACCAAGAGGCAGCATGTGTTTCTCAGCTCTGCCATTTTCCCAATTGTAAAGACAAATTGGAGGGGTTGACTGGTCACTTCAGTGAGACAGTAACTCTCTCATTTTAGCTCTACACCACGGTGCAGGCTGTAACCACTAACCACAGTGCTGATCTGAGACAACCCAGAGAAAAACTCCCACAAGAGATTGCTCTGCAAGGAGGAAAATCTTCTAGGTCTTCTGCACAGTGGGAATTACTACTCCTGAACATGCACCACTGAGATACTACTTGTTCAGATTCGTGTAGGAAGGTGGTTGTGTTCTAATCACACATCCTATCTATGGTCAGATGTGGAACAGTGAGATAACCAAGTACATGTTTAAATCATTCTGGTTTTAATAAGTTTTAAATGTATTGGACACTTAACTCTTACTGCAGTCAATAGAAGCTAGGTATCTCAGTCTCTTTAGAGACTTAAGAGTACTCCTTAATTTCCATGTGGATTAGGAGGGAAAGCAAATTGGGGTGCTATGCGAAGCAGATGACAGGGAGAGCAGTTGCTTGCACAGGATTCTCTGCTGCAAACAGCTAACACAGCTCTTGGAATTCATATTGCAGTGTACAGTGATAATTTCTCTTCCACTTCCCTTCTAAGAGCTGGCAACTGCTGTAATCATTTGATCTTAAGGTCTTCATGCATGCCGTCACTCACTGGTGGTTAGCGATTTGATAAAATTGATTTTTCAGCTGTGATTATACCCTGTTCTGGTGCCTGGAGCACCTCCTCTTCTTCTTTCTTCACTGCCCTTGTTATCTGCAGAGCTGTTTCTCTCACATTTTCTCACTCCTCTCTATGACTGCAGTGGTTGTTGTGCAGGGCTCTTTCTCCCTCTTAACTATGTTATCCCAGAGGACATAGAAGGTGGCTACCACCATCACTGATGGGCTTAGCCTTGGCCAGCAGCGGTTCTGTCTTGGAAACACCTGGCATGGGGGAAGGTTCTAGCAGCTTCTTACAGAAGTCACCCATGCCTATTGCAGAGGGGATTGGACTAGATGACTATTCTGTGATTCTGTATTCCTATGATTGTGTTGTACAGCACAGACATGTTCTTTACTGAAGGGAAAAAGCATGGGTCTATATGAGGACACCCTTGAGAAAGCTGGTAACTGATAGCTACCCATGCCCCCTCCTCCCCAGGAAGCTTTGTTTGCCTCCAATTGAGATTTGGGAAAGTGTGCTAATATTAACCACTTCCTGCCTCACTGCAGCTTCCTCCCTCTCTGTTGACCAGGGCTGGCAAACATCTAATTTCGCACTGATCCACCACTCACCCCCAGTGGGCTTCCACTACCCTGAAGCTTTAGGGCCTGTCACAGGTATCTCCAGCTAGATCCTAGCAGGGACATCCTCATCAGGATCTGCACCTGCCCCCATGGCTCCTCTCTGTGTCCTCACACAAAGCAGTCTTGACTCTCTCTGCTTCCTTCTACGATGAAGGACAGGGAAGAACTGATCTTAACATGTCCCCACAAAGTGCCTCACTTCAGAGAGGACCATCTGACAGATCCGTTTCTTTCACCCTCAAAGCATTCTTTCTATGATCAACATCGTTTGGAGTCAGGATGATACCCCAGCTAGGAATATTTGGGCCAGCAGTCTTGTTCTTTCATTACTTCACAGGGACAATATTCCTTTTCCTATTTCAAAGCTTGGTTTCTCCCAAAATACTTCTGAATATTGCTAGCTTTCAGTGAATTGACACCTGACCCAGCCAGTCATTTTTCTCTACCAGTCATCAAGTGGAGAATTTTGCTGAAACAAGAAAGCAGCTGCCACAAATACAGGACTTTCACTGCAATTTTCCCAGTAATTATCTGTGATAAACACTGTGCCTCAGTTGTGCTGGTGAAGGGGATAGACTCCTACCAACTGAGCTCAGATAGAAGGTTCCTGGAAGTCCTGAAGTAATCATATGGGGATGCTCAAAATATTTGATACAAACAAACACAGCAAAAGAGCTTGCACTCTGATGCCTCAATGTTATTACTGAGCTTAACTGTGAAATGAGAGCCACTGTAGTTACTAAATTCATGTTCTCTGTTACTGAGATGCTATTGCCTGATAACCATGAGCTATACCTCAGAAGTCAGAAATAACTGCTGCTCTACAGAAGTGGAACTGATGGCAGGATTAATGACTCAAAAAACAAATTCTTCTTACATTATGGTGTTACAGAAGCAATTTATCTCCTTGCAAGTTCATCATCATCTGAACCAGCTGCAAAGTTTCAGTACTCAGATGTTGAGGACCATCTTAAGAACACAATGCAGCTGCATATGCAAGACTAACCATTAAGTGCTGCCATATGTGGACCAAGGAGAAAATTAACGTTTGTTCCTCATAGCCTGTTTCAAATGGGAAGCTCTGGGAGCAGAAGATACCTTGCACTTAACCGCCATGTAGTCATAAAAAGAAGCATAGTCTGTAACAGCTATGATTGCTTAAGCAATAACATAGATTGCTACATCTAAAGCACATATCAGCTAAAAACAATAACAAAGAAATGGCTACAAAAATGGTGATCAAATAACGAGTATAGGAATATTTGTGTGGCTGGTTTTTTATTGGTTATTTGTCATAACACCCTTGTAAGCTTAAAGTATATAATCAAGCAACTTTGTTAAGTAAATGATTCTGCACCTGCATGGGGTCTGTGACATCATACACCACACTCTCATACTTCTCCATGCAAGATGGTTTTAGGTAAAGAAAGACTGAACTTCAGAATCTATCCCTCTGCTCAGATGTGTCATCTGCCCACAGAAGGGGAAGGAGAGATCATGCCAACAGCTGGAGAGAAGCCCTCAAGCATGTAATGAAGATTCTTCTTGGTTAAGTAAAATGGAAGGTAAGCGCGAGGCCATTCCACCCTGTGACAAAAAGTGCGTGGGAAAAGCCAGTAATTTTGCTGCTCTCCCTAAAAGTTTTCTCACAGTGTTGCATTAACTTTCTGTTTACACTAATTTTCCTTTTCTGTCTCAGCTGAGTGCAACAGACTGTAAAAGGCAAGACAGAATGTTAGACTGGAAGTTTTTTGGAAGCAACAGGAGATCAGTGGTTATTGCTTACTCCTGCTGTGGAAGATGCCCCCTCGTTGAGGGCAGCACAAGGTTTTACTTTTACAAGCTCCCCTCTGATCATATATTAAATAAAAAGCTGCTATTTGAGTGAAGCAAAAAGAAGCTTTGAAATAGTTCAATTTGCTATAAGCCATGTACTGAGGATGCTTTGTTTTGGAAATGTCTTCAGATGATTTTCAATGAAGTTTAAATCTCATCATTCTCATAATTAGAAAAGATCAGAATCAAACTTGTTTCTTCTAATAGCCATAAATGTAGAGATTGCTCACTGCCTCTAAATTTATCTTGTTATATCTAATGTGATAAGATCCTATGTTAAACATCTTTCATCTTCTCTCATTCTGCTGCTCTGCAAAGCCCACAGTGTTTTTCAGTCTCTGTTAGAGTACCTTAGCACCCAAGGCTTTGAAGCTCTTCTAGACAGCAGCTTATTCCTGGGGTAGTTGCAAGCCTGCTCTCTCAAGGTGGATCTTGTCTGCTCCTATCCCACTCAAATCCTTTGATCTTCAAACTAGATTCTGAAGCACTGCCGCTGCACTAGGACTTCTAAGCACTTCTCTGGGGTGCCAAATTCTGCCCAGCAGCCCCTCCTGAGTGTTTAACCTCTCTGTCTGCCTGGTTCCCCTGTCTCCTTCCACAGCACCACAGCTTTAATGTTTCACTCTACCCCACCAAGAGTGCAGGCCTTTACTGTTGAGCTTTTCAGGAATTACAGTGTTCTTAGGGGGAAACAAGATCTTCTGCTTGTGTTGAAGACAATTCAAGAGTTTTCTTCCAGCACCCTGAGAAGCCCAGAAGAGATATTAGCTAGGTCTCCTATACACAAAAGTATGTCAAACTGTCTTCAATCCCATCAGGAGCCTGTTGTTTCTCTTTCTCCCCTCCAAATTGCTGTAAAGGCTAGGATCATCAATAAGGTGGGTTTCTTTTTCTTCTAAGCCACAGCACTGTAGCCTCTTCAGGCCTATCCCATACTGAAGCAGCAGGCCAGCTGCAAAACAGCTCACTTTCAGCAGGAAGTCATTGAGTTGCAATGACAGGCCATTGCTCTGGGTCGTAAAGGAAGAAAGTGATCAAACAGGCACCAAGCACGGGAGAAAGTCCACGAGGGCAGTGGTGGTGCTGGGGGTTGTAATGGATTTCACAAGCTGTACAGTTTGACAACCTGCAGCGGGTCCATACACCTGCATTTTACAGATGAGGACTTTGCACACAGACTCATTAAACAGCTTAACCAGAGTCACCCATGAAGCCTGTAGCAGACCTGTGAACGTACCTTGGGAGATGCAGGTCAGTGCCATATGGGACAGAGGGCCCTTCCTTGGACCACATTTGGCCAAAAGTCATCTCTCGTAGTGCTGGGAGCAGAGGTGGATGGTGGGAGCACAGCTGCATCAGTCAGGATCACAGTGTTGCTCTGCAGAAACAAAGTGCAACTGGGAGACAAGGAGAAGGTGGGATGAGCAAGGGCAATGCAGGGACAGCTACAGAGGGTGAGAGATCCAGTAAGAGACACAGGAGAATAAAGACAACAAAGTTGGTGAGGAAAGTCAGAAAGGAAACTGAAGAGGAAACTGTATTCAAAGGGAAGGTGCTTGAAACAATCAATCAGAGGACTTATCAAGCCACCATCTTATGGGTACTTGTGCAGTGGTCAACATGGCTACATTCCTGGTCTGACTGGCCTCGGGAATAACAAAGGCAAAAGGCATTTCTGAGAACAGTGCTTTTTACCTTTCACAACCCATCAAACTAATGGGAAGGAAGAGTACCCCAACCCCTTGCTAACACCACTGCACAAATTTGACAGTGAGGAAGGTTCTGCACCACACAGCCCGAGTATGCCTCACCATGCTACACAAGGACTTCAGCCCTGGTCCCGCACTGCATCACCACTGCCTCCAGTTCAGAACTTACACCAGTTTAGGCTCCAAATACACAGCAGAGAATCCTCCACTGTCCTTCATTGCTCCTTTCTGTGCCTAACTGAGACCAGATAAGAATTTGTGCTTCTTTATGTGCAGTTTTCTGCAATAAAGGTTAACACAAGGCTATAAGAGACATCAGTGTCCCCATGCTTTTCCATTTAGGTAGGTTTAATATCACACAGTTACCTTTCCCTTCTCCATTACAACCAGGTCCTCAGTAGGGACCCTCCTCTCGGCACCTTGTGCTGGTGGGCAATACCTGGAGTGGCAAAACTCCTGGTTTCCCCAGGGTTCTGGCAAATTCTCTATGTGAGATTTTTCTGCACTGCCACAGCTTTGAGCTGGAGTATTCTATGAGATATCATGTTTGTTTAAATAGTGACCACAATTCATTAATGATCATTTCAAACAGCTATGTGGTCCAGGCTGGTAGCAAACAACAAAATCCTGTGGTTTTAGATTAAACCCTGTGGTTATGAACAAAAGCCAGGGGAGGAAAGGGACAGTCATACTGCAGGAAGCGGTCTGTCTTTACCTATGTGGTCAACTTATCACAGCACAACTTTCAGACTCCTCTACTCTTGGAACCCAAGATGAAGAAAATGAGCTCTGACTTTGATTAGGTTTGCTTGACCTGAATGGTCTCTTCCATATTCTTAGCTGTTGCAAGTTTGTTTCAATTTACATCCCCAATGCCTCAAGGCAGCACAGGGAAGATCAAGTAACAGTAAAATTATTCATTAGCACAATTTGGATCTAAAAATCAGTTGACCTGAGCAAAAGCACATAAATGACAAGAAAATGTACAGGTGCTATTGGCTGCAAAAGACCATGCAACTGAACAGCCTTCAGTTTGCTTCCCATGACCAGCAGATCCTTGGTGATCAGAAAGAACAGTTATACAAAGGTGTGAGTCACGATGAGTCCTTTTCTCTTTTTCATTTTGAAGACCACAAAAGTAAACCACAGTGGGAGAGAAGCAACCAAAACAGAAAAAAGGCTGCTCTGCAAGGTTTCTTGTTCCGTGATGCATGGGTAAGTGGCCTATATTTGTGACCTCATTTTTCTCTCAGGTTTGTAGCTGTGCTGCAGAGATTTGATCCATTGGCACAAAGCCTGCACTGTGCAGCAGCAGGAATGGTCAGCTCTGGGTACACTGACCGCTGAATGAGGCACGTGGCCCTCTAACTTTTATGCTTTCTAACTTCCATACAGCCCTAAACCTGAACCAAAGCTTAAATGCTGCTCTTCAGCAAAGGGACAAAAGGAGATGTAGAAACAGACAAACACCAACCTCGCTCAGACACCTCGCTCTGAATTGCCCCCAAAACCCCAAGCTAATGGGTAGAGCAAAGCCCCTGGTGTGAAGGGGCTGGCTGTGGCTGGCTGTGGTGGTGAACATACACTGCAGTGCAGGAAGAGGGTCTCTCTGGTTCTGCTCCTACCTTTAACAAGGGAGAGGAGAGTAACCAACATTTATAGAGCTGCCCCTAAAAACCACACCTTCCAGGGGCAGAACAGCTCTTTACATGGTTTGCACTGCAGACAAGCCATGCCTGCCCTGTGCGCTGCTGGAGCTGTTGTGTTATGAGTTATTTCTGTCACACAAAAAGCAGTGGGCCAAGTTATGAGGTCATATAGTCTATGTACGCAGCTACAGGCATGCAACTCTTCATCTCTTCCCAGCAAACGTATTTTCCAGCATGTCCCTTACACCAGGTCACTGCCAAAGCCAAAGTTCACCTTCTAGATTGTTGTTTACAAACAGGATTCTCACTTTCTGCTTCAAAACCAGAGTGCTCTTCACAGTTAACCTCATCGTGCTGCTGTTACTTCTTCAGACTTTCTAACTTTTAACACAAATGAATCCCTACATCTGCTGCCCTGAGGCCTAAATTGCAGCAATCAGAAGCTGCTTCACTGCCAAGAAGACAGCCATGCACCCCAGGGAAGGGAGCACAGCTCCAGCCATCCCTTTGGCATTCCAAAGGGAGTTTCTCACACCAAGCCGTGGCTCTGGTGCTGACTGTGGGTACTCTCACTGTTTCAATCAGCTGTATGCAACTTGCTCTCTGCTACCACCCCCTGCCTTCACAGCTTCACTGTGCCTTGGGCTAGCCTCAGTTCATGGGTTTGTGCTTGATTTCTTCTTCTTTGTATAAACTGCATTAGCTTGGCTTCCTTCAGATTAGCACTTGGCACTCATTTCCACCTGGATTTTAGTACCTCTTTTCTTACCTAGCTTTTCTGGTTAGATGAGATCTATGGACCCAGTGCATTCAGGCTTTTTGTCTGGTCCTTCCAAGTCCTTCAAACAAAGTTACAACAAATTAGCACACACTGACTGAAACCAGAAACTGGTGGAAGAGGAGGTATTAACGAATTTTAATTTCTCTGTCATGGAAGAAGTCCATGAGAATTTGTCTTATTTCTCTTTGGCAACATCAGCTTTCTAACGTCAGCACCTCCCTGTGTCTGTAACCGCACAGTGCAAAAACCTGCTGAAAATGCAGGCTTTCTCACAGTTCTGTTTAATAGTTTCTGTAAAGGTGCCTAATCTAAAAATTCACTTAGGGTTTAATTAACCCAGTCTGCTGACAGGGTATAACTGAGCAGAACCACTTTTGCAGTGCTGCACTTAACAACAGCTGGGGGGTTGTTGCTTTTTTATGGCAGTGTGTTACTTAAATCTACAATTTGTTCCCTAAAGAATAACTTTCATATTTCTTCCATTAATGCATGTTAAAATATGAAGCTTATGCATACATAATTCTGATTTCCAGGATTGTTTTAGTCTCTGAAAACTAGAACTAGTATTTTGGAATTTCCTCTTGATTTGCTTGGAATCTTTTTAATTACTTATCTCTCAATTTTATCAGTTTCCTTTTAATGAGCAGAGCACAGCCCTCCTACTTTACAGTTCCGAGGAGATGAAGAAAACATCAGTCAACATGTCAGCCACTCACTTGAGCCACTTTAACACTATAAGGGTGCTTTTAATTACAAAGGTTGCCAGAATAATTCTGTAAAAAAACAGCCTCTGTAAAACATTTCTTAGGTAGGCAAATATCACACTGACTTCAAGGAAATGCATGATTCGAGATTTTGCCTAAATTCATTCCTAATTCACCCACAAGCCAAAATTATTTAGATTGTTCTAAACATCTTTAATCGTGTTTAGAAAGGATTGGAAACACTGCTTAGGGAGGAGACAGGAGAGGCATCGATGATCAGGGCAGGCATGGCTGAACAACCGGTTTGCACACAGCCATCCCCTTTAGTTCCCTTTGCCATCTGTTTGACCACGCGTACTCCTCCAAACCACCATGACCCCTCCCTTTTCCCCTTTTAGGTCCTGGTCCTAAACATCTAACAGAAAACGTGCACTCCCCAAAAGATCCTCCTTAGCATCCCACTGCCAGCCTATGTAGGTCCCTCATCCCATGGGCACCATGGGATGGTGCCTCTCCTGGGACAGCCCAGGGAAGAAACAGGGGGCTTCAGGAGCTCCAGCTTGGTATGGGGGTCTCCCTGCCCTGCATTCATAAGAGTTGAATGTTAATGCTATAGCCTAACATTCACCTACATAAAATTAGGCGGACTGCACCATCCGCTCTCCTCACACAACAGTTCCCAGCCACATTTCATCTCCCAGGCAGACTGCACTGCACTCTGAGCAGGAGGTTTGGTGTCCCTGAGGGGCTTGTTGGCCTGTATGGCTGAGGTGTGCAGAGCTTCACAGCGCCAGGCCTCAGGAAGGGAGCTGCAGGATCAGAGGAGCCCACAGCAGCGACCACTGGACCTGCAGGAGTTACCTTGTTCTGCCTTTTCCATTTGTGGAGACGTGCTTTTAAACACATCTAACACAAAACATGAGAATTATATGCCTAAAAGATAACCTGAACATCAGTTTAAAAGAGATTCTACCATGATCACCTAGGCCAAAAAATGTTGCTGGAGACACTGCTCTGCTGCACACCACCCCTTTCCCAACATTGCCTCTTGCAGCATGCCCTGAAGGACATCTGCCAGCCCAAACAGACCATGTTGTGAGCACAAGGTGGAAGTTTTCCATTTCAGAGAAAAATAAGCTGAAGAAGGTTCTTGCTCTGAAGATGCATGTGATGATAGTTGTACAGGGGAACTGTGCAAATGACCTGATTTTACTACCTTGTATCTGTTGTGGTTACCCCATAGCATAGAGCAATTGAAACAAAACAATTAAAGCTGCTAGGGAACTGAAAAACAACTTCTAGTGATCTTGTGGCTTGGTTTTTAAACACAGATCCAAGTGTGGGGATCATCTGAAGTTACTCACACAGTGCACTAATTACATTCTAACTTCACCATTTGTAAGAGATTCCTTCAACAACATATGATTTAAACCATTATAGCAGAGTGGAGGTTAAACTACATTTGCAAATGCTGGCCTTTCTTCATGGGACAGTCTGTGCACACATGAAACACGAGCAGCAATAAACATAGCAAAATAGTTTCTACATGCAAACAAGGTAGTTTGCATGCACACAGGCAGCCAGACGGGATCTGTCTACCCCCATAGTAACTCATCTTCCATACAAAGGTCTGGTTTGGTAGAATCACGGGATAATTTAGGTTGAAAGTGCTCTCTGGATGTCCAGCTGCCTGCTCAAAGCAGGCTTAACTTCAAAGCTAGATCATTTGCTCTGTATCTGTCCATTTGAGTTTTGACAACTCCGGTGATGGATAATTCACAGCCACTCTGAGCCCATGCTCTTGGACTATTCTCATTGTGATTTTTTAGGCTTTATTTCATATATGCAGCTGGAATTTCTGAAGCAATTTGACTATGATCCTTTCACTGAGCACCTCTAGGAAAAGTCCAGGCCAGATTTCCATACTAGTCCCCCATAAGCATGGAAGACCACAGCTTAACCACCCCACGTTTACCTTCCCTTGTACAGACAGAACAGCCCCAGCTCCTCAAAGGACACATCCTCCAGCCCCATCACCATCCTCTAGTCCCTCTACTGGGCTCTGTTTTATTGGCATCTTTTTTACCAGGGGAGCACAAACTGAACACAATACTCAGGGTATGGTCTCACAGGGAAGGGGATATAGGGGAAATAACCACTTCCCTCATCCTGCTGGCTACACAAGCATAGCCACAGGCTGACTCACTCTTTCAGGCTTTCACTCTTTGCAGCTTCTCCCAACCCCTCTTCTGCAAAGCTGCTTTTTACCCAGCCCATCTGCCTACAGCTTGGCTACATAGATGCTCTAGGAGAATTTGGCTAAAGCCAAACAAAATGACATCCATGATCGCCGTCAGAGCCATGACAGAAGGTGATCACATTGGTCAGTCACAATTTGCCCTTCATAAACCCACACTGCCTCTTCTCAGTCCCCTTATTTCCTTTCATGTACTTAGAAATGACTGCCACAAGGACTTGCATCCCAGGAACTGAGATAAGACCACCTGGTCTGTACCTTGCCAGATCCTTTTTCTCACCTTTTTAAAAGCTACCTCAGTTTTTCTTTACCTTCACCACTAGGTCACCCCCTTCCATTCAGCAGCAGGCCCACCTTTTCTTTCATCTTCCTTTTACTGATGTACCACTTGAGGAAACCCTTCTTGCTGCGTTCACATATCTTGCTAGTTTCAGCTTCAGCCAAGCTTTGATGTCTCTTGTACCATGCTTGTACGCCTGTACAGTTCCATGTCCATCCCTTGTAGCCCATCCTCACTTCCATTTTCCACACAATTTTTTGCTTTTAAGCGCAGTCAGGAGTTTCTCAATAAGCCATTCTGTCTCCCTGCTATGCCTACTTGTTGCTTTTCCATACCAGAAGGCAACCAGCTATGGCTTCCTTCAGGGCAGCCTTCTAAAGGTTCCTGAACATGATAGAGTTCACTTCCCTGAAGCCCACATCTGTTCCTTGGCCACTTGTTTTCCTCTCTGCTGTGTTTTTAACTCTGTCATCTCATGGCCACTGTAGCCAAGATTGCCATTGACTACTGCATTTAAGCACTTCTTATTCCTGGGCAGCAGATCTAGAGTACCTCTCTTGGTCCCATCCTGTTGTGAACCCAAGTAAAAGACAGTCCCTAACAGACTCTAAGTCTCCTGACTTGTTTGTCTTCTGCAATGCTGGCCTTCCTGCAAATTGGAAGTGGTTAAAAATCCCCATGAGAACCACAGCATGCAATCAGGAGACATCTTGAAAGCGTTTAAGGAAGGCTTCATTCTCTTCCTTTTCTTCATTGAGTCATCTGCTGCAGATGCCGACCACAATATCCCCTTTATTAGCCTACATTTCAGCCTTGACAGCAAAATCTTGGTGGACTCTCAGGGTTTTCTCTATTTCAGTTATGCTCTGCACATTCACACTCTCCTCTATAGACCTTCCCCCTCCATTTTTCTTCTGTGCCCGCTCGTTAAACTTGTGTCCATGCATTGAGCACTCACTCATGCAAGCTCTTCCACCAGTGTTGTCATCCCAGCGATACCACAGTTTAGTGACTGCACAGACCGCCTCACTTTCTTGTTTATTCCACTGCACATTTGTTTGTGGAAAAGAACCTCCAATTTCCTGCACTGAAGGATGTCCTTCCCTCAGACTCTCCTGTATGCATTACCTGAAGGCATGGGTGTCCACACCCAACAAACCTAGTTTAAACTCCCCACAAGGCCAGCAACCCTGTCAGCAAAGATAATAATCTTCATCAGATGCATCTCGTCTTTTCCTTGCAGACCTCATTCCTCAGAGAGACTGTGACAGCAGACACATACTAGATATGGGCTGAGGCAAGGAACAAACAGGTCTGATGGGCAGAGGGTGCCTTCATCCCTCTGCAGAACTCTGTGACTACTGTTTTCTGTCACTTTCTCTCAGCCTCACTGGCTCTGACAGCATGGCTAGATGCATCTCCTGCCGAGATCTCTCTGTAAGCACCTGCAGCTGGAGAAAAAGCTTTCATGTTTTTTTCCTCCATAGAAATTCTAGCCCTCCCCTGGTTAAACATTGCCTCCTTCCATGCAATGGGGGATTGGGGTTCTTGCTTTTTACAGTGGCCACAAAGTACCTTTGCCCTTCTGTTGGCATTCCAGATGCCATCCATCTTGCTTCACCTGGCAGCTCAGTGTCGCCATCAAAGCACAGCTCCAGCAGGTGAGACTTCTGTGACCCCAACCCCTAAGAAGCCCCAGGCAATTCCTGCACTTGGACAGCCACATGCTCTTCAGCATTGTGTCTGGGTTGAGGTATCTCATATGCTGGGGTAGTTGATCTCACTAGCGCTAAGGACTGTCTTGCAGCTCATCACCTATCATCACTGTGTCCTCTACTGGTCTCAAACACCATCTATGGCATTACTGTTCAACTTCTTTCACCAGCTCCTGCCTATTTGCCCAAGCTAGTAACAGTGACCCTCAGGTGTTCAGAAAGACGAACACAAGCCTGCTCTGCTCCCCTGCAGCCAGCAGGCACCCTCTCAATCTCTCATGTCCTAGTTGCATCTCTTCCATCTTATGAATGCTGGCTGGCTCCCCTCAGGTAGGCTGCTTCTTCATGCACTACACACTGACCAGGCAAGAGGAGCCTAACACCTGCCTTATCCCCATTAGATTTCCTGCTCAGTGTGCAATCCCCTCACACTGCTTTTTTTTTTCTCCCAGCTGCAGTTCATTCAACCTGTATCAGGTCTGCATTTCTTCTCCTGCACTGTGCTTACAGAGCTTTAAAACACCTTTTTGGGGAGATTACACAAAGCATGCTTTTCCCCTAGGTCAAGTGACAGGGCAAAAACCTCAACACAGAAAGCAAACATGCAATTCCTGGAACAAGGCAAGTATTCCCCAAAATACCCTGTAAGTATATGCTCAAAATTGTTGCGATCTACTGTCCCTCAGCTACTGTATCCAAACAATGCTCAAGGACTGCTCTAGTACAAAAGAATGACTTTCCATCTTTTTCCTGTACTTACTCATTTATTGACAATTTTTCCCCTCAAATGATACAATGGACTTAATGAAAGTGATGTATTTTGAGGCCTGAGAAAAAAATAGGCACTTCTTTGAACAGCAAGATATATACTTATGTTTTGCCCTCTGAAATATATTAAAAAAATAAGTGATTTGGGAAAAGTTACACAACAACTTTGGACTGTGGTTGATGCTAAGACATTATGGACATATTCCCAAAAATGACATATTGTACACACGTTTTTTCCTATTATCCTGTACTAAAATATATATGTATATACAAAAATTAATCACAGCAGCAACAAACATTAGTACACCAGTAGACCAAAACCAGAACCTGTATGCTAGAGGTTACTGGGCTTTGGGGATTTACCCCCCCCCCCCCCCCCCCCCCCCACATACTCACCTGTTTTATGAGAATTTAATACTATTCATGACATAAACAACAGAACTGCCACTTTTTAATATCCACTGCATTTCTTAGTTTCAATCTTTGGGTATCTCAGTGACCTTGAAGAGCCCAGTTCCTTTTGTTTTTGGTAGAAATCCAAGACAGTCAGTCTTACCTTGCAAGTTTTATTTTTGCGGTGCTGAATTAATTATAGGTTGCCCATAGAGGTAGCTTTAAGATGAATGAGAGCACTTACAAATCTACCAAAACTGCACCTCCTGCAATTCAGTTCAACTTCTCTTTTGGCTCTACCTGATAACAAAAACATCAAACCAAAAAGACCTATCAAAACCAATGTATCTAGCACTCATTCCTGACATGAACACAAAGCAGTCATCTTGGCTGCTGCGCAAACAATTCTAAAGAAAACAGAAGTTAGCTTTTAGCTACAATTGAACTCTCCACAGATGCAGAAGGCTGGGCTTTGTAGAAATTATTTCATCAGTGAAAATTACAATGCTAAAAAGCAAATGTAGTAGCCCCCCTTCCTTATTATCATCACCCAATCACCTTGTCACCTACACTGGCATTTAGGTTGCCTCAAGAGCTAGATATATAGTGTAAATGAGGATTAAATTATCAAACTAGTCTGAAGCTGAGAATGTTTTCATTACAGCTGATGAATATATCACTCATGAGGAAATTTTATCAGATGTACACAGTTTCTCACTTTGCTTAAAGAAAAAAAGAGGAAAAAAAAAAGATGGGTGGAATACAGTAACTTCACTACAAAAAGACAGGTAAGTTTTCATAATCCACTTTCATTACCACATTAATAAGGAACTGTCAGCCATAGGTTAGTCCTGAACTTTTTACTTCTGGAAATCACAGGATTTGTTAACCAAATTTTAAAGTGTGTTTAGCAAAAAGCATGCTTCTAAGCAGACCTAACCAGCAGAGAACTGCACAAACCAGTCTTAAGTGGCCCTCTCAAACACTTCCTTCTCTGTTCACAGAGATGTCTGCAAAAAGGCAGAAGCAGTACAGAACAGCTAGACAGGAACATTCCCATTTTTTATTATGAGGTCCATAAAGACAATGTCAGGTATTAATTGCATTATGTCCTTCATGGACAAGCCTAATGTAAAATACCAAATAATGTGATTTGAAATGTAGAGCAATGCAAGCAAGCAAGAGAGCTTAGCTTGCCAGACATGTTTAAGTAACTCAGACTAACAATTGTAAACAACACAAAAATCTGCAAATCAAGATTGGATTATTTTTTCCCTTTGTCTGTTAAATCATAAACCATTTGATAACTCAGACTGACACCCAGTAATCCTACTCAGTCTGGTCTTTATCATACTTTAGGGTTCACCATCAGGAATTGCAAGATGCTTTAGAATTAGAAGAAACCTGAGCATGCACACACTCTCAATTGTAGACCAGACTAACCCTTAAAAAAAAACCCAGATTTCAAGAACCCCTCCCCAAAACACACAATTCTTGCTCAATTGTGTAAGTTTAAGATCTTTGGTTCAGGAAGAGTCAAAAATACAATTTAGCCAGCATAACAGCTTTATTTTGCAGTTTGAGTTATTACACACAATTCCGTAAAAGCCCACAGGAAGAACAGCATGGACACTTCATACTGTCTGGCACTTCCTTAAATTACAGCCAAAATGCAAGGTCTCCAATTGACTCCCAAGGCAAGACAACATCATCTTGCCATTAACAAGAGTCAGGTTCACACTTAAAATACCTAATTAGTTACTTAAAAGGCCACATCTTCAAATCCAATTAGAAATCATTAAATAAGGATTTTGTTTCTTTTGGCATGATAAATTGTCCCATATCCTACAGCCAACAGGCAACGGAACATCATGTTTTCCCAAGACATAAATAACTGCGTCTACTTTATTTCATACACTTAAAAAAAAAAAAAAAAGAAAAAACAGTATCGGAAATCAATTGTTCCCAGGTGTTCAAACAGAATTTTATTTCCTTCATTCATGCTGTTGCATTTCTCCAAAACACAAAAAATATCCAAACTTAGCCCCAAACAAACTTCATATATAGTATCTCGAGGCACATGTTTCCCCATACTTAAAGGGATTTATTTTTCCCCCCACAGGATGCGTATGTTACAACATTGTTGCTATATGAAGTCTATGGCACACTGATTTTTGGGGTGGAAAAAAATAAAATCTGTATTCAGCTGCTACAATATGGCACAAAGTTAGAAGTTAACACCATAACTAAATATTCTGATGCTTTTTGCTGGCTGTTTTGGGGTGCACATAAACAAAAGGCACGCTTTTCCTTTCTCAGATCATCTATGTACTGTACAAGCCTAACTTCCCAGCACTGCACCATGCCTGCTGGCCCAGTGCAAACAAAGATTTAAAGTCAGCATCCAATGCTAGTAGCAGCTCTATATACTTAACCAATGGCTTTAGTTTAGCACGCTACTTCCACTGTGGTGACCACTGATAAGCAGCCAACAGTGTTCCTAAAAAAAAAAATAAAATTACAAAGCCTAAAAAAACCCCCAAAATTAAATTATTTTTATTCACTTACATGTATATTTTCCAAGTGTGTTCACAATGTTCAGAAAGTGCACATTTTCAGAAAGTTTCAGTATTACAAATGTCAATGACCCATATGTTATAGCAGCGCCATGTACAACAGTACTGTTAAAGAACTATCAATGTTTCCGTTACTGACCCTGTTTTGCAAATGTATAATGAAAGTACAAGAATTAGCTCCTAGCTAGAACTTAGTGTCTGTAATGTCTTCTGCAAGGTATTTTCCAATATTTGGATGCAATTCTGTACAGCAGTTAATCTGAAAAACAAGGTTAGTGGTTTCACTTTCTGGCGCTCATTTTTACACAATAAGGATTTTCAAGAATGAATGTGAACTTACAGCACATGAAGAGCCCTCAGCAATAAAAGCTCCACAAACCATTACGACATTGCTAAAAACTTAAACCACTAAGATTTAGTTAATGATTTGTGGATCTTTACAAAATTACTTCTTGCAATTTAACAACAGGTAACATCAATGAAATTGTCATGTATAAAAACAGCTTAGGTCTTCAACACCAATGATCTGAAAAACACATTTAAATACGAATAGTCAGTTCAGACTAGTGCTAAACTTAGCTCTTAAATATAGCTAAATTTGGACTTGAGAGTTTAAATACTCTGTATTTGATGTGCCTAAAAATGTCCATCTTTCAGAAGAGTCTGAAACCCAGCAGTTTCAAGTAAATCTCGAGCAACTGGGTATTTGTGGTTAGTTACCATATATATGTATTATATACTGACTCGAGAAAATTGTGTTAAAAGAAGTACGAGTTGAACCATTGCCTCTGAAGGTTCCTGCTTTGGTTACCTTTAAAAAAAAAAAAAAAATCAGACTGTTACAATAACAGTGCAAGTTTATTATAAAGCCACATGCTTCTCTGTCACTGCTCTCTTATCAGTTGTTTTTTATTATGCCCACTGCCAGCAGTGAACATTCTGCGTGGAAAATCCACCTCCTGCTGTAAAAGTTCTGGCTGAACCAAATGAAGAAAGTATCAGACTCAAATGGCAACACAATATTTCATTTAGTTTGTGTTAAGAATATTTAAAAGCCTTCTCCATGTACAGTCCTTTTGAAACACAAGGCACAAATAGAGTGGATGTTCCAGCAAGAAGTGATTGTCTGAAATTAACAGTCCACAGCAGTCTTCTAGTCCAGCACAATGAAACATTTTTGCTGTTCAATTCTATGCCACGTCTTCTAGATAATCTGCCACGTCACTTAACTGGGAAATAGTAAGGTCTTGCGTGATGCCGTCAAGCTAGGAAATAAAGGGAAGTAAAAAAAAAATAAATCAGAAATCGTGGAAACAGTAAGCATTACTTCTTGTAGTCCATGCATCATCCCATCCTTTTGGCCTCAAGCCTTTTCAGTGAGATTTCATATTCCTTTAGGAGGTGCCCTTGAGATACAGGTAAGACATTCCCATGTGGAATATTAAACCAGTCTCAAATACATTTCATATACCTAGAAATAGACAGCAAATTGTGCTACTGAACAACTGCTGTGAGATCTTTGGTTTGTAATCTGCATTGTATCTAGCTTGGCAGGAATACTAGGTGTAAAAACACAGAACAAATAATGCAATCTAAACATGTATACAAGGAGCCTACGATAATGGCACATTCGTTCATAGAAGGTTAAAAGAAAAAAGACAAGAAGAATGTCAAGAAGAATAATTTTAAAAGAATCATACTTTATCACTGGCGATTGACTCTTCTGTCCCCACAGAAATTTCATCTATTTCTTCACCAATACTGATATCACTTTTTTCTGAGCGATGACTAGTACTAAAGAGAAAGAAAATTATAAATCTTTTCAAACATCCAGGCAATACATTCACTTTCACTGTATACCTCACATTTGATTGGAATTTCGTTTACTAGCAAGTTAAATATGAAGTTATTGAAAACCCCTTAACTGAAGGCTTTATACCTAGCTGCAGCCATGACAGATAAATACCCCTGGGGATTACAACAACACCTTTCACATCATGAAGCTGTTAAGCATTTAGTACTGACTACTCATGATGCTTTATTTTTAATTGAATATTTCAGCATACACTGTACTCATTATCTAATAGCATTAGTCTTAAAACATTAAGTGTGTGGTTCAGAAAAAAACCCCAACAACCAAACACCTTCAAAAAAAGCAACAACTTAATGTCTTAAAGTTAGCACCAGGTTTTTAAGGAACTTATTACCCCCTGCACAAAAGGGATCTGTTGGTTATGGGGGTTGTTTGAATTTTTTTTTAATTTGTTACTACATATATAAAATAACAACCAAGTTTAAAGGAGTTCAGAGATACTGACAGATTCCAGCAATAGTGAGTAGCTAAATATTATGCAATAATTCAAATATGCTAGTGGATATATTTATAATGCATGAACTATTATGGTACTGCAGTACCATCCTTCTCTTACCTGTTGAAGTCATCAGCATACTCGTCATCATCTCCATTTCCTAAGTAATTTTTAAAAAGGTATCAATCAAACCACTTAAGAAATGCCGAAGAATATATTCCTGCATCATAATGCATGGTTTAACAGCCAGCAAAAGTGTGAGTAGACTACACTACTTGTGGAGATTAGGAAAAGAAGATGACTTTATGTTTGTAATTAATAAATCTCAACCTCATTTACACAAACCGCTTTGAAATTGAACATACATTTTCAGGATGTTGTCTACATCGCTGAAGATGAAATCTAAAGAAGTGTCAGCTCTATTTTATGATAGAGCTGATAGTTCTTATATCACATCATCCTCATATTGCTCCTAGAGCTTACAAGGCAGCTTTCAAAAGGTGTGAAGGGCAAGGAAATATGCCACTGAAAAACAGTAAAGACTTGTCTGGCTATTTTTTTCCACAAATATAAACTCCCTCTTTTCTTAGAAACCTAGACAACAGAATTTAGCACTTGATATTAGCAAACATGCAGAGAATGAATCAAGTTTTTGCTGCATGTATAAAATACTAATCCACATACAAGACACTAGTTCTCACTTTTCTGCATTCCTTTGGATCAGATCTTGCTCTTAAATCCAGAAAGTTTTACAGTGGTGTTAAATATACTGAATTCAAATCTTTATTAAAACCTTTTACTTATTTCATTATTTATTTCAGTTTCTCAGACTCGTCTAAGAAGCCAGGACAGAGCTTACAGCTAAAAACATCATAGCTTCCTCAAAGCAGTTACTTGCCCAATTCTAGTGATCCCAGTTTTGCATTCACCAACCGCAGGTCTTTCAAAACAGTGTTTCTATGCAAATCTGTGACAAAACAAAAACATTTCTATCAGAAATTTTACTTCAACTCTTTAATAAGATCCCACTTAAGCATACCCATCAGCCACTTATAAATAGTATTCTTTTATACTAACCCTAAATAATTTTATAGTATTGTATATTCATATTATATCCCGTTTTCAGGTCTGAGCTCCACTAACATTTTAAAATGACAGTAGTAAACAGAGACAATCTCCCAGTATTCAGGATCAGGTTTTACAACATGAAGGCAAATATTCCTAAAGAACTTACATAAATAATGGAAGGTAACAATAGTAAGGAGTAAGTTAACTTCAGTTAAGAAACTGAGCAATAGATTTTTATAATCCTGAAAACTGCTTTATATACACAAAGACACACACATGTAGATGAGAATTTCATGCTTCAAAACAATCATCCCAATAATACATCAAAATTAGCATATGATCACTCCTTGAAAAAAACATAAGCAGAAGGGAGCCACAAATGTAATCCAATTTGCATTCATTACATTAGTAAGAATCTCTCCTACAGTCATCAAAACACAAAATAAGTCAAAACTTACTATCAGGCTCCTTTAGCAAAGGTGCACCAGTCAGGGAGCTTAACCCACTTTTTAAAGGTGGTGCATCAGAAAGGGATGCTAGACCTCCTGCTTTATTAGCTTCAGTTTTCCTAGAACAAACCAAATAAATAAGTACTCGACAGAGCTGTAAGATGTGCAAAATTACTTTCTCTTCTATATTTACTAAACTGTCATAAAATTCGGACAAGGACATTTACAGCAAAAAGAGCAAGGGGAAAGAACTATTTATTCTACAAACCTAGAAACAATAAGCAGTTCACTGTCACAAGTATCAAGCAAGATGTTCAGTCTGAAAGTAACTTTCTCACCTATGCAAAAACTTCTGCCTGCCTTCTTTTACAGGACAGAGATCCTGCACCTTCATCAGAATCACTGCTTTTATCAAGGGGCCTTTCATTATCCCCACATGTAAATGCAGTCAAAAAAAGATAGATTCAGATATAAATTAATATTTAAATTAGTTTGGTTTAGAACTAAAGGAGATTACATCCAACAAAACTATTATCCCTAAGAACAGTCAGCTCACAGAATGAAAATCTCTCAGTTGCAGCAAGATAAATCTCATCATCACATGTTAAAGTTGACTCAGGTACTACCTATTTCATTCACATATTTTAAGTGTTAAGGTCCTTTAATTGCAAGTAAAGGATTAAAAAAACATTATTTAAAAGAGATCAAGACTTCCACATTTAGTATTACCAGAACTGTTTGTTACTGTGATCCCATTCCTACTAGTAATAGGCAAAATTTGAATCATTAATTATATATCACCAAAATATCACATTTATCATCACATATGTAAACACCTCCAAATTTTGAATAATGTGTCAGAGGCCTAAGGGCAATGAAAACCACAGATGTCTCAGTTGTTCATTGCACCAAAGAGATAAGCTGGGGACATTATACAGTTTACATAATGTACCTTAAAGTGATACAGGTTTTTCCTACTTCTGTACATCCAAGAGATCCAAGATTACACTGTGCATTTCAAAGAACAGAATCACAGAAATGCACATTTCCAAGACAAAACATTACAGAACAGATCTAAACACAGTTACAAGCATGAATAATCAAACACCAGATAGTATTCTTGCAGACCTTTGAGACCTGAGGACAAAAATAAGCCTGTATGAAATAGAACTGGTATGTAACCTACCAGCCATAAGTTCTTTCTGGTTTGGGTATAGGATCGTCAAAAAAAGAATCTCCCTCTACATCATCTTCATCAACACCCGGATCACTTTTTTCTTTGGTATTCAAGTCTTTGTTTTCTAATTGAGGATCTAGGTCTGTTTCATTAGGCAGAAAATGAATGCTTCTTTTGCTTCCTTCCCCTGATGAATCACTTGTATCATTTTGAGTGATTTCAGCAGCCTTGAAAGATAAAGAATGAAAAAAGTATTTATGTCCTATAATACTGTGTTAATATAAACATACACAATAAAATATACACCTACCATCACTTTTAAAAATGTTAGCTCAAATTTATTAGTGCTCAGGAATTTATTAGTATCATCAGGACTCACACAAGAGAAAAAAGTTTTACCACATTAGAAAGGAAGTGCTCTTTATTGTTGCTGCCATTAAAAATTTCTGTTCCATCCTCTGAAATGGTTTTGCTACCCAGATCACCTCTAGTACAAAAGCAGACAATTTTAAAAAATGTTGTCCATCAAATAAAGAAATCTACAGACTGATTTGAACATAGGGGAGTTTGGTTTACAGCCTGAAAGTTACATGATACTTTATTAGTGTTATTTTGAAATTCAGCTATAAACAGCTACTATTTACAGCCACTGCCTTAAAAAAAATCAATTTAAACCCATGCAAATTCCTCCAACTTCTATATTAAATGCAATATTAGTTTTAAAGCAGCAAGCATAAGACAATTGCAGTTAATAACACCTTCTCCCTCCAAATACTAAAACCAAAAATGACACAAGCTTGATACTTTGAAAGTACATAACATTCAGTCTTTGTATCATGTCTATGGCTCCATCACACAGATATTCAAGCAGGTGAGAACTGGTCCATATGCTAACTCTTAAGATTAAGTAATACAGCTTAAGTTGTATCTTTATGGCCCAAAGAACAATATTTAAATTTACCTACAAATGGCATTTGCTTTGAATTCATACATTGTAAATCTCTGCTAAAGTTACATAACTGCTTTCAAATTGAAGTGATAGGTTAACCATGGCTAAAGGTTCAAAGAGCAACATGCTTACCTTGGGTTTCAGACTAATGGTGTTAATAAGATAAGTCAGAATGTGGTTTCACACTTGCACTTAAATGCAATTCTTTGCTGCTGCCAAGAGCTGTGGTCTTGGTCTCTCCTAGCACACTCCCTTCTACATTATATATATTTGTTGCCAAGTCACAGTCAGAGCCAGTTTAGCTCACAGGTTTGCTGAAAAACCACCAGAAAACCTTGTTTCAATCAGGAAGTCTAAACTGCTCAGGTTAACTTCCATCTTACTGCAGCTGAGACTGGCTAAAATTTCCTCCTTCTGCATTATTTCTACTCCAAGTATGTTGCGCAGGCAGAATATTTTCCCACCCTGCCTTTGCCAAGGAGAGAGATGGGAAAAGATGTATCCAAGGACTGTAGTCCTATTAAGAGGAGGGTGTAGTTCAACCAACAGCTGTTGCTGTTTGTATGAAGACATCCATAGAGAAACCAATTTTCTCCTGTTTCTGAGATAAACTTATTTTCATGAAGGATTCAGCAATACAGTATGAAAAGCATTTCCAGAACCTGTTCATCTATATCCCACTGCAATAGAATTATGATTTGCTTGCCACAGAGAATGTGTATAAATAATATAAAAAGCTTGATCATAAATTCCAACTTGTTGGAAATTATATTCTACCTACAACCTCATCACATCAGTGTGGGAAAGTGTGGGAAATTAGAGACCACCTTTCCACAGTCCTCCAAAGTTATAACACTAAGGAAACTTTAGGGTAAAATGCAGCTGCTACTTGGAGGATGGGATACAGTTGACATGCATGGAATCTACCCAGTGATAGTTCCCCAGGCAACCCTGCAACCTTGGCATATGTGTCATGGTTTGAGCATGTTTTGAGAGTGTTTTTGTTTAAGGTTTTTTCCAGCCAGGTGGAGGAGGGGAGTCCGGGAGGAAGGAGAGACAGGACACCTGACCCAGGCTAGCCAATGAGGTATTCCATACCATAGCACGTGATGCCCAGGATGGATACTGGGAAGGAGAAAGCTGGAGAGATGAGGCTCTGGAGGAAAATGGAGGAAGGAGCACGCGGTGCTCAGCCGGGCAGGGTGGAGTGAGTTATGGGTCGGTGGCTGGTGGGGTGTTGTATTCTCTTCACTTGTTGTTTGCTGTATCATTATTATTTGTAGTGGTAATGGCAGCGGTGATTCTGTGTTATGCCTTAGCTATTAAACCGTTCTTATCTCAATCCGTGGGGGCTACATTCTTTGGATTTTCCTTCCTAACTCTCCGGGAGTAGGGGGACTTGGTTTAAACCACGACAATATGCTAAGAGAAACTGAATGGAAGGTGGAGCCGAGTGAAGGCCCCAGAGCCAGGCTCTGTTATACTCCTTACAGGAGCAGGAACTTGAAGGCACCATGTACTGACAAACCGCACAGTGGCTGCCAAATAAGGAAACTATATTTCTATTTCTAAAAGCAAAGTGAGAGGATTTATTTTACACTCATCAGTAACACAGTGTGTATGACTAGAGTCACTGAAGCTCCATAGGCATAGAGTTAAAAACTTTAACCCTCTGTTACTATGGAGAAACCTGAACAGGTACAAGGGCCTCCTATAAGGTCACGGTGAACAACACTGACAAAGAACTAATAGCAGGAGAAGAAGGTTTGCCCTTGTGTAGGCAAATTAAGAAACAGAGTTAAAAAATCTCTTATCAGGAAAGACTATCCTTGAAGTCTGGTACAGCACATGGACATCATCAGCATACAGCTTCACGTGTCAGTAAACATGACTAGGATGTCTTGTCAATGAAAAGGATGTAACCTTATGGACATTAACTGACCACTCTATATATTGGTGGGAAGGTTATGGGGAGTTATTAACCTGAAACAAATTGTATAAATATGTGAAAGCAGGAAAGGGAAAGTGGGGAAGACTCCACCATAACTACTGGGATCAGTTGATGGGCTGAACCTCTTCTCCCCCTTAGGGACACTTACTGGGTAAGAACTTCATTATGCATGCTCAGTAACTGACTCATACTAGCTATTATTAATGATTATAGTCTGATTGTATATAGCTTCAAGCTTGTTTTTGCAGACAGTCCTTACCACTGCCAATGCCTGAACCTTAACTTGTCACGATTTTATATTAATAAAGAGTGCTATTCCATAACTGTTAGTGTTAATCCTCGTGAGCTCTAAGTCACCAGCAGTGGGTAACAGCAGTGGATAAAGTGTGGAAAATAACTCAGGGGTTCCCCTTATGCTGCTGGTGTGTTTCCACAAACAAGTCAGTCGAATTGCCCTCTGATTCCGGTTTGGTGAAGGGTTCCTATAACAGGATGCTGACAGACTGGTCAGGCACAGGAGCCTGAGCTTTCCAGGCTACTGGAAAAACGTTTTTCCTCCTCTAGGCATTCTTTTTCTGAGGAAAAGCCATGTAACAAATACTTAGCTCTTCTCATTCTGACCTACCTATGTCAAAACAAGTATGACGATGAAAGGTGGTATATATAAGGGAGAGTGGAATATTTACAACTTCCAACTTATCTTCAGTAGTTCTCAGCTAATCCAGAACCACCCTAAGACAAAAGCAGGGCTCAGGTGTAAAGCAACATTATTATTAGCAGCATTCAGATCTTTTTAGTGGATTTGATTTAAAAGCTTGGGCCAAACAAGAAGTATCTTCTAAAACAGGTCTGAAATTATTCAGATTTCCATTCAAAGGTCAGTTATACAGACTAGCCTACTAGTTTTTAAGATACTATCAACAAGCACAGCAATTAAGTAACTTTACCTTGAAATGAACCTTGCTTTTCAAATTGTATGGTTTTGCATGGCAAAACACTAAAGAACTGGAATAAAATGAAGCAGATCCAGACTGACCTGCAATTTCATTTTCTCTTATCACTCCCTTTCACAAATTAATAAAACTAACAACAAATTGTACACGAAGTTATATTTCTCAATTTTCAGTAGTGACTTGGAAAGCTTGCAAGTTCCTTCCAGTAATTCTGGAAAAAAGCTATTACAACTTTTTATGTATCAGATCACATCACTAATTTGAACAAAATTTACTACTTAATTCAGGTTTGGTGTGCTTAGTTGTTTTTCAGGGGGTTGCTGTTGTTTGTGGAGGGGTTTTGTTGTTGATGCTTTGTTGCCATCCCCCTCTTCTTTTTTTAACTCAATGTGGTGGGTAGCTGGTTTCTGTGGAAGAGTCTTAAGTGATCATGCCCACTTCTGTGCCCTACACTTTCCCATAATTCTCAACCTGTTGGTCAGTTCCAGTCAAATGTAATAGTGCATTAGAGACCTGGAAGATGTTAGTTAACAACAGATTTTGTGCTAACAGGAATCAGAGGAAAACAAAGCCACAGAACCCAACGCAAAGACAGCTGTATCCCAATACCTTATCCCTCCCAAGCAGCAATCAGCCAGCTGCCTGATAAACAGACAAGTTATCTCCAACCGGTCTCACAGAGACTCTGTGTATATATTTCATATATATACACATATACATATATATATATACTGTGTATACATTGTCACCTACCGAATCAGAAAGTCACAGGACTTTGCAGATCATTTAAGTGAATGTCACTGTATCTGAAGTTTCATAGTTCTCTCTTCTATGTCTCATGTATATTATATAGCTTTTTCATTATACCTTAACTATCTTACCTTACTTGGTACTGGGTGTGTACTCGACCTTCCATCAGATGATTTTGATGTGAGGCAGAGGCTATCACTTAGAACTGGAGCCACCTAAGAAGTTTCAGATAAACACTTCTTAAAAACATACTGAATTTTGTCATAATACTACCTAAGAAGAAACAAGGCTACCATCCTCACTCACAGCACACAAACTGTGACACCATGATGCTGTGTTAGGAAGTCTACAACAACTACTAAATTTAAGCTTTCATTGGGGTACTGAATAAGTCTTGGGTGCAGAGAATTTTCTTTCAAGCCACAATCATGACAGAGACTAATCAAATGCAACCAGTTGGATTTCATTTAATTTACAACTTAATTATATATTCCATTAAAATATTACTGTCATTGCCTTCAGGAAGTTTAGTATTTTAATATTTTTAATTAGGCTTTCAGAACAGCTTTAAAGATTTTTAACAAAAATAATTCTATGGTTTTCAGGTCATATTAAAATTAGAAGTATGCCAAAGAAAATACATACAGCTTAAAGTGTTATCAAATCACACTAAAAATATCAAAATAAGCAACAGTTTAGTATCATTTATCTGGGTTCACTCTGTGTTACTATGTCGTAGCAGAATATTAGTCAAGAGTACGAGGGTGGCAGTAAAATAACAGAATAGTCAATCATATTTGTCAACATTTTTTCCTGTAGTTATGTTGAAGGCATAGCTTAATAAAGACTGGAAACGTATACTACAGCAACAGTTAAGTATTCTTCACTATTCAATATTGAAATGAAAATAAAGAGTTATAAGAAAGAAATTACATGTTAACACTACTTACTTCTCCATTGCCTGAAATATTCTTCTGACATTTTCGAACAACCTCCAATAACAGGGGTCCACCCACAGCACCTTCTTCTTCTGTAATTCCCAAATCTCGAGCTAGGTTTTCACGACCATCAAGGCCATTTAGCTGGGGGAAAACAAAAATCACAGCACTGAAATAACTGTCAGAAAACACTACATGTATATTGTAATATAGCTCCTAAAGCTTTTCGATCTTATTTAACACAGCAATACTTTGACTAAACAGTGAATAAGATTTCCTTCCTGTTGTATGTATTTTAAAGTAATGATAGCCTATTACATCATTTACTTCTGATCTGTACATGAACTTATCACAGACCATCCAAAGTTGTTTTAAGTATGGAAGTTTTCATTGTTATCACGCTTCAGGATTTATATGGTCAAGTTTAACCTACTGCATTCAAAGTGGATCTTTGGACACCTAGCCTTTTGTTCAAGTAAATTCACAGATGACAGAGAGCCCCAATTCCTGTGCATATAGAAGTGCACTAGCATAGGTCAAAACTTACTTTCAGTCTCTGTTTCACTTTAAAAAAACACGTGTTTGGGCAGAAGCAGAGATGAAAGTAATTCAGTATCAGCCAAACAAAAAAAGACAGGAAAAAAACACCACTTCTTAAATCTGAAATTCATGTTATAGCAGAAGCAGAATGCTGCAGCACATCCAGGGTGGTTGGCATGACCTCAGAATGGCAATACTGCAAGGGGCACCAGCTCCTCTTGAACTCTTTGTTATTAAAAGATTTATAAATAGAGACAGAGGAACAAATATGATCAAAAACCTCTAGCTCAATACCAGAAGTCCAAAAGCAATCAATTGGGCTACACTATCCCTTCCAACTGAACTATTAAATCACTGTCACATAAATCTGCACAAAGCCCTTTGTTTCACTGAAATTTCTGAGCAGATTTCTAACATAATTTTCATCTAACAATACTAACTTAGTATCATGACATAGTAAAACTATTGGCAAAAAACCACTGCAAAAGTATTCTCTTGTCTATAATACTTTTTGTGAAATCATATAGCAGTAATTTATTAATTAAAAACTAACAACATATCAAGCACTGATTTTGATAAAGGGAATACTCCCTCATATTACCACACATTCCTGAATGCAAGTCTTTGCCAATAAGTACGTTTTACAGATTAAATATGAAAAAAGATTTAGAATAAACACAAGTGAGTGGCTGTAACAAATCTACTATAGCTTCTGTATTCATTGCCACACACTCCAAACAATCAGCATAGCATACAAATAAAACCAGTATATCTTACTGTGCTTGATTCAGGCTGGAAAACAGCTAATGTAAAATCGAGATTGAAGAAATGTAGAAATTCTGCAACAAGACCTGCTACCAAACGACCTAAAAAAGTAATAAGAGTAAAGACACATCAGACAGAAACAGTTCTTACTTCAAAGATTTAACATTAACATGGCTTCAGTATTGAAGTATACTGATTCAACACTCCTACAAGTATTATTTAGACATTCAGCAAACTACCATCACACAGCTAATTTGTATACCAACTCCATAATCTGTAACTCAGTCATCAGTTATTTATTTCAGCAATACTGCAGAAGCATAAATAATGACTGCGTAGAAAAGTCAGGTGTAAGATTATTTTTTCAAACTAATCACCTGGTTCAAAGACATTATTTTAACATTTCTGCTATGCGTGCATTTACTACTGTACCTCTGTAGTGGTTTTCACCGGTTACTGTTTCCATAGGTCCAGAGCAGCCCCAAGTTAGCATAATCATAATTCATCATGAAGTATTAAAGTGCGTTAGTCACCTCACTTAAAAATACAAGTTCAGCAATATTAACTTCAGAAATCATAGATTGAATTCTATTCTGAATGAATAGTAATCATGACATTTGACAGGAACATAAGCATTCTTTGTCATGAAAACTGCACTGTTAATGAAACACTCAAAGATTTAATCCTCTGCTTAATAATCAGGATATTTTGAGAAGTATACTGAATAAAGAACTTACCATCTTTTGTACCTAAAAAAGTTTTCAAGCTTTCATTTACCAGAGGTGCTTTGTTCTGTCAAAAAGAAAAAAACAAACAGGAATTAACATCATCCTTGTGCTGGCAAGAAACTGAAAACCAGAGCAAGTTAGCATTTTGGTGTACACTGTTCCACAATGATGCCTGGCATATGCAAGTCACGTCTTCAAAATCAACTTTAGTTTTAACTCTACTACCTACAAGTAAAAGTTGCAGAGCCATATCTTCATTTAGGCAAATTAGAATTGTCTCAGTTTCTATCATAAAAGATACAGAGGTAGAACAATTTCACCAAAATTCTTAACAGTGTACTGACTTCTATTTACTTAATGATTAAAAAGGTAAGTTAAGCAATTAACTACTTCCCAGACTGCTCCTCTAATATAGTGCCAAGTTTAAGGAAATTCAGTCCCACCTTTTTTCAAAAAAAGGAGAATTTACAAATCATCTTGACAAAGTGTGGACCGTGTTAATTACTGGATCACAAATCTATATAAATGATTATGATATATTATGATAATGTTTTTTTTCTCCCTTGTTAAATTTGCTACCTTCAACTTTTATTTTTAAACAGAGATAAATCAATGTAAGTTGTCAAAATTGTTCAGGGATATTTCAAACCAAATTCTAAATGCCATTCCTAACATATCAAAATATCCTGGGTAAGAACCTAACTTTAAGAAAAAAGGATCTGTTATAGGTGTTTATTACTATAGTCATAAATGCTAACACACACAAGAAAGTACTGTGCGAAAAAAAAAAAAGAAAAAATCTCATGCTTAACATTTAGGTATTCAGACTAGAGATAAGTATTAATATATTTCCAATGTCTCGATAGCATAAAATTAAAATAGGATACATCTAAGCCTTTCGAGGAAAGGGTAAGCCTAGATCAACTGCAGCAAATCTCTCTTCAGCTCTGTTATTCTCCAGATAGTCTGAGGTTGTTCCCTGGGCACTCTATAATATGCTGACACTTCCCACAAGAGATGACACTGCTCTGCTATTACCACTCTTTCACTGTCTTCTTCAGGAATCTTGGGTTAGATTTCTGGAATAGGGAATCTTAAACCATAGAATAACTACTGCCCTTCCTTACTAATGTTACCTGTTTCATTTGTGCCATTTTCTGGCAAGAGCACAACCATCTAACTAGCAGTCAGTTTTTCATTCCTCTCTTCTGAAACAGATAACAGACATAAAATACCCTCTCCTCTCTAGTTATAGAGAATGGAAAGACACAAAAAACATGATAATGCTAGAAGGGGTCACAAAACTTGCTTCTGCATACCTTAGCAGTATTGTTACTTAATCATGCTAGTATAGCATACCCTTAATATTATTATATTGTCAAGGTATCAGTACATAGCCCTTCATTCAAAATTCTTCCTTAAATATAAGCAAATTATCCTGAAGTAAGCCTAGAATATCCTTATGAGAAATACTAAAAACATTACCATACTTGGCAACTTACTACATTAAACTGCTTTCACTATACACTTGTTAAAAAAAAACAAACAAAAAAACCCCTACACTATAATATTTTAAATGTCAAAAGACATTAACCTGGTTTTATCAGCTCCTGATCAGTCAACTAGATATCTTTTATAAAAAGTATTTGATAGAAAAAATATTTAGTTATTCTGGTCAGTCAGACTGAAATAATATAAAACCAGTAGAGACAGTAACTTACAGTTTCACAGAGCTATATAACAATTCCTATTTCTAAACATCAGAAAACACTCTGACAGTCCTGTTATGTGTTCTTTAAGCATCATGCTCTTATGCAGCAATAATTTTCTCTTGTTAATTTCACAAATAAAGTATTAAAGTTAATGTATTTAGTTTTACATGAAGAACTGTCAGGGTGCTGGGTTTTTAATTTATTTTTAAGGCCCTCTTACCTCTACTTTCTCTTGTTCTTCCAGTGCCAAAAAAACCGCTGCTCGCAACTCTGCCTGCCAAATAAAAAACAAAATAAACTGCATTTGCACAAGCACTGTTTTTCCTATGCAAATAGAATGCAAAAAGCCAGCAAGTACCTTAACAGCTGTTTGTTTCTCCTCGAGCAACTTGGCATTGCTTGTAATCTACATCAGAGCAATTAAAACACTTAAGATTACAGACAGTGTGACCTGAGGCTGGAAAGAAGTATTCAGTCTGAGAACAACAAGGGGTTAGCAGAAGGAGTGTTTGATGCAAGACTTCCTAAATTATTTCTTCATACACAAAAAAAAAAATCCAAATTAGCTACATTATCTCCTATTAGTTTCTTCTGAGAGTTAAAAATCCAGCTCTTTCAGGCAGCTTTGAAACACCTACCTTTCATTTACAATTCTTTCAGGAAACATGAACAAATAGCTTATGATAATACATTTTTTAAAGTTAATGTTAAGATATACAAATCCATGCAATTTCTTGTCAGTTCACACCCAAAGAAACCGAATTTCTCAAAGAAAACTACAAGACAGCATGATTCCAGTCAAATACTCTTGTAGTGAGGTTTTACCTAACTAATTTTAATATCTTAAGCATCAGGATTCTTCTGAGTACTATTTTGAATGTTTAAGCTTAAGCCTAAACCTAAATCTGGCCTATTTTTTTAATATTTTTTATTTTTTAAACACTACAATTTCTCTACTTCTTCCTTTGAACATATCAAACGGACAACACACATTACATTTGATGAAGTAGTTTGCCACTTTAATCAACTCTTAATCTGACATTTTGAAGCAGCCAGTAGATAACACTGCCATAATGAAATATAAATAGCAGTGCTACTCTCTGACAGGTTTCTCAAGAGCAAAGAAAGCAAGCTTTTAAAGAAAGATTTATTTCCATAACTAAGAACTGTATGACGAGTGTCTGGATTTTCTCACATATATTATGAAAGGTAACTAAACACAGATTACCCTGTGACTGTTTCCTCCCACTCCTGTGCTGGGGTGCAGTATTCCACCAGCAAATCCTCTTACAACCCATTAATTTAAACATTATCTTACAAAATCAGTTTACACAGAGCTTTCTAACCAATAACTAACAACTTGAGTATTTAGTCTTATGTCAGTATGAAAAGTTTCAGATTATTGCAATGATCACTCCTTTCCACTGATGCAACTGAAACCAAGTATATTTACATATAAAGAAAAACAACAAAGCATTTGTGAAACAGACTGGCTATTACAACTGTGCAAAATAAGACACCAGCCATGACATGTGGGTAGGGGTAAACCCCCTTAAGTGTCTGGATCATGAGACAGTAGAACAAAGCTGTCTGAAAGTGGTTGCATCACTAATCCAGGGTCTGACTGAGATAGCAGAACAATACCACAATTATCATTGCTTTTCACATAACTGTGATTATTTGCCTGCTCCACTCCTCTAAGTCCAACCCAGCAGCTTTTAAATACTGATTGAGGTGCTTTTCTCCCACTTCTCATTATTTAATGACATGTTGTCAATTTCTCCCAGATATTGCCATTCCCCAGAATAGCAGGCTTACCTTCATACATAGGTAGGTAGCATGTCCCTTGAGTTCTCTTTTATTAAGGCATTTTTCTTTTATTGTGCTAAAACACACCTGTCAAGCACTTAAACAAGACAGCTTATAGTCCTATGGCAAAACTTGAGACAGTGTTTTCCAATAGGAAAACACTAGGGACTTAAAGCATGTAAACACATCAGTAACCAAGACGATCTAATAGGCACTAAGCACAGACTGTGGATAGGGTTTATCCTTGCCCACTGGTCTCCTTTGCATAGGTATCCAATTCATTTGCAAACATCCCCAACATCCCAACACCTTCCAAAAAAATCTCAGTGAAATTTTTCCTACCAAACTTTACTCATATGTTTTATTCCTGAAGCAGTATTTTAGATGAACAAGCAATGGCTTCACAACACTGATATCAATATGCCATGGAATACTAGATAAAAAAGTGGGTCACTTTAATTTCATGGAATGCTTTGCACAACACAGTTTAGCATAACATTGTGTGCCAGTTGACAAAGCCTTGCTGTTCATTTCATGCATCTCTCAACACCGTTTCTACAAACCCCTGGAGTCCTGCAGCTTTTACAGAGGAACCTGTGCATATACAAGCAAATATCTCTTGTGTATGTAAAATTTACCAGCACATGGACACAGGCCTGCACAATTTTCAGCATCTCTACTTCCTATAATGTCATATACGTCAGTCATTTTGGAGCACAGGAAGTAGAGATGCTGAAAGTTGTGCAGCCATGTAAGAAATATAATCTGGTAAGTAGGATGCAGTTTGTACTTTTCAAAGTCAATTGCTAGCTTGCCTTAAGGCTACTTTATACCATACTGGCTTCTACACACTTTCAGCATTGACTGATGGCTTGGGTTTGCGATCGAAAATTTGGGAAGGGCTTTACCCATGCTTACTACAAGCACGATGACCAAGGGGTATGCAAAACCAGTTGGAAAAAAAGGCAGCTTAGGCAACCAGGAAGTGGCCAACCAGGACTAACATCTGCTGGGCAATCACTAGTGACCCAAGCCGTGGGCTGCCTGCATGCAAGGTTGGATCTGCAGCTTCCTGCATCTGCTGATTTGACCCTCGCATGTCCATACAGACAAGAGTAAGCCCTTCCAGCCTGTGTAGTGGATTTTTTAGGTGAGGGCAGCATGTGCAGAACTGGCCCCACTCTTTACACCTGAGGTTTAAGTGCCACAGCCGAGTGAGCTAGGATGGTGACAGCAAAGTTCTCGGGTCATAGGTTTTATGAGTGCCCTTCTCTTAGATGGAAGACCTTACAAGGCTGGACGAGCTTCAACATTACAGAATAGTGAAGACTACAGTAAATATATTCACACAAAACTCAAGCTGGGAACAACAGTACAAAAGCTTGCATACAACACAAAGACAAAAATTTAAAAACTACAGCTCACGTGGTCAATATGATCTAATTGGCTTATGATTTTTTTAATTATTACCGTATTATTACTTTATTTTTATTAGTTAATACTATGTAAGATTAACAGGTGCCCAAAAGGCCTATTTGACATTCAGCTACAAAAAAGGTCTCCATACTCAAAACACAGTTACATGCAATAGAATCTTCATCTACCTACAGAGTTTAAACAAGGATTATCCATTTGAAATGCAAGAATGGTATATTTTTAATTCCTTGCTGAAAAGTACGACAAGCAGCCCAAAATCCAGTGGTATAAATCAAATTATACATGCAGAGATGCTCCCACTTCCACTACCCATTCCAGCTATTGAGCTGTTCCTCAAATATCAGCAGTGATCACTCACCTCTTCAAGGATTAAAATATTACACTGCAGATAAATACCACCATCCTTGACCTGAAATCCAAACTTCATTTCTCCTTTAGTTTGGAAGGGAACGCAGCACTTTTTAAGCTTCTGTAATTGTATGGCTTTTTGCTATACACAGTAATTATTGCTGAAGGCTTCTTTCTAACTTGAACAAGAATTCATGGAACCAATTTTCACATCCTTTCTCTCACAAGCTCAGGCTACACCACAGTCTTGGAAGTAGCGTGTCTACCATAACATTCTCTTACATAATTTTTTTAACATGGCATTATTTGTTCCCTGTAGGCAGGCAGCATCCCCCTAGAGTTTCCAGATTTAGCCTCCAAGACACAGCTCAAGCAACCCACGCACAAGAACGTTTAAACAGCAACCCTCAAGAACTCATGCCTGGAATTTTCAACAGGGCCTTTTCGTATCGAAACAGGGAGAAACTCGGTCCACCGTGTCCCACACCACCCGGCGGTCAAACGCTTCCAACGGATTTGGCAGCAAGAAAGCTCCTGCGGCCACACGGTATCTACGAGGGCGAAACCACAAAGCCGGGCGCCGGGCTGCCTGCGGCGGCCTAGAACTGCTTTTCCTCTCCCCACCCGAGTGAACCTGCGAGTCCCGGGGCCGCGGGCAGTCCTCCTGCGGCGGCCAGGCCTCGGGCCCTCGCCTCCGCGTCCCGCGTGTACCAGCTCCAGCACGTGAGGCAGGCGCTGGACGCGGCTCCGCCGAACCCCAGGCCGGGAAAAGCAGGCGCCAGCGCCAGGCCGCGACGCTGAGACAGGGCCCAGCCGGCAACCCCAGCTGGAAAGGGCAGCGAGAGGGGACGAAACCCGTGAAGCCTCAGAGCCCCACAAGCAACCCCACGGGGCCGTTAACCGCCTCCAGCACCATCCAGGGCTCCCTCCTCTCCACTGAGCCACAAGTGTGCGAACGAGAGGTTCTCCTTCCCCCACCTTGATCTTATTGAGCACGCCGCTGCTCTCCAGCGTCTGCACCAGGAGGTCCCGCAGCTCCGTGTCCTCCTCCGTCGCCGCGGCAGCCATCTTGTTTCTCCCTGACAACCGCCCAAACCGCGCTAGCGGGAGCACGGGCCCGGCAGATTCGCCTCCGCTCCCGGCCGCGGCACCGACTCAGTGGCGGGCCCGAAGAAACGACGGGTCGGCCGCAAGTTTCCGCGTCGGTTGCGAAGAGGATGCGGAGCAACCGTAGCCACTCACGGCCTCTGCTATCCACAGCGCCGGGAAACTGCGGCTGCCAACAAGCAGCATGACCACCGGTGCCCCGAAGGGCGGGCGGGAAGTTTAAAGCGTTAACGGCTGAACGGCCGAGCCGGTCGCCCCAGGAGCTGCTGCTTGGCCCCTCCCTTCCTATAAGCGGGAGGGGAAGGGCACCGAAATGGGTTTAAGAAGTGAACAGCCTCCTCTCAGTAGTGAGGAGATTATTGTACTTGGCCTTTGATGAGCGGCAGGCCGCGGGCGCTGTCTCTACATTTCGCCGTTCACAAGGCCAGTGGCGTTGAGTAGTATTTAAAAGGACTTCTCGAGTCCTTGTTTTATAATAAGCATGTTGGTTATGTTAGATGTGTAGGGTGGTGCCGTCGGTGTACAAGCAATTAACGTTATTGTGCCTTAAAAAAGTTACAAAGCTTAGTTGCAGTGCTGAGTTTCATAGAATCATATAATGGTTAGGGTTGGAAGAGATCCTAAAGTTCATCTTGTTCCAACCCCCCTGCCACAGGCAGGGACACCTTCCACTAGACCAGGTTGTTCAAAGTTCCTTCCAACCTGGCCTTGAACACGCTAGGGATGGGGTAGCCACAGCTTCTCTGGGCAACCTGTGCCAGTGCCTCAGCACCCTCACAGGGAAGAATTTCTTCAAACTTTTTTTTTCTTTTCTTTTTTTTTTTTTCTTCTTTCCCCCAAGCTGAACTTTCTATGCTTTTTCTTGGAAAAAACTCACATGTATGGTAAAGACTTTCAGAAGCTGCAACTGTTCAGAGTGATCAAGTAAGCTCCCAGCTGGAGTAAAACTGTGCTGGAAGCTGGTTTTCAGAAACGCGGTAGGTGGCACTGATCCTCCAGTGATGCCCGAAAGACTCCACCCTGAAGAGGCAGGTGTCGTTCGTGCCGCCCTGCTTCTAATGACTCCACGAGAGGTACTCAGCGATGTCTGACCCGCTTCTATAACCACTCACAGGACAGAGCACTGCATTCTGAAGTCCTGAAGTCTGGAAAGATTAGCAGTCCGTTCTTCAGTCCAAAGTCGTTTTAATGTAAACCGACAACACTGCACTCTAAGTAAGCCAGTAATAGTTTTCCAAAACCCCATAAGAAAGAGGTTGCCCAGAGAAGCTGTGGCTGCCCCATCCCTGCAGTGTTCAAGGCCAGGCTGGATGAGGCTTTGTGCAACCTGATCTAGTGGAAGGTGTTCATGCACATGGCAGCAGAATTGGGAACAGATGATGCTTGAGGTTTCTTTCAACCCAAACCATTCTATGATTTTATGACAAATGCAGAAACATAATGGCTGGTATTACAGTCATGTTTATTTGTAAAAAATTAATGGACAGACAAAACCCACTTGACAAAATACTTGATAGAAATTGCAAAGCAAAGGAAAAAAATCAGTATGCTTAGAAAATACTTTATAATTTGTAAAATTCATTTGAGCATTTCAGTAACAGTTGCTTTCTGCTCACAAGTATCTTAGAGTATTTAAAATCCAGTCTACAGATAACCCTTTGAGCTCTGCAAAATACCAGAGTATTACTTAGCTCATCACCTAGAGGGCAGCAAAGCATTTTAACAGTCCAACTTCCTATGCAGCACATAATGTACTATCTCAAACTGTTTCATGTTTGAAGGAAATGTTATTTTAAATGTACATAATTCCCAAATCTACCTTTATGGAAATCAAATTCATTGCAAAACGTAAACCAAAATTATCTTTACTGTTTGTACATCAATGTAAATGTGACTAACATGTTATCACAGAAAGAAAAAAAGTTGTTTTTTTTTATGAGAAACAGTATAGCTTTAAAAAGATTATATAAAATTAACACTGCATTATTAAGAAAAAAAAAGCAGTTGTGGCATTGCTACAGCCTCTTAACACAATTTAAATCAAATTTAAGCTTTCAAAATTGTGCGTGGACCAAGTCTATTGACTTAAAATTGGGACATGGGAATATTCTGTACATTCCAAAATTTGTGCATCTGCTCACAGTGTTGTAAATGTCTTACTAACACAAAATTAAGAATAAAGTCTAGCTAGACTTGTTTGTTGTATTTGTGCAGCGAGAATAATCAAAGCAAAACACCCTGTGTTAGGGAGACAAAATTTGAAAGTCTCTATATTGACTCTTAAGTCCCAATCTAAATGCAATCTGCTTGAAGTTGGAAAAATATATTCTGAAGTGTTTCCTGTAATATCTTTAAAAAGATGGATCATGCCAACTTCATTTTGGGTTGGGTTTTGTTTGTGGTTTTTTGTTTGGTTTTTTTTTCAAGCAACACATTTCGCATATAAAGATATAAAGTCCAAGATGCATCTACATTTGTTCAGAACTTTTTGAGGATAATGTTATTTTCATGAAAAATTTAAAAGAAACTTCTCAAATGTTCAGACATTCCCACCAGTTTCTAGTTACAGCATCATGAGTGTTAATAGTGAGAGATCAGGAGAGGAAAGTCAGTATTGGAATAAAAGATCATAGTAATTTTAATGAGAAATTCCCACAATTAGGTCTATTATTTTTCACTGCAATGCTTCTCCGATTTAGGAGAGCAACTTGTTCTCAAAAGTAATTATGTTGAGTATTAAAAATAGAGTTTAAGTCTAAGCAATTGAGGCTCTCGCTCAGGAAAGCACTTCAGTACTTTTTAGTTTTATCTCAATTCAGAAAAGTATTCTAAACTTATTGGTATGTTTTTCTGTCCTAGGATTTGAGTGTGTGCAAATGCATGGAGCCCTGTGGAGACAGTGTTCTCACAGGAAAATGAATATTTGGTACATGAGCTCTGAATAACTCCAAGGGATACAGCAAGGCCATGGGAGGCCCGAGGAAGCCTAAGCAAGCAAGATAAGAAGAAGCTGTAATTCACTGAGTTATGAGAACTGTGGACTGTTGGCAAGCGTTCGAGGTCAAGTTCTCACACCTGTGCTTAACCAATTATATGTTAGTCACTAAGGGTCTTCAAGACAAGTATCCAATCATGATATGCCAAATTGCTGTAGGTGTGTGTAAGCAATAGTATATAAGGAGTTAATGCTTTGCAATAAATGGTTTTTTGTCTGATCATATTGGTCTCTGACTGAGTCCTTTCCGCGGCAGAGCCCCATCCCCATAATGATGGAAACGGCCTGACTTTTGAGCTGACAGCCTGTTCACCAGAAGAATGGCTACAGATCTCATATCTGAGCGAGGACGTTGCTACACTTCAGGAAAAGTCAAAGAACCCAACAGCTTCCATAGCATCTATGCAGATATTCATTCTAGCAATTTCTTGTCCTTTCATTATGAATTATAAGGTAAATTCTTTCTGTCTTACTCCTAATAAACAGTCTCTTATGTTGCAAGTCCACCAACGTCAGTGAAGACTATCAGTGGAACGTAAAACTGAACAAAGTTCCTAAACATTTCTTTTCATAAAACCAAATGTCAGAACATAGAAGAAATACTAAATTCCAGGCAGTAACTACTAAATGAAGTCTTGGCACCACTTTACATCTTACAAAATTTGGTATTTACATATGCTTGTCAATAATCCCCAGTATTCTGAGTTGTATCAAGATGGCCTATCTGCCAACTATTAATGAAAGATGAATTCATGTTTGTTTCATAAATGATTATTTGAGAAAGCAATCTTGTTATGAATGGTTTTATTCTTCAAACAGGTTGCAACAACAGCTGTTCACATTACTGAAGTAATGAACTTCTTATGAGCAGAACACTTTCTAATCTTAACATAAAAAGGTTGAAGAGCCTGAAAGTAGAAATCGACTTTCTCACTATAGGTGTCAGTATCTGCATCCCACATGTTTAATTTAAAATTATTGATTTTTTAACTGTTTTGTTTCCAGTACATAGTTAAATATTAAATGGTAGGTCTTAAGGAGATAGTCAATGTAGCTCTACCTTTATTGTATGCCTCAAAATCATTCTCTTTAATAATAGCCTCTATTAACATTCACTATTTTGTAATGATATCACAACATAAAAATACAGCTTCCTTGTCCCAATACCACATGAGCCTACAGTGTTTTAGAGTAGCTTTGGATGTCTCTTTAAAACCACCTTAATAGAAAACTTGTGCATGGGCTTAGTTTTCACCAAAGTGCAAAGTGTTAGTTTGGCAGCTCCAGAGTGCAAATCCCTATTGGTCTTCACAACAAGATTGGTCTTCACAAACTGAAGCACAAGACCTCCCCAGATAGACTGCACGTGCAGTACAGCCCACTTTTTTCATCCCTAGTTTGTAGGCGAAGACAAAATCTGAGGCTTAAAGAACAACTCGGTGCCCATGTCTACTGACTCTCCATGGGTAGTGCCAATGACTGCAGTGCTAGATGGAGCAGGGATGCCCTCAGCAGAAGGAGGAGGAGCAGTACTGAATACAAGGGTCTGGAAAGCGTCACTATTTTCAGCTCTTCAGCAACAATTCTGAAACTTTTGATACCTCTCAGACACTGTCAGAAACAACAGCAGATGGATCACTCATTCCATCCAGCACGACATTTTCATTTTTCCACAGAAAGGTGGGCAGATATTAGATTCATCTCATCATCTTTCTTACCGTGTAAATGTGTAAATATAAGTAACAGGTTTTACAAGTGAATAATACTGTAACTTTGAACAAAGGCCTTATTATACAGACTGTAATTAATCTGTTCCAAACAAATGTTATTTTGCTTGTGGAAGTAAATCTGCCTACATATTTCACAACAGTGTTAATGGAGGGTGGTGATGACATACCTCCCCTAGTCTAAAGCCATACAATCGTAATTAATAATCATGCTTTGTATTTATGATTCATGCACCAGCAAAGAGGGGTTGGAATATGTTCCCTGGTTTACCATAGCACTGAGAAAACACTGAATGAAGTCCAGCCTGAGATATGTATGACTCATCCCTTTGGGTTCCTTCATCCTCAGAAGCTTCCTATTGTTTACAAATGTGACTGTTAGCATTTCAAACTTCCCTCATTATTTTGGAGAAGTACATCACAGACCTGTATGTCAGCATTCCTCTGTATCCCTTACTGGGCTTGCTTTAATCTACAGTCTATTTGCTATTTAAGTATACTACTTAAGAACATGAAGCATCCTCACTGCACTCCAGAACACCTTTGCACTGCACAGATTTTTGGTAGGATATCCAAATAATTAAACCTAGAATATGCTAAAGGGAAACCAACCAAAACGTTAGGACTAAAACCACGCATGTAAATGCTCTCCTCCACGGTGACCCGACGCACAGAGGCTCCCCGGGGCGCCCGGCTCCAGTGCGGCCTAGCTGCAAGGAAACCTAAGAGATCCTCGGGTCCCGGGCCAGGGTACCCTAGAGACCGCTCCCGATCGCCCATCACCCCGGAACACACCGGCAGGCCGCCGCTGGAGGCGGGGCTCCTCCCGTGCGGCCTTGCGGAGGGGCCGGGCCTGCGGTGCTGGCTAGGTCACAGCGCTGCCCTCGCCCCGTTCCCCGCCGGCAGTCAGCGCCTGTGTGGGGGTTCTGCGGAGTAAGAGCAGACATCTCCGTACAGGGTGCTGCGCGGGGCTCTGGAGAGAGGCCTAGGCCGCGGGGAGCGGGTCCTGGCAGGGCCAAGCAGCGGGAGCTGAGGTGAGGAGTGGGGTCCAGGGCAGGGCGGACTCGAAAGCGTCCTTGTTCCAGTGTCGCCGCAGCATTCTGCTCCCAACTCCTGCTCTGCCTGTGGCTGCACTACGCTGGCAGCAGCCGGGCAGGGAGCAGGGAACGCTCGGTCGCCCACTGTGTGTCTGAGCATTTCTGCTTGTTGCCTCCCGGTGAGATCGCTGACTTGCTCGAGGTGAGGTGGGACTGAAGGTCTGGAAGGACTCAAGTCGTATTAAGTTTCATTTCTTATGCCTTAAATTTCCTGTTAAGTAAGTCAGAAGTCAGTCAAAAACATCGAAGTATTTCCCAGAGTTGGGAAAACTCTTCTCATAACTTTGTATATGTATCACCAGCTTTGGCACCTTTCCGGCACTTGCAAGCATCCTCTTTTCTGGTTCTATGCTGGTTTGCATTCTTTACAGTTAATGAAAATACCTTTGTAATAAAATGGGATGATTGTTTAGCTGGAGCAAGAACTTTATCATGAAGTTAAAACACTGTGCCAAAAGTAGAGCAGCGTGTTTGTGTGTGAGAAAAGCAAGGTGCTGCTTTCTCAAGACTCCCCAGGGAGCCCACGGAAGGGCTGAGCACAGCACCGAGCTCATGCCAAGCTCGCCCTCAGACCACTGCGGCACCAGTTCTGTTTTGAACTGTGCTTTGTTAGAGAAGTAGTGAGAAAGGTCTGCTGAAAAGCTCGCTGTGTCAGGGGACGTGAGTGTTGCACCTGAGAAACATTTAAAGTGCTTTTTGTAGTTACTTAGGCGAGCACTCGGGCTTGGGATGCATGGATAGCTGGGAGTGTAGAGGTTAAAGTTGCGGGGGATAAGAGCGTTGTTTTAAATTAATGTTTCTGGCATTCAGCTTTGTGACTTGGCTGTCAAATCTTTTTTTTTTTTCAGAGGTAGTGTGTGCTACCTTGTTTGACATCATGCCAAAATCTTGGGTGATCGTTTTTGTGGTTTTAGATGCCACGCTAACTGTCCTAATTCTCATCTCAGGACAGTCAGCTGTGTGTGTGCTATGCCATGAGAGTTCTCTTGCTAATGCTTAAGTGCTCTTCTACAGCCCCTTCTCTGTTCTGAGTCTGTATGCCAGAACTAAACTGTAAGTCAGGAAATTCTGTATAAATATGGGGTTTATTAGTCAAGCTAGATGTTGAAAGAAAAAAAAAGGGAGTAGAATACAGGTATACTAATTGGTAGTGTCCAAAAGAAGCAGGTGCTGTGTCAGCAGCCTCAAGATAATCTATTAGAATTCAAACAATAGTAAATGTTCAGAAAAGATTGCATCACTATTTGTTGCAAGTTCTCCCAAGTCCTTGATACCTTGGTAAGCTTGTGCAGGTAATTTTGATACCAGCATTGAACAATGCTGACATAGCTACCTTGTCCTGATTTGGTTGCAAACACTCACACAAGCGTTATGCATTCATGTCCAGGTACAGTAAACCAAGAGTCATCCCAATGCTATGAATTTCACCTACAGTGAAAATGCATTGATAGCCTATTTTCAAATAATGATTTTATATATGTGTACATGTTTCATTTTGAAATGTTCTGTTTGTTATGAAGTCGTTTGGAACATTGTGACTTTTTTTATAACTTAACTTTAGTAATATGAAATTCCCATTTCATCCTATTACAGTAGAACTGGTGTAAGATCTGTTAATCTTTCTTGTATTTGTAGAATTAGTAATCCAGTGTAATTTTTAGTAAACAAGAAATCTGTGCTAAAATTGGATGTGCTTCTTACATCTTAGTTGTTAATACAGTTTTAATTTGGATATGTATTTCTTCAAATGAGCATCATTTGTGTGCTTTCCAGGTGAGATTGACACACTTCTCCCACCATCAATGTCACAGTCAAAACCAAACTCAGCTTGAGTAAATCATGATAGCGTCATGATAGCTGCAATATTATCTTCCAGGTGAAAGCCCTAGAAAGAGTTTATGTATTGTTTATCAGTGGAAAAAGAAAGTGAATTGTTATACAAAAGTTACAGATCAGGGCTTTCAGATCTGCTTACTGTTGCAATTGGCCCTATATTCTGGTTCCAGGGAGCAGAGCAATATGCAGAATAAATCAATACATTCCACTGTTCTGATAGCAGCATTTTTTTAAGCCCCACTCTGTGCCTGGTCTGTATTTGATCACATGTAAGAGTTCTAGAAAGGGAGATAATTGCTTTGATGCTTTTTGGCAAGTAAGTCACTGGGAAAAAAAATGTTTCTTTATGCCTGCCAACTTAAGTCATAACAGTTTGCAAAAGAAATGCCATAATGCTTGCTGGCTTATTTTTCTACCATAATCTACTTCCTTAAAATGTTTTTTTTTCACACCCTTGTACAGTGCAGTTGTTTTTGGCAATGGTATGCGACATAGTCTTTAAAATGTTACTTTCTGCTCTTCCAAGAAATGTTCTCATTATAGGTAGGGCAGAATATTGCATAAAAACTCCTTACATCTCTCAGTGTTTTGTCTTGGGTAGGGAGTTTATCATGCAGAAAAATAAAGTGGTTATGAGTTGAAAATGACAGTAGATGAAATCATAAACAGGTGTGTAAGGCTGAACCCCACCTTATCAATTGCTGCTGTTCAAGTGATAAGACTTGAAATCACTTTAAATGCAGAACTCTTCGGGGAATTGGATACCCAGCAGATAATTACTTATTTGCTGGTTTATGTGTACATTATGTGAATATACCAATTTCACTACAAGGTGTACATCTTGGTTTAGGTAGCTTTTGGAAAACATTAGTTCTATGTTATTGAGTGCTTTTGTACACAAGTAGCACACACCATTTTTTTATTATTTTTTAACAACCTAAATCAGAAAATCAACAGTTGCCAACTAATATTTATCTGGTAATACCTTCTATGAGCCCAAGCCTTTTATCTTGATAATATATCATTATGAATTAGAGAGACATTAATGTATGAAATAGATTGCTATCTTATTGGCAGTAATTTCTTCATAGTTTACCAAAACCTTGTGATAAATCTAGCTGGTTAACTGCTATAGCTGTTGCCCAAGCCATGATTTTGAGGTCTGGGCACATTCTGCAAGCTGGGAGGCTGCCTCTCTTGCAGGTCAGGTCTGGACAGTGTTTGCAGACCTTCAGGGTAGTGTTTCAGGGAAGGTTTGAAAGCTGGGTGCAGAGCCCCACAGTAGCGGTGGGGAGAATGAACTCTTGTTTCAATGAGTTGTGAGTCAGAATTACACTGAATTTCCTAAAGTTAGCCTTAATGGCCGAATCAGCAATGTCTTTGTTGGTGTCAGAACGGGCTTTCCTGGGCTGCTACAGAAAATAGCTAATTTTAAAACCTTCACAAAGAAAAGGACATGACTTGCTTAGTGAGTGGCCTTAAAAGGGGTAGATAGGTTTACACACAGTGTCTTATAGTGCTTTTTTTAGGGTTCTCAAAATGAGAAAGTTGGAAAGTAGGCTTGGTGAAGCGTTAATAATTATATGTAAATACACACATGTACATCTATTCGTAACATCCAGGAAGTAGCACTTGAAATGCTGTAAAATGGCTGGTGGGCAGAGGAGGCAGCTGGTTTTATTTTGACCTGTGCCCAGTGAAAGTCATACTGTTGGTGAAAATTAACTTGATTTGGTGGGTTTTTTTCCCTTCCTGATTTCTAAAGTTCATGAGGTCGTAGGCAGGTTGTGCATGGTTTTGTAGGGACTGTCTCAGGTTTATAACAAGAACAGAAACTAATCTGGTTTTAGCAGTGCCTTTTTATTTTTTAACGTCAGTTCAGTAGTTGACTGATACATAGAGAGAATTTCATCCTTGGACATCATACTTGACTTCCAGCAGGTGGCTAATACCATCCTAGGTCAAGCAAACGTGAATGTTAAGTTCAGAGTTCAAAATGAACCGTTTGATGCATTTGAACTGACCACAAGCAGAGTCTTGCATTATTTATTGAAAAGTGGTTCTGTTGGGACTGTGTACAAGTAAAGAAAAAAAAAATGAAACCGTGATCTTGTCATTGATTCCATTAGATTATAAAAATTGGCATACATACAGGAAATTGGGCAGAGCCTTGAAAGAGATCCTCACTTTATATGTGGTTGTAAATCTACTGTAGTGTTGGTAGTATATGCTGTTTCTGAGATAGCTGTGGGATTTTGCATTTCAACGCTTGTAATTTAGTACTTTGGATAAATAACATGTTTCTTCTTTTAACATGTTTTTTTCAGCTCTTTGATTAACAAAATGAAGCCTGCAAAGCTGCACTGCTGGGTTCTGGGCTGGTTTTCTGTGGCATTATGTGGTTGGTGTACTTCAGATAAATTCACTCAAAGGTAAATTTTACTATAAATTAGAATCTCTGACAGTTCTTACTTAAGTGCAGAGTAAAACAGTTTTAACTTCTAATAAGTGGAAATTTTATTATTTTATGTGCTATTATTGCTGTGTTATTCTGCCCTTAGGGGACTGGTAAAATGAGGCATCTGCATTAACTGGAGGAGTAGGGGTCATGCCTGAGAAAAGCTTTACATTTGTTAATGTGTCAGCATAAAAAAAGGAAAGAAACATAAGTCATTCATTGCACTTAAAACCTTTGCAATCCTGCTTCAAATGAACCATTTAGACTTCTGAGGTAGCAATGCCAAAAATCAGAAATAATTTTATGACCTATAACAAAAAACCGGAATCGTCCGTATGGCCTGAATTGTACCAACTCTTACACTGTATATTTTTTTAATATCTCTCCTCCCTTCTCTTGCTATTTTCTTTATTCTAATGATTTTACATTCCTTTTCATACAGCATCCCAGCTGAGGCTGTTACAGGGACAGGCAGCCTTTTGGTGGTTGTTGCACTTGGCAAAATCTGAGCTTGAATACCAATGGTCTATGGGGAAACCTTGCCCCAGATCACACTCTTCTGTGGTAAAAGCTCAAATTTCTATTGCATTCAATTAGGAAATAAATTTTACTCTTTCCTTTCAATGTTTTGGCAAGAGAGGGGTTAAGGGTGCTCAGTTTAGTGAGCACTTCATATAACATGTTGGTAGCTTAGGCACTGTGCTGAGGTCTCCTGAATCCCCAGGACCTGGGCCATGGCTTGGCCATCTTGATGGCAGAAGCACAGTGCTGAACTACACAGAGCAGGATAACAGGCCAAAAAGATGGGAGGTATCCCTGAAGCTGGAGAGGTATTAAATCCAAGGCTTTCCTTGGATTCCAGTTAAGCGCTTAAGTGTCTAAAACTTGCTCTATTTAATAACCAAAATTTTCTCACCTATCTTTAGCTAGAAACTGTCTAGGAGAACTTGTTTTGACATGATTGCCATCACAGAAGCTCAGCTGCTTTTTCAAATACAGATGAAAAATTGTATTTTCCTAAGCCTTTTTTCTACTGATTTTCAAGCAAGGAACCTTAACTGTTCTACAGTATTGGAGAATTCTTCTATTCAGGTTTCCACAGTAGCAGTGAAGACCAGTTGGAAGTGTTAATAATTTTCACTGTGGCCTGATTGTTCCAGAGCTATTCTGTTAAATTATTTAAAAACCAGTTATATTTGAATGCTTAAGAGAAAAAGGTTGACATTGCAAACTAGCAAAACCAGGGGAAAAAATGAGAAGTGATAAAACATGGGAGCATCCCTACTTCCTCAGGTTGAGAGGGATTAGCTGTCTCATTTATTTATATATAATCTCTGGCAAGCATTAATGATGGACAAGTACCTAATAACTTCTAGAGAATATATAAATTTATTTTTACAGTACTGCACACAGTGCTGTCAGATGGCAAAATAATTTAGAGTTCTGTTTTTGTTGGTTTTCCCACTTGCTGTTCTATTTAATTGCTCAGTGTGGTTACTTAATAGCTAATTATGTCAGCTGTAGTGTCTGAAGCAACAGGTTTTTTATCTCCTTGTTAGTATGTCTGCTCAAAACTGTTGGAAAATGCCTCTGTAAAACTGGCAAAGACATAGGCTTCCGACACTTTTTGAACAAAATTTTTAAGCATTTTTATTTTTTCCTCCATCTGTATAAGAATAAGATAGTACTGGTGCCCTTGTGAGTTATAGATCCCTTTATTGTAAAAGGCTTTGAAACACAAGTACTTTCGTAAAATATGGGATATTCCTTCCTCAGTTCTTCTTTAAGTAACCTTCAGAGTGTCACAGTTTGATTATTTATTGAATAAATTTGATTCAGCTTAAAATTCATATTAAGCATTTTGAAAATGTAGTGTTAGAATTAAATGCCCATGAAATTATAAATTCCGCATTTTTAGATAGGTTTTTTACTTTTCTTCTGGTTTTGTTTGGGTTTTTTGTTTGGGTTTATTCTAAAAGATTGGAACTACTTGCAGATCAGATTGCACCTCCTGCTGTGTCAGCTACCTTATCTGTGGTTGTTTGTAGTCTTTCTGTTTTAGAAGAGTAGTTAAAGTTCCAATGTTGTATACTGCCTTCTCAGCTAAGATACCCATCAATAAGAATTAGATGATTCTTAGCACCCTAAATAAAGATATATTCCTTTTTTTAATTGTTGTTGTAAATCTTGCCAGTAAGCACTCTCCTAAATATAAACCAGAACAACATATTTATTCTGTATTTTAAGAAATCTAAAGCATATGGAAATAGGAATAGAATTTGTTTAGCAATGGAGGGGTATTAGCAGGTTTCCAAGTTGTTTCTGTGTGTTTGTTAGTTTGTTCCTGCTGTGTTTGTAGTCCTCAAGTAGTGCAATAGCAGTTATAAGCAACAACCAGCTCTAAAATCAATGCATTACACTAGTAATCATTGTGCTGCTGGCTGAAGGTGTTGCTTTTCTTAAAATGCTTGAGAAAAAATTGATTTGCCTGTCTTTCTCCAGTGACAACCACCCTCATACCTGGAAGAAACTGTATCTTGCTCATCATTGGCCAGTGACTGTATGTAAGGTGAGATTTCTGTGTTTTGTTCTCTTTTTATCGTGGCAGATATTTAGCCTTGGACAATCAATGCTTGAAAACACAGTGAACAAAGCTTGTCAAGCATTTTATCTTGATTATGCCCTGTATCTTTATAAAGGCTTTACTGATCTTGGTGCACCTTTTGCTACTTCCTCTGCATTCCAGAGTAGCAGTAAACAAGGCAGGATTGTGGAGTGATGCAGATACAGTAGTCAGTGTAGGTTATATACTGTACACTAAGCCTTAATTGTTTGTTACACATTTTGAGATGTTTTGTTAATCGTAAACTCAATCCTAGATTTTGACTAGGCTCTGTAAGAAGACTTGCCTGCCTTGTCTGACTGAAGTCTATACTTGAACTGTCTGCTGCACAACAAAGTTTTGTAATGTTGGCTTCAGCATTTTAATAAGTCACTCAATATGGACTCAGAAAAAAGAGAGCTATAAAGCAGTTATGCAGGGGTGTCTGAGCATTTCTGTATTTTAGGGATGGGACCCAAAAAAGACCTTAACCTTCCAATATATGTCTATCAGAAGCACAGCTAAAAGGTGAACGACTTATGTCCCTTTTGCTGTTAAATACCTACTGCAATCTGTTAAGTAGAACATTTTTCCTATGCTGGAAATACTTAAAGGCCTCTTTTCACACAGCTAAGTTAAAAATACGCTATACTTCAAAGTGGAAGTGTGATCAGGTCTACTGACACAGGGATGAAGAACCATAAAGATAATAAAGAAACTTCAGTTTCATGCTAAAATCTCTGGGGCCAAAAAGTTCCAAATTCTGGGAGACTTAGGTTTATTTATTGCAATATTTAGAGTCTTAATTTTTTTGTACTTTAGGTGCTTTTTTATTTCTCTGATTCCTATTTCTGGCAATATGTATAAAAGTAGTAGCAATAAAATCCACATACTGACGAAGTTTCTGAGGAAAACTAGATGTATTTAACATTAGTTAAATATAGAGGGAAGTAACAATAGCAAACCTCACATGTGCATGACTAACTGACACCAAGGAGTGGCTACTGTTCTGTCATTTGTTTGTTTACCTGTTTTCGAGGGGGAGTAAGGGCAGATTTGCTACAATTTGTGTGATTTTCTGCTGAGTAAATATCACTTACTGACTTCAACCAGAGATGCTAGTGTTTGGGAATTTGTAGTGCCTGGCATGAGTGGGCATTCAGAGTCTGTAGCAGTGCAAACCCTTGCTTACATGAATAGTAATAAATAATAAAAATCCCAAAGAAACAAAAAAAAACCCCAAACAAACCAACCAAAAAAACCCCAAACCCTACCAACCATTTTTCCCACTGTGTATTTATGCTGGCTGCTACTCTTACTTCCAGGGTAGTGCCATGAACCAATGAATACCTTTATAACTTCCCAGTGAAATTGCAATGAATAATTTAAGACATTAAGCATCAGAAAATGTACTCTTTTTTTACACTTTGCTCATTCCTCATGATCTTCTGTAGTAAGAGGCAGACAGAAGCGTTTTGAAGGAGTGACTTTCTGCTCAGTTTCCCATCAGTGAGTCATGTGGAGAAACAGAATCTCAACCATACTCACGCAACAGCTTTCTCTTTGCCAATGTTAATGTAAGGGAGATTCCTAAATTCAGCTGTGGGCTTTTTCTTAAGTACATAAATTATTCCTTATGTTCAGTATATCTGCATATGATTGCTGTTATTTCAGGTTGGAAATATTTTTAATGTCATTCTTCAATTTAAAACTGTTGACATGATATTGAAAGGAAAAATAGCTGGGTGAAGGAAACCACAGAACTCATTGTATCATTTATGTGAAAGACAGAGGCTACTTTGTGCAAGTACTAATTAGACTACTTTGCTACATACTGTGTTCTTGATGGGTGTGTGGATGATCTGTCTTTTCATTCCTAGCTGTTTTGCATATCTCACCAAGTTTTTCAGGCTTTTGAAGACCTTTCTTAAGTGGCACACCAGAAATTTGAGAATATACATCAGCCAGGTCTTCCTGTGTTTTAATCTGAGTACAGATGGTGCTTTTTAATACTGTGACCAGCACAATTAAACTGAAAATTGTTTTGTAATCATATCTTCTAAACTAACCTATTAAAATAGTATCATGGAAGCCCTAATAACCCAGGGATTTAACTACAGACTGCTGCAGTGAAAGAGTGAAGGAGAGAGAGAGAGATTCTTCCTTATTGTGTGATTGGAAATTCCAGTACCATATAATTAACCTAAAGTGACTATAGCTTCAACAGAGATATCCAAACTAAATTCTCAAGATGACCTCAAGTAATTATGATTTTAATGTTCCCTTAATAAAATGTGCCTGTGGTGCAATTTATTGAACTTCATGTGACTAACTCATGTCACACTTAAACTTTCTGGTCACAAATTAATGTTAGTCCTGTTAGGTGGAAACAGGAGCAACTCAAGGGCAAGAAGAGGGACTTTTCCACTCCCTTTATATGGAGTTGTGAAGATATTTAATTCAGGAACTTAAGAAGGGAAATATTATTGCAGCTTTTGCATCTTGAAGATTGCAAAAAGAGAACAATCTTCTGTGGGCATTTCCTTGTGAAATAGGGAGAGGCCAGTGCAAGTTTATAGGCTATTAATTTCCTCCTCTGTTGAGAATGGGCAGGATGATAAAGAAATGGGTACTAAACCTTGCTGTCATCTGCCTTTGACTGCATGCATACGCTGATCAAATGAAAGAGTAAAAGAAAAGACAACAGAATAGGCTGGTGAACAGAACATCCTGAATTCAAGTTTGTAGTATTAAGTAGCAAATGAAATTATTATTTTTTATTTTTTTAATTAAATATGAGATTTTAAAAAATCAGAGTTCAGTCTTTGTCAATATTTTACAGCAAAGGCTGAAACACTATTTCTTTTTTGTTACTTTTTAAATAGAAGTAGTCACATCTAGCATTAGACCATAGAGTGCCTTAGATAAAGGGATACCTTTATTTCTTAATTTGTGTATTGAGCCAGGTGTGTCAAATGAGTTCAGCTTTTGACATATGCTATTTTGGAACAAAGTAAAGTTTTGGTTTGTTTTTTTTTTTTTTTTTTTTTCAGAAATGCCCATGTAACTTGTAAGAGAACTCTTAATCTATGCCTCATGTGTCTCTGTAAATAAGGTCTGGTTTAGATTTTTTTGTGGGCCTTTGTCTTCTGTAACAATAAACACATGAAAGACTTTAGCTTACCAGCTCGTGCTAAGGAGGTGTTCACCAAGAAATAAATTTGTTTTATTTCACTCTTCCAAAGTTTTTTCACTAACCTTATAAATTTGGTTTATTCATTGATTGGTTTTATGCCAGGGGGTGAGGGGAAGGAGGAAAGGGAATAATCACATGCTATTTGGGGAGGGAACTTTCTCCAGAGTTTCAAAAGCAAAAATTTTTCATAGCAGTTGTGATGTTTCATCCCAAAATAGCACTTAAAATTGATCTTAGTTAGAGAGATGGCCCTCTTAAGCAGGGTGGTTGAAAAGGAGATCAGGATTAAATATATCACTTTCCAGAAGCTGACTTTTTATTTAAACTTGGGGTGTCTTCATGTGATCCAGTAGCACTACCCTCTCCTATGTACAAGCTGCTGTACTGAGGGATTTGTAATTTGGGCAGCTCTACAGGTAGCAATTCCGTAACAGTTTGATGGTGTTTCACTTCTTGCCATTTTGGAGGTAAAAACAGTCTCCATAATTCTGGCAGCCACTGTTTGTCCTGTGTCTTGCTGTTACAAACACGATAATCTCTCTTCAGCACTCCCTTTCAACATGGCAGGTGCTGTAGAGGCTCTTTGGCACTTTTCTTCATGTTATATGCCATGTATGGTTAATTTGTATTTGCTTGATTATCAGATTGCTTTAAACCAGGAGAAAGCAATGTTCCTTTTTCAAATTAATCTAGAGATAGAAGGCTTTCTGTGGTCCAGTGTCTACTTGAAAATATTAATTAGTTAACTGTTTGAAGTCAGTGCTTGCCTGAGGTTGAATTAATCCTTCGGCAATCAGTATATGATAAATGGGAAGGCTGACAAGAAGTGTTTTTTGCAGAAGCAGCAGCGGTACCCAGCTTCTCAGATTAGCATTTGTTGATTTCATGATATTGATTTAAAATGAACAACGGATAAATGCTGTGGCTGGAATTAAAAAGGAGGATGAATGAAGCCAGAAAAGCATGCAGACTCTGAACTAGTGCACTGTACATTGCACTGATCTCACAGTTCTGCCAGCATACAGTGTTAACACTGAGAGCCTGATGAAATGTGTAGAAGAAACTGCTGATAAGGTTAGTGCTGTGGTAGGGGAGAACTGATTCCAAATTTAAAATACTCTGGGCTTTCCTCTAGTATGTCTGAGAACTGCTGTTAAAGGTTGAATAAGGAACACAATTGCACTGTTCTTGTTACCATCCTTACTTGAGCAATCTGGTTAGTTGTTAGTTGGTTGCTTGGGTTTGGTTTGTTTTTTTTTTTTTCAGGGGATGATGCATTAGCTGGTGGTATTAACTGGCTGTATTTTGGGCTAGGTAGCTGAACTCTCAGCTCCACAAAGCTTGTGCCTTGACAGGAGAGATGTTGAAGCACTTAAAATGTATATTTGTTGAAAAATACTCCATTCTGGAAAAAAAAAGCTGTTGCTGGGTTTAATTGCTTCAGTTATTGGTGGCAAGAAAGGAGAGGAAGGAAATGGACACAGATCAAGAAAGACTTACAGAGCTCACAATTTAGCTGCCACTGGCTTGTGGCATGTGGAAAGCAATTAGTGAAATTACAGGCTTCTCTGCTCTTCTCTACACTCTGCTCTTGCTTTGGCATCCATAAAAGGCATTGTGGCATAATTAAGGCAGGATGTAGAGCCAGAAAGAAAAGCTATTAGTATAGGGAACGAAAATCTGAGAAGGTTGTTATTTAATCATGAATAGTGTTTATTTAAAAAAAAAAAAAGCCTACATTACTAAGCAGAATAGAATCATAGAAGCAACTCTGGTTTGGAAAGGACCTTGAAGATTGTCAAGTGCAACCATTACAATAAGCAGGGAAGATATTGTGATATGTGAATATGGATTTGTTTTGTATTGTTCAGGAGTATGTACTCTGCTCTAAACAATAATTAATATGTAGGCTGTTTCTCCTGTGTTATCAAAAGGTTTGTCTGGGTCCTTTTTATTTTTGTATGAATGTATATAACCTTTCCTCTTCTCCATTTCCTTGCCCCTCAAGTCAAAATATTTTCAAATTATTTTCTAACTATTTTATCTGGAATAAGCAGCCTATTTAATCTCTTGTATGCATTTTTCCCTTTTGATAAAACAATAAAACTACTGGATGCTAAAGATGTTTGTATGCTTGTCTAATATTACAGTTTATTTTGATGTTTTTTATTTTAATGATTCTGGACTCCTTGAAAAAATCTGATGATGATAAAAATACAGAGAGCTGCCATCTGGAATATGATACATACAGATGTAGCTCCATACATTTAACATTGATCGGGCTACTTTCTGTTACTTCAGAACCTGTCCTTTGTCTTCATTTTACACTGTGTGTTCAGGATGCTCCCTGACTTTCACTTCATCTGCTTCAAAACTTTAATGCCAGCTGATCTCTATTAAGTGGCACAATCCATGGCAGCTTCAAGTAACTGGAGTTCACCAGTTCCTGACTTGGACAAGCAACAGTTCTCATGTCTCATTAGAGCCTTGGTCCACCAGTGAAAGAGCTTTTATATTTTCCTTTAAGCTATTGGCCACAGCTAACAAATACTATGTATTTTTTTTCCCACAGATGAGTGCTAATGATTGTGAACACCCACCAGAGTACTGGACAATCCATGGACTGTGGTATGATCATAAGAGTGTTTGTATTTCAGCCTGGAAAGGAAAAGTCAAGTTTTGTACCTGCATGATGAGTGCTTTTTATATTTATTTCTTTTTGAGGGCTTAATCTATTTGGTTTTATGATTCCATGAAATAAAAGCCTTCATTTTGTTAGTAATCAAAACCCCATGGTTTGATACAGAACTGAAATAAACTTTTGTATCTTGTGACTTGCTGAGCTCCAGAAATCCTCTTGCCACATGAACGTTTTATTTGTACATCTGCTTGCAAGATTAGTAATATTCTCAAACAGAAAGGGAAGTATAGTTTCTCTTTTCACCCTTCTCCCCTCCCACCCCTTCCATGAGTACACAGAATTTGTTGATGTCTTGTAACTGCTTGTGGCTTTAAGTATCTTAACTCAGCACAAATATTACAAAAGTACAGGCAAAACTAATTTGCTTCAAAGGAATCAACTCATGGGGATTGATGCCAGTGGCAGAAATTCAAAGGGTTTCCTGACAAATACAGGTAAAAAATCAGTACAGGAGTTTAAGCTATGGGTCCTGGAAAGGTGAGCAATATTATGTCTAGATTTCCAGTGAGTGTCTTGGTGATACTTGCAGAATTGTCACTTGGTGCAGTGCCTGGAGGAGGTCATTGTCATTAGTTACATCATGTGCAAGACCCTTCCATATAATTTACTCCTGTAAGACTTCTACACAGACGGAGAGGGACTCAACAGCCTAATGAAAAGCTCTGCATGGAGAGGAAGAGTTTTGGCCATAATTAATGGCTTGAATTTTTACTTCTAAACCGCTGTAGATGCTGATGGGGTACTTGTATTTCTAAAGAAAATCTCTATCTATAATCCTGCATATTTAAAATTCAGGCTAATGATGCAGACTAGAATGCTGCTAGTTACTGTCAGCGAGTTGGGAAACATCTTTTCTCTTTTATTTTGCTTCCCTAGGCCTGACAAAACTGAAGAGTGTAACAGGACGTGGCATTTCAATGTCACTGAGATTAAGGTATTTATTTAAAACAAAAGCAGTCTCACCAAGCAGAGCTGAGTGCAGTTACTTTTGCACATCCTAAATGCAAAACCTGTAGGTTAGAGGGTATAATTTTTAATGTTTGCTGAGAGGTATGGTCTTTTAAGGACTCCACAGATTCACTGGGTACTTCTGCTACTGTTTGAAGTTGCAGTGCTTGTGATCATTAGCAGCTGTTCCTACTTTATTTTGCAGATATGAGGCTTGACTCATTCAGCTACATCCTCCTTAAAAAAATCTAGAGAACAGAGGAGGTGGATCTGCAGTGGCAAAAATTACCTGTGAAAAAGAGGTTACAGTCAGTCAGTGTTCTCTCTTCCATTTTCTACTGTAAAGCCAGAACACAGCAAATACGAGTACAGATTACAGTATTCTATGTGTTTTCTCCCAGGGCATTAGTCCCTTATTCTTTTTTAATTAAGAAAAATAATCCAAATTTAATTCAGATGTGTTGTAAATGGGGATAGGAGGCATATGTTGACAAATGTGAAAAGCTGTATGGCTGAACAGCTGCAGCAGGGATAAGTTGAAGGAAAATCTTACACTGGGGCAGTGTGTTGGTATTGGTATGTTCCAGTATTTAGATAGTTGTACCTACTTGTGGCCTCCAGCAACAGCGTTTTCAGAATATTGGGGGAAGAGATCTTTCCTTTTTCTGCAAGTAAATGTTTCAGTTTGGGATGTTAAAAATGAGACATCAGTTCTAGAAAATGTGTCAGTGTATGTAGATTATATGAGAAATAGCTTCTCAACACTGTAGGTGCATTTATCAATTGTGATATTTTTTAGGATATTTTGTCAGACATGAGACACTATTGGCCTGATGTGCTTCATTCATCTCTGAATCGCACCCAGTTCTGGTGAGTATTAAACAAAGAAGCAGCCACTTAAAAAGTATTTTTGGATATTATTTTAAAAAAAAAAGTCCATCCGAGTTAGTAAATCTTTGGGTGAGACTTTGTTCTTGAGAAGCAGTGTCTGGGAGGCCACTGAAAGCAGTGCGTCTTGTCAGTCCCTTTTACAAAATAAATGTGTTTTCTTGTTAGAGCACCTACAAAATGCAGCTGTTGAAAAGAGGGCTATGGCAGGGGTTTTGGAGAAATGAAACTTTGTGAAAGAGAGGGAACGTGTTTCCTCCCATTGCAGGCAGGGAGGAAAAGCAGCTGCTGTTGACATGTTAAATCTGAATAATGGTAGCTCCAGGGATGATATAGCTAGCTGCCAAGCCTCTTTTCTTAGCTAGCTTTGCTATGTTGCTGGCCTTGAAAGACGTTTTCTTTTGGCCTTTCTCACAGAGAAGGAAATAGGAAAATAGGACTCTTTGGATCATCCTAGCTACTTTTCTACAGAATTCTCCCTTTTTACTTACTTTCCTAGCAGCCTATAATCAGATACAGGAATTTATTTAGAGGTAACCTGCTTAGTTCAGGGGAAGGGAGAAGGAAACTTTTATCTCCCCTGACAATGGAACTGTTTTCCTTCCCCATGTTTATCTCTGCTTCTGAATAATCAGGCACTTGGATCAAAGAGTGGTATGGGTGGTATTTGTATTTGCACAGGCTTTAGTTTGAGTGCATTATTTTAAAGTAAAATCAATGACCATTCAAGTTAATTTGCTGAACCATGAGCTACATGAGCGAATATATGGGTTTGCAATTTGTTCTTCCAGTTCTACAGTGAAAGCTGTAATATCAGCTGAGAAGCAGAGCAGATAGCTAGAGGCAGCAGCATTTAAAGCCATCTCAACTACAAGTGCCCATAAGTTTTCCTTTGAATTGGATGACCATTTCTTCTCTGTGCTACTAGGGAAAAGCTTTGAAGGGAACGTACATCTCTCTTTAGTCTTGGCCTTACGTTACAGAAGCTGCTAGGAGACACTTGTCCTCAGAGTCTTAAACTGGTGTTACAAGTGTCTTATTACAACCTAAATTTGCAACTGTCAAAAGCGGACATCTCCTCCCTCCACTTCTCTGTTCTTGCCCTGTGCTAGGGAGAACAGGACTACCTCTTTCTGTGATAGCACAAGTTTATGCAACCTCAATCTGTTCCTGCAATTAGAATAAGAAAAATGTGTTGGAAATCTGGCACCTCCCATGCCTTGACCTGTTTTCAAAAAAACAGGTACATACAAGTCTTTATTTTGCTAACACAGGAATTTGGTAGGCAGCAGGTGTGAACAGATACAATTAAAACCTTTTCCCTTTCAGTTCAAGGTAAGCAAATAGCACTTATTTTGATACCTGAGAATAGAGTTAGAAATGTCATAAAAGCAGAAGTCAAGTTACAACACTGTAACTGCTGTTTTGGATTGATGGAGTAGTTCACTCCTGTTCAGTAAGGTGACAAGTGCACTGTAGTTGGCAGCTGTAACTGCAGATTTTGTAAATGCAAGCTTTTAAGCTGCCCAAAAGCCTGTAAAAATCTCACTATATGCCTTCCTTCAGTTAAAACACTTTATTCAAGATTAACAGAAAAAAAACACCCCAAACTCTAGTGTAAAAATCCCAGTACAACAGAAATAAGAATCTGAAACTGACTGATCACAATTTTCATTATTGTAGACTAAAGGCATCTTAATTGAGTAAAGAGCACGAGCAGTGACAAGCAAATAGATACTGAGTATCTTAGCATAGCACATCAGGGTTTTCCCAAGACTGCTATAATTATGTGATATGTTTCTTCCTAGCTTTACCTGTAAGTGTAGCCCTGGCTTGAAAGGGGAGGCAAGGAATCTTCCTGGTGATTTTATGATGGCTGCAGGTGGTTCTGTAAAAGTAGATGCATATCTTCATTCCCCTTATTAACTTACAAACTGTGACAATTGCCATCCAAGAGTTTGAACTGGACAGGATAGAATGCCTTAATACAGGACAAAGGGTTAGGTGTGCTTTGTTATCTTAAATTTTAACTAAAACAATCTCTTTTATAGTATTTTTTTTTTACCAAATAAACTTTTCTTGACCAGGAGAATTCCCTTCAGTATCAGTTTATATACATGATACAGAAGAAGGAATCAGTTTTAGCCTATAGGACAGCTGGGTATCCCTAATCTTCTACATTTTATGGGCAGCAATTGCAGTTGTGATTTACAGAAATTCTTTATTCCTACCCTAACAATAAGCCAGCCTTCAAGCTGGGTGGTTTCTGTAATCCTTGGACCATCCTTATATGATCCTGACTTTATCACATCTGCATGACTGCATTTGGGTGAACTCTGTCCTTGTTGTACAAACAGGAAGAAAAATCTCTGAGGTTTAGCTTCCTTTTCACACAGCTGAGTTGTACCAATTTCATAACACTGCATTTCTGCAACTCCTGAAACTTCATTTGTAGATTTGAGGTGTGCAAGTGTAGCATTTATTCTTAGCAGTACCATAGAGAGAATGATGGAGAAAGTTTATATAGTAGAAGCCAGTCTAGTGGTGTGCCTGCCAAAGTACTGGTATCCTACAAGGAAGTAAAATTGTTCAGCAAAGTTCTTGACAGCTAGCTTCTGTACTCTGTGCTACATCCTAGCTCATGGGTACAAGAGGTGCAGAAGGATGGGTGGCCTTCATGAATGCAGGCAGCTTTGTTCTGTATCTACATGCCACCCAGCTGTGAGCTGAGACTCAAGTAGAATTACCTTGTCTTATTGTGGTCTAAGTGAAGTATAATGTGTCACAGTGAATAACATTGAGACATTAATTCTTTTGATTTCATAAACAGATTGTGTTATGTTGTTCCCTGGTACCTACAGGTGTTTCATTTCCTAACTACTTGAATTTGCATGTAAATGGAAGAGGTGAAGGTGAAATTTCATATCCTGCAATGAATGGTCTGAATTGGCTGTATCTGCATCATCTTTTTTCTCACGTGGCTGTGCAGCAGCCAGATTTAAGTGATGCTGTCAAGAGTGTCGTCTGAAAGTTTTAGTAATTGCTTTGTAGCTACTCTAAAGTAGCTTAAAATTCTGGAAGCTCACAGGACTGATGAAAAGAACCTGGTGTATTCTTGGCTTGCTGCAGCTGATGTTGCATGGGCACGGCCTGTGGGTAGCTCTGTGTATTTTCACATGGCATCCCCACAGCACCATCACCTGGGCCCTGTGGTCAGTGCGAGCTGGACCGAACCACTCCAAAGCAGTTCGAGATTAGCAGTAGTGTGCTTCTTGAACACCATCAGATCTTTGGCTCTGTATCTCTGCCTTCTTTGTGGAAACAGAAGGACACATAAGTACTCCTGAAAGCCTTCAAAAGACAGGCACAACACTTTGCCCCATTATTTGTCCCGTTTGAGTTTGCCATAAAATCACAAAAATTACTTTCTTTTTCACTCTGTTCCTTGGTATTAGAAGACTTGATAGCAGAATAGAAGGAAGATTTGAGAGCAGTTCTTTGAAAATACTGACACAGGCCAAAGTGAAGTTGAGGCAACAAGTCTTGTCTTAGCAGCTTGTGCAGTTTCAGTATTCCACCCCACCCAGAATAAGGTGGAATAGTGACACTGCGATTTTAGTTCTGAAAAGTTTTTAGTGCTTTGCAAGTACATTTAACATCAAAGATGCCATGAAAATTGACACAAAGCTTAGAAATACTTATTTTCTAGGCAAATTCTTACTATTCTGACCTCCAAGCATCTCCTTGTAATACGTCAAGAGACCTTTGTATCATAAGAACATGATTTACTTCATCAGTTCCTTCACTTAATTATTTAAAAAGCCAACTGATTCAGAGGAGACAGCTAAAAAAAAACTAAACTGGGCTAACTTAAAATTATAGAATGGTTAGGGTTGGAATGTACCTTAAGATTATCTAGTTCCAACCCCCCTGCCATGGGCAGGGACACCTCACACCATGCCAGCCAGGGTTCTGTTCAACCTGGCTTTGAACACTGCCAGTGATGGAGCATTCACAACTTCCTTGGACAACCCATTCCAGTGCCTCACTACCCTTACAGTAAAGAACTTCTTCCTTATATCTAACCTAAACTTCCCATTTAAATTTAAACCCATTACCCCTTGTCCTGTCTGTACAGTCCCTGATGAATACTCCCCCTCCAGCATCCAGCCTTTTAGATACTTGATATAAGCATATTGGCTAGTTTGCACAGCAAATATGTCTGCAAGTTATGTTTTCTAAAATTTAAATTTTGCTTTTCTCCTATAGGAAACATGAGTGGGAGAAACATGGCACTTGTGCAGCCACACTTCCGGTCCTTAATTCTCAGAAGAAATACTTTGGTAAAGCCTTAGAACTCTACCATCATATTGATCTTAACAGGTACTTAAGTGAAGGCTGTGATCTGCCTTTTCTTTCAAATAGTTTCTAAAAGTTTCAAGTCTAGCCTAAAAAAAAGTCTAAAAATCTGATGATAGAAGGGAAGCGAGTATTAGCATGGATTATTTTTAGTGCCGGAGTTCAGAGGAGCGGTTGTCTACTCTGAGAAGCATTTCTCTGGTCACTTCAGACTTAAGTAAGCCAGCATCTTTCTTCACAGCATCATTTTAGACAATGTGAGCCAGTAAATTCTGAGAAGCTGCATGGGCTGTATCTTGCTACCTAAAGCTATGGTACCAGTAAACTTCTAAATCAAGTGACAAAACCTCCAAACTTCTGAGTCATACTGAAGCTCAAACGTTTCTTTTTAGGAAAGACAGTGCTCTGCTTAAGAGGAAAGGACAAGCTGCAGGCAAAATCATCACAACACCTTGGGTAAAAGGCAGAGAGTTAACAGCAAGGTGGGATGTCCTGAATAGTGGTGTTCAGCCACTGCAGGCAGCCCTATGCTATCTTTTCAGATAACCCCAATGTGACACTCTTGCCTTTTCCTAGTGGCTGATTCCTCCTCATGGTTCCAAAGCACTGGGCATTCCAGATAGAAAATCTTAATGGGAATGGGGTGGCTTGTTCAAGCACTGTATATACACATTTTGGCTGCAGGTGAATGCCAGCAGCCCAGAGTCCTATCCTGATCAGTGCTTGGTATAGGTAGGAGGATGTTTGACTCAGATTTGTTGACCATGAATTCTCTCTGTCTGTAAGGTGACACTATCTGAGAGAGGAAATAAGTAAATTCTTTTGTATTGAGAAACATACCTTTTTTTTTTTTAATCCTAAAAATGCTGCTTACATTCTGACATTGACAGCACAATCTCCTAACAAAGTCTCATTCATTGTGCATATGTACAAAGGAAATAGGTCTCCCCCCACCATTTTTGTAGGCGTCTTGTAAAACTTAATCAGATTTTTCTAGACATTTTGTTAATAATGTCTGATAAGACAATTATCTAAATAGCTGTGATGGTGTGACTTAAACATTTTACAGATGGCACAGTTGCTTATTGTGTGACTCTATCAGCATGTGTAACACCAAAAAAGAATAGAGACTGAAACATGTTGAAATTAATTGCTCAGAGCATATTTTCCATTGTAAAAATGAGCATAATTAATTTAATCTTTACTGGAAAGAATAAAGTTGGCTAATGTTCTCATTGCTTCATTTATACTTCAATGAAAAAATATAATGTTAGTGATTAAAAGATTGTTTCCAAAAAGCAAATTATTAAAAAGAGAACATAATGCAGGCTTCTGGAAGAATAATAGAACATCATCTATTTTATTGGCTTTCTTATATAAGAATAAAATTACTATGCCACACAGCTAGGCCTTTGCTCAACTGGGTTAAACTTTCCCTGGGCAGAACCTGCCCTTGGAAGGGTTGAGCATTATCAGTGGTCATGGACTAAATTCTGCAAGACGCTGAACGCTCCTACTCCTGTCAGAAGAAGCTGGAACTTAGAGACTTAGCACCTATTGGGTCCTTAGTCTTGTCACCCTGGAGGTACAGACTTTCCTCAGGAAGATTTAGATTCAGTAATCTAAAGGAAGGGATATACAGGCTAAAGTTTCTTGAGAGTTACCTTGTTCCTCTAATGTGAACAACCTTTTCCTCTTCAAAAAACATACTCATTAGGAAACATTTCTGCCCTGATGTTGATCCAGATCCATGCACATGTCCCTCTCCCAGTGTGCTGTGTGCCTCCCACTCTAGCAAGCCCATCATGTCTTAGAACATGAGGGTGTCTAGAGCAGCCTCACAGATCTGCCTCTGTCCCTCCCTGATGACCAGAGCACCTGGGTGTTGCTCAAGGCAGGGGAAGCAAAGCAGTTAAACTGCATGTCTTACCTGGCACTAAACAGAGCATTCTGAAAGTCCAGCAAATAACAGTAATACTGCCTTTCCTGTGCCTGTGTCTGAAGACACCTCTCCAAGTTCCTCAGATTAAGGTGGGGGAAAGGGTTCTTCCTGACCCTGCCAAGTTGGATGGGAAGTGGCCTTTCAAAAAAGGGGAACCTTTCCTTGGCCTGGCAGAGCTTCCTTTGCTCCTTGTTGCTGTAATTCCTGCCAAATTCTCACAAAGATTATCTGTTTACCTAATGATTTTGAAGTTATGTTTGCATACAGGAGCCATGATAAAAATGTTACATCTTTGTTTCAGTTGTCTCCTGAAAGCTGGGATAAAGCCAAGCAGTTCATATTATGAGGTAAGAAGCAGTCTTTTATAAAACAATAACGTGTGTATACTTATTTTCAGCAGGAGTCGAGCAATTTTTAGAGAATAAATAATCTTTTAAAAATTGTATAGTTCTTTAATGTTGTGCTTTACTTATGTTTTTGTGAACTTAAGTTCATGAGCTGTTGGAAGATCTGCTAGTGACTTATTAATTTATATAAGCTTTTGATTTTTCAGATGACTGCCATAAAAGAAGCTCTTACAAGATTTTATGGTGTAACACCAAAGATCCAGTGTCTTCCTCCAGAAGAGGTAAAAACCCCATGCACTCCCCAACACCACCCCCCAACTGAAAAACAAACAAAAAAGCAGCCAAAGAAAACCCAGCAACTTATTTTTTCAAAGAGCGCTTCTTATCAAAAAGTAAAAGAAAGATTGAAAACTCTTCAATATGTTGGAACATAGGTCTGGGTGTTACTTGTGTATACAGCTCTTTGCAGGTACATATTGCTTAATTCTTGGAGCTGAGTTCATAAAATCACATTGCTTACATACAGGCACCACTGACTTCGTCTTATGTTACTGTTGCTACAGCTTTTTCTTAATGCAGAAATATTTTTAGTGCAAGCATCCACTCTTTACCTAGCAACTTTGCTGTTAGTATACTTACCCAGAAAGTGGGAGCACTGGGTTTTAAAGGTCTGTTTGTCTTAAAAGATTTGAGCCAGCATCCCTTCCATGAATGCTGTACCCACCACATTAGAGATATTGCTGTAGTTGTTGCACTACTGCTATAGCTTAATTGCCATATACTACAACCAACAAGAGTGAGCTGAATGGAACTCTTGCTCCATTGCAAGAGCCTTGACCAGGGTACTGGCAGCCTTGACCAGAGTACTGCCTGTCAACAGCAGTCTTCCCTTCACTGGGCTAAACACACATTCTGCATGAAGAAGTTCCTCAGTGGTCAAAATCCTTCAGAAATAAAGCAGCTCAGAGGCTTGTCTCAGAGGCTGTTCTCAAAAGCCTGTACCTAAAGAAGTACAAAAAAGGCAGGATGACGATAGTCTTTCTGTTTGAGCCAACGGTGTCTAGAACTTCCATTTCTTTCTACTTTTCCTTGCCAACAATTTTACTGTGAATCATGATGTAGTAGAGAATGTGGTATGCAGAGACAGCGTGCTGTAGTGTAAAATACAAGTCACCGTATCTGACCTAAAAAAGCCTTTGAAGGAACAAAATAGCATTCTGAACAATTATGTGTGTAGGCTGCATAACTGTTTCTTTCCTTTTCCAGCTAGGTTACACTGCTTTTATTGAAAAGGGAAAAAAAAAAAACCAACCAAACCCACCAGATAGTTTTCCCTCTTACAATTGGTTCCTTATTATCTCAGCTTGATAAAAGGGGTTTACAACAAAACACTTGTCAGAGTTATTGCCCATACACAGAAAACAATTATATGAAAACTTGCCGAGATCGAGTTGCTGTTGGAATTTAATAGCTTCTGTGTTGTCAGCTCATTTGCTTTAGTAGTGCTCTGAGGTTTTTGTACTCAGATGTACTTTTAAGTTACTTTAAGACACGAAAGCATATGAGTTTAATGTGGGTTGCACACTCAGCCACCTCTTGATGTTGAAGAAATAGAGCTAAAACAAACCCCAGTGTCTAGTTCTGTTTGCTGTAGTTCTGCCATTGCTTTTAGTACAACTGGGATACTGCTCAAGTCATGTGAAGGTAATTTACAGCTTGAGTCTTCTGTGCTAAATTTCAGAAGCTAATGGTAAATAAAAAGGGAAAAGTACACACCAGTTACTTAAAGATAGGCCTTCTCAGAGTTCCAGCCTTGTCAATGCCTGAATTGTGTTGAGGAGGTGCTTTGATGTTTAAAATGCATTACACACTTGCTGTGTTCCTAAGTTTCTTAAAAAAAAATCACAACCCTACCCCAAATGCAACAGCAAGGAGAAAAGAAGCAAAGCAACCAACCAAACATAAAATCCCCAATAATAAAAAAGGCCAAAACCAAACCAAAATAAAAAACACAATAAAAACAGAACCAAGTTTATTTACTCCTTTTTGGAGAATTTTCTTTGCCTTAATTCTTATCCTATGAAACAGCTGTTGGAAGGTGGCTTTCAGGTCGCACATACCCTTCCATATTCACAGACTTCAGCCAGGGTTCATCATTAGGTGAACAGCTTCTGTATACAGTGCAGATTTGGTAAATGCTAAGATATTCTATATCACAGCATTTCATAATGAGGCTTACTAGTTAGGCAGATTCCCTGAACTGTTACTGAATTATGTTGTTGAAATTTGCTTCTGTGTCTGCTTGCTCCTTAAAGACAAATATGTATGATAAGCTGTTGAAAGTTAATGCTTCTGGTACCTGTCTTCTTCACATTTTTCAAGTGGCAAATATACAAATAAGCACTACTGTATTCTATAGATAAGTCAGTATATCTGAAAAATTGATTTATTTCTTTTCCTTATCGAGCTGATCTCATCTTTCCTGTTTCTAGGGTGAAAAAGCACAAACAATTGGTCAGATTGAATTCTGCTTCACCAAAGAGCTGCAGCTGAGAAACTGCACAGTACAGAATGGTGAATCCAAACCAATGCCAGCTGACTTGAAGCTTGGAAATGAGGAGTTGTCTGTCTGCAGTGATACTCTCCCAACATATTATCCTTCACAAGTTCAATATCATAAATGAAGCCATAAGAGTTTGGGAAACTTTTTCAGTAGTAACAAAGCCCAAATCCTTAAAACATTATACCTTGGGAAGCAGTCTTGACTTAGCAATATTACAAAGCCCTGTCCATATCACAGGCATACTGTGAAGATTTCTGCTGGAAAACACAATTCCTTTGCCATGAAAGGAGAATGGTCCACATTGTAATGCCAGTTACAGGCTGAAGCGTTGCATTTTGGCTCTGATATTGATGGGACTAGAATCTGATTTAGAGCTTTGCTTGGACTTTTTGGCTTGCTTATGGCTTGAATCAATGTTCAAGAGAGAACTGTGACTTACTAGTTTCACTTTCAGTTAAGTCTACCACTTCAGGCACTTCTGGTTTTTGCAGTGAGTCAGGGAAATTAAGTCATTCTTTGTTTTGAAAGGATGTTTGTCTCTCTCATTTTGAGAAGAAAATACTGTAAACAAAAAGAGCTGAGAGAGCCGTCTGGGGGTCCTTTTCCAGACAGGAATTGTGCAAATTGTGTAAATTTGCTTCCCAGAAGTGTTGAACAGAGGCTGTGTCACCTGAGGCACATTGAGCCTTTCCTCATCACAGTGGACCAAAGATGACAATTTTTGCATAACTTCTTAGTGAATGAAATAACATTCACCAGGTTTTGGCACTTCTGCCTGAAGGACCCCAGGAATACTGTATTAGTAGCCTTACCTATTCTTTGTTTGATTTTCATACAGTAGCTCCATAGAGTCCTGAACTTCCAGTATAGGACAAAATGTTAGGCCCTACAAATACATTGTTGTTAATTTTTCATTGTACTTGAACATATAACATTACCACACAGATATGAGTGTCTGCACTTTTATTGACAAATGAGATTGTCACATTATCATTTTGTTCCAAGAAACAGCTTTTTATAAATGAATCAGTAAATGCCACAAGGTTTCAGTAAAAAGTACAAAATTCTCTTAACTCTTTCAAATAGTACTGAAATGGTGCATGGGTTTGGGGTGGACTACATAGAATGCAAACAAGTCAGAATGAACATGAATTTACATTTCATGTCATAAATTTGATTGTTCTTTTAAAGAAGACTCACTTTTTCATCAAAATTGTGCTATTTTTCAGTATTGTGGAATTATTTTCTTTTTGTCATTTTGTGAAGTCCTTTGCTCTCCTTTTCCTTTCAAAGCTGTGCCAAATCCTTTCTTGTTAAGCTAATCAGCAGTGAGGGAAGTGGAAACAGTTTGGTAGCCACCATGAGACAGTCTCATTAACATCTTCCTCAGGGCTTTTAATTCATCAGTTCGGTTTTGAACCCAGCCCTTAAACAGAACAGCAGACTTCTCAAAATCTCACTATAAATATTGCCACCTTGGATCAGCAGGTGCAGCAGAAAAACAATCCCATTAAATCCACAGCAACGTGCTGTACTGCCACATGAGTGATTGTTGAGTTTTCTGTAATTGTTTTAATTCCGTGGTGCTCTTCAGTTGGAAGAAAAGCTCAGAAGTGGAAGCCTTGGTAAATAACATTAGTTATTGGAAGCAGTGGTAGCATTAGTTCTTGCACGAACATATGCTTAATGAAAGCTGAAATCACTAGCCTGTTTTTTTTCATTGCAGTATAAATTGTATTTTCTTTTATAATGCCAAACAGTGTTTAGGGAGACAAAATATACAGTATGAGCTCTCTGTAGTTCAAGAGTAATACATTAATTTAAGTAAAGCCAACAGCTGCAAATACGTACCTTACAATGAAGAGACACAGACACTTCACAGTGAGGCTCAAAACTGACACATGCCAAATAGTGGGTACAGACAAGAGTCAGAAAAGTTCATCTTCTGCAGCAAAGCAGATGACCTAATTTTCAAATGCAAGAAATGTGAGTGAGCTGATAAGTTTTAAAACTTTGAGGAGAAACTAGCATAATCTGAAATGAGAAAGAGGAAGGGAGGGAGAGAGCAAAGCCAGCAGTATGCTGAACAACAACCTGCAACTGAGTAAAAGATGACTGATAAGTGTTAAGACTGGCTAAAAATAACCTCTCAAGACTCTGAAGTCCTGCTTAAAAGGACGTACATGAGGTACTGCATTTGCCTTAATAAAGCCATACCCACATTCTCTTTACTATGCCAATGTTATTACACATTAAATGTTTTAATTTGCCATAGTTTATTAGTAGCAGCAATAAAACACTGTATGACTGCTGTTGCTTGGGTGTTAACAATCCGAACTGCCTAACTTCAAGGAAGATACAAATGTCTTAAAATCTACTGACTGGTTTTTATGCAGAGAAAAAGGCACTATAAGATTTTAAGGGATGTGGATGTGGGCAAACAGGAGAGCAGATGACAGACCTAAGGTGCAGTCCAGTCCATTATGTTCTGCTTAGCAATGGCTTATAGCCAGTTACCTGCCATGGAAGTTGCTTTCCATCAGATTTTATATAATTTCAAGACTTGGATTAACACAGTTTAAATACAAGAGGTAAGCAAAAGTATATTTTGAGAGCCTTAAAAATTGTTTTAGTTCTGAAAAGTGAAGCAAAATAAAAATCTATCAGCCTTGAAGATTCAGCATAGCCTGGGAAAGATGAGATTCTTTTCTGCATGGTTAAATGAATTAACTAAATCCCAGCAGGGGCAGTGCTTTAAAACACCAGTCAGTTCCACAAAAGGACCTAGTTTGTTTATACTCTTTGTCCATGTGTGTGTTATCATGCAAGTGCATAAGCATCCCTTGGGTTTACACTACAGCATGGGTTGTCTGTCATCTTTCCAAGGACAACCCATCTTCATAGACCATCGGCAGGTTATTTTCTCTCTCTTGCTCTCTTCCTGACCTGCACTGAGCCTTTCTTGGCTGCACGGGAACCCAGCTTCAACCAGATGATCTATGCCCATGTATATTGAAACTTCTGTTTCTCCTTACCAGCAGCCAGCTAATCTGCCACTGCCAACAGCATCAGGAGATAGAAGAAGCAGGAGACTGTTCCCCATTGCTCCTGTTCTCCTTGGGGGGCAGCAGCCATTTGCTGTTCCCTAGCTGATAGGCAAAGCTACCTGTGCAGGCTGAAATGCAGGTAGCACAAGCCTCTGTTGTGTCCACACTCTGCACCCTCAGCAGCTGGTAAGCACTACACTATGCTGCTGGTCAGAGGAAGCAAAAAAGTGGCTGTAGGACTGCAGTGCCCATACAGCATGTCCATACACTGCAAATCAAGTCACACAAATGTGGGTAGCCTAGATATCTTCAGCAGCAAAACAGCAGCTGCAGGTCCTTACAGTGGGGAAGGGGGATTTTTACAGGGATGGGTTCTTGAATTTGGGCAACCTCTGGTGTGGTTAAGCTTCAGGCAGAAGTGCTCTGTTTGCATCTGGATCTGCCAAGGCCATAGAAGGTTAGCATGCTGTTAACAGTGTTGCTGCTGTCTGCTGATGGTCCTGATGATGCAAAGGGAAAATGTCAGGACATTGCAAGTCACTTTCACAGGAATGGAGCAATGGATGATGAGGACCATTGCATTCTAAATTTGGACTGCTTCGCTCACGGGGCTCACTGCATACCTTCCCTTCTTGTGTGTAGGTATTCTCTGGTCCATAAAGTTGCTGTAGATCATCCAGATTTTCTACAAAGAATTCCTTTTAGAAGGGTTTTCAGTTTCTTGTGCTTTGGAGAAGTAAGGAGCTTTAGTATGTGGGCTAAGCAAGATGTGATGTGGTAGACAGGCAGATTGTTTTATGTTTGCATATTGTGTTCTTCATTATTCCTTGCCCCAAAGGACACCAGAGAGTCAGAGAGTGGGCAAGCATTCGATAGACATCAAGAGCAGCCAAGCCCAGCCATGGCCACAGCCTGGTGATATGAATCAATATATTCAGCATGAAAATCACAGGACTGATGTTCAAACACAGAGCTCAATTTGAAGGACTGATGTTTCAAATTTGAAGGGCTGATGCTTGTCTTATGAGTGAGAAGCGAAAATGACCCTATTTGATAAAAAACTCATTAAGCAGGTTATAGAAAATTCTGAAGAATGAAAAATCTGAAGAATACCATGGTGCTATCTGTAAGAAATTCTTTCCTGAGCACAGCCTCACTTACCAGAAAAGAAGCTGTTCACCTCAGATTTTTCTGTAGCTCACACAGTTGTTGTTTGCATTACCCATGCTCTGCATTTAAATGAGAGAAGACAAGCCAAAACAAAATCAGCAAGAACTAGAAGCACAGCAGTTACCCTGTAATAATTACAATCTATAAACAAGTATGTTGCATCCCAGCAGGTACCCACCATGAAATCACTTCTGTTGTTGAGTAAAACTTGGTGTTGTCAGCTTTGGAGAGGGGCTTCTCTCTTTCCAAAGTGCTCAGCTGAGTGTAAAGAAACTGTGCATGCTTCCAGCAGGGGCTGGAAGAGCTGTCACATCACCTGAGTGCTATCATTTTAGCCCATCAGTCATCCACAGATCAATGTCCCTTACTGAGATTTTGTTGGTTAAGTTATGATGATGAAGACTACACAAGACCAGATGACTTGAGCTATCAGTTCGCAGTGCCAGCTGGTGTGGGTATTGTGCAGGTACTGACCCCTCTCATATGCCCTGTTTTGCAGGTATTTGCACATGCCTACGGCATGCTTTTGTCAAGGATTTATTAGCCAGGAGGCTGGCTGACTGATGCGTTAAGTGGGAACTGCTTTCTTGTCTTCGAGGCAGTATCCTACTCTGGTAGTAGTTTTATACATAACAGCTGGCCCTGTCTTATTTATCCTCCAGCACCTGGATATCTTAAGATTTCAGTTTCACAGTTTCTGTGGGTTTCAGTGAGCAGCTTGTCATTTCTGAAGCCTGCTGCAGGATGATCACTGTTACAAAATAGCTCTGGGACACAAACCACCCTCTCATTTCCAATGCCTCATGTTTCTGTTTGATTCCCTTCATTATCCTCCATGCCTTGAGGGATGAGCAGACCATGCTCTTTGATCTTGCAGATTAACCAAGCTGTATATGAAGGCCCAGATATTGTAGCAGAGAAAAATCCCTTTAATCTCATGGACAAAACACACATAATAAATATCTATTTCCCTTCCCCCTTTTTTCTTCTCTGTTATTGCTTTGAGAGATTCTGACTGCAAGGGTCACTGGAGGTCTGGAGGAAGGCAGGCATATTGATGGATAGCTGTTAATCCTTTATTTGTTATCCCTTTAGCATCTGTTTTTTGGCATGTCTGGCTGATTGACGGGCTTGCTGTCACACCTCACCAAGAGCGGTGTCTCAAAAAGTTAAAAAAGATGGCAAAAATGGATATTTATTAAATCAGTTCATAGTCTGGAACCTAGAATCATAGAATAGAATTATAGAATAGTTAGGGTTGGAAAGGACCTCAAGATCATCTATTTCCAACCCCCCTGCCATGGGCCTGACACACCTCACACTAAACCATATCACTCAAGGCTTCATCCAACCTGGTCTTGAACACTGCCAGGGATGGAGCATTCACAACCTCCCTGGGCAACCCATTCCAGTGCCTCACCACCCTAACAGAAAAGAATTTCTTCCTTATATCCCACCTAAACCCTGCTGTTTAGGTTTCAACCCGTTACCCCTTGTCCTATCACTACAGTCCCTAACGAATAGTCCCTCACCAGCATCCCTGTAGGCCCCCTTCAGATACTGGAAGGCTGCTATGAGGTCTCCACGCAGCCTTCTCTTCTCCAGGCTGACCAGCCCCAACTTTCTCAGCTTGTCTTCATATGGGAGGTGCTCCAGTCCCCTGATCATCCTCATGGCCCTCCTCTGGACTTGTTCTAACAGTTCCATGTCATTTTTATGTTGAGGACACCAGAACTGCACACAATACTCCAAGTGAGGTCTCACGAGAGCAGAGTAGAGGGGCAGGATCACCTCCTTTGACCTGCTGGTCACGCTTCTCTTGATGCAGCCCAGGATACCGTTGGCTTTCTGGGCTGTGAGCACGCACTGCTGGCTCATGTTCATTTTCTCATTACTTAAGCAGAAACACACCATGGATAGCCTAGTCTGTCTGGGCAGATGGGAGAACAGGGAAATCGGTGTGTTTTCTTACTTAACTGTGCCACTATCCCCCCGAGAGTGAAATTCAATTTGAAATCTGATAACAGTTTTAAGTCTCACACAAATGAAGTAAGGCTTCCATGCACTTGCTGTCTGCAGAGGGGCATTTAATCTTCCCTAGCCCTGCACGTGTAATTAAAGCCTAAATGCTTAAAAACTGTCAAAGCTTTGGAGGCAATTAGAACATCCGGTCAATACAGTGGAACTGAAACCTTAGTTTAAACAGCTGAACAACTTGTGCTTTTATGGCAGGGACCACATGCTGCTGCAGAGGGACTACTAATGCAGTAGCTGGACTGAGTCTTAAATCTGCCTCCTTCCCAGGGTGGCAAGGGGGCATGCCCTGCTGCTATGGGGCAGCCCTCCCTCAGCCTTTTGGGATAAACCCAGGATGATATTCCCATTAGGAGCACAGATAGCACAGGTTAGTGTAAATAAACACCATGGAGTCCTGTGGCATGATCACACTCCTCCAGTCACCAGGAGAGGTTTCAGGTGCTACAAATGGCCTCTGGAGAAAATGCACATGCAGGTTTTGTAGCAGAGATGAGAACCCAGGGCTTCTCCCTGCTTTAGGCCCTTGCAGCCAGTTTTCTTCACAGCCTCGCAAGCAGTCACTTGGAGGACATCCTGTGCAAAACCAGCTCCCAGTCTGGAGGTTTGGATGTTCAATGGGGAAAATGAAGGCTGTCCCTGTTTTACCCTGCCGAGGGTTGGGCACAAGACACCTCCTCTCCTGTTTCTGGCACCACTGCTTCCCTTGCGGCTGGGTCCTATAGAAAAACAGCTCCAAACTTTCTCCTCTGTTTGAAGCACAGGGTTGTTGTCTTTTGCAACAGGCTTCATCCTGTCAGTGTAAGTGACATCGGCTCTTGGAAAGCTGCCCCAAGGACTGCTGGGTGAAGGAATAACCTGGCCAGGCAGGCGTGCACTGGCTGCTGAACTCCTCCTCCTCACCTGGGTGAGGCATCTGCATCCAAGTGCCTGGGGAACACCAGAATCAAAAGGTGAGACTGAGGAGCTCACAGGACTAGGTGCCAGGTAAACCCGAGTTTCCCAGATTTTATGATTTGCATGTCAGAATTCCCCCAAATCTCACAAGAAGCACACGGGTGTTTTTTGCATCCATCCATAAATAATGTATTATTTAATACAGATTCTTAAGTCCTTCAGGCTTGCAAATCAGCTAGTTAATAACTTTTCATATTAGATATACTGAAGACTTTAATAAGCTCATGTCATTTTGAACACAGTGATTAAATGTTCAGTTTACAAGACAAATGGAAACTCATTAGAGTCAATCAGTCAGGAATTATACGAACTTAAATTGCAGGTATTTATCACAGTTTCTCAAAAGAATATTTTACTAGCTATTTTGAAAGAAGGAGCTGCTTCTTTGTTATTATGTACAAGTACTGCCTTCTTTATAAGGAACTTCTAATGAAATCTTTCTCCAATCCTGATGTTTTATGGTGCTCTGACTGCAGTATGTCATCATAGGTCACGGGGAAATGAGATAGCGAGTGTGAAAAATATATGTTATGCTGGCAATTTCTTAGCAGTCTATTTTAAAGGTTTTGCTTTTGTGATGACTAGAATGAGAAAGCTTTGCTTTAGATAATGCAATAGGAACTGATTCAGCAGCCAGTGACTTCCAGTACATTGGCCAGAAAAAGAAGTGGGAAAAACATCAAGAAAATGTAATATTTTATATGCTTAGTTTGTCATGTTTGCTTAGCTTGGAAAACACTGGGAATTTTCCAGTACTTTATAGCTCAGTGACATAAGTGATATGAAGAACACTTACTTCAGTGCACACAGAGTCAGTTTTTTATGATTGCGATTTTTCGTGGTTTCAATTCCACCCGTCTCTGTAAATTTTGTATTATATTTATCTCTTTCACAAGATTGCCTAAGATGTAACAAGGCTGCCAAAACCAATTACCAATACTGGGGCAATACTAATACATTGTAGTAGATGAATTGGGATAAGATTCTTTCCATTTAGCCAAGGATTTCAGAGTGAAATATTAAGTAGCATCATGACTAGATTTAGAGAAAGAAAACCAGGCTGAGGTTTTTCAGAAATGTGCTTAACACTCTTTCTCCCCCGAAATACTTTACAGTGCTGGGGCTCGGTGCTATTGGCTCCAGCCGTAGCACTTGGGGCTCTTATTGCTTGAAGATAAATTTTTATTGTCAGGTGAACAAATCACAGACTGCTAATCAATAAACTTTGCAACACAAATGACTTACAGTAATGCTGCTGATTTAAATCCCTTCTTTCAGTAAAAGCATGTGTCTCTTGTAGGTTATTTAGCATTACCCACATTTAGACTGAGAGCCTGCGTTTTGTGCTCACTCTTTGTGGAGATAGAATTTACATAAGCATTCCCTGAAATGTCATCTTCAGTTTCATTAAGAGACATTGGTATTTCAAGACAACTGGAATTTGTATTCAAGTAACGGAGCAGAAAGGTTTGCAGAGAAAAGCATTTTAATTAAGTAGATTTGCCTTAGAAAAGTAGTTACATTTCTACAGGAAGAAGAGAGCAATTTATTCCACACAGGCAATTAGATACAAAGACTCTAAGATAGTGAACATGCCATGGTGCTGCCTGCCTGCGCCAGACAATTTATTCCTAAATTTATTCCAGACTTTATATATTTGTTGGCATTAACTACCATGTGACCTGCTTTCAAAAGCATTTCAGGGTAGTTTGTAAAATAGAGAAAGTACAGTTGGTGTCATTTATATGAGACAATAACTAGCTGCAAATTCTCCTGGTTCTGACTTTTTGGGAAACATTTTAGTTTTGAGAAATCTTTTCCAGTTTGTTGACAAAAAGTAGGATTTTGTCAGAAGAGGAGACCATCAAATCAGCTGACATGCCAACCATGTCCAGGCTGGACCAACAGGGAATTTGTTCCCGGACTCATATAGAATATTTCTGGGTCTCAGTTGCTCACACTGTGATCATTGGCAACATTTTCATTTCTGTCCTGGAAGAGCAACTTCCCAAGCCAACCATTTTCTGCAAGTGTGAATTTTATTTCCCAGTGAGCCTTTCCTGGACTTCAGCAACTGCCAGAAAGCATTCCTAATGCAGCCAAGATATTTGCAGTTCCAACAGTATCACAGTGCAGAGCTGTGCTTTATTCTGTATATAGATCAAAACACCAGCATTTCAGACAACTCAGTTCTGAAATTGTGGGACTACTTGTACTTCTAATCTGAACCTCTGCCCCATTTACATTATTCTTCTCATTCTGGGTTGTTTAGAAGAGGGGAAGCAACTGAAAGACCAAGTGACTTGCTGCAGGTTACACACAGAAGTAAAACCAGGCACGACAAGAACCTCATTTAGTGCTGCATGTATTGAGTAAAATTAGATTTGGAGCATTAGTTGGTGTGTTTTGTTGCATGGTATCGTAAGGGATTTGCCAGAAGGTTGTTTATGTGACAGAGAGAGGAGTTATAAATAATAATGTTTTGTTCCTACAGGTGCAGGTTTACAAATAAGATTAGTGTAGGAGAAATAGAGTCTAAAAATAAAGTGCTACGTATCTGGGTTCAAAATGTACTAATTTATAACATTAAGTCAGCATACATTTTGAAGCACTTCTGAGAAGACTTCCATTTCCCCCATACAATGTGCATTGCCCATGTGGAGATGAATTTTCTCTGTCCTTGCAAATCTTGCACACAGGAGCTGTTGGAAAGCTGTGCTGTCAGTCATCCCAAAGAGTGTGTTTCCATAAAGTACCCACCAATTGGTCCTTTAGAAAACTTTCCTGATCTTCATGAAGGGTGCCACCCTGTGGGAGACACTGCTGCAAATTTCTGTTCTGCCTGGTTTGGGTTATTTAGGGTTGAAAAGCTTTTATTCTTAGCATGCGGAATAAGCTCTTGTATCAGGTTCTCCCAGAATTGAAGACCATACCTAGAGGCTGCAAAGCCTGATGTACATGTGGGCCATTTTTCCTAGAGCTCTGCAAGATATTTGAGGCTTTCTTTGAAATAAATTCTGCACCTTGAGAGCTGCTATGAGATCGGAGAGAGCTTTGCACCTGGGAGAGATGGATCAAAAAGTGTTCATCTTCCTTGTGGCTATTTTACTTTCGATTCAACATCTTTGAGTGCCAAAGGTTTGAAAACAGGTAGCAGAGTCACAGGCATTAATGCATTCAATTAGATCGACAGAAAAAGAGGTAAATGAACTGAAGATCTTTTTAATAGCTATTTGCTTATTTTGGGATGTAAGAATGAGTGCGATGAATAGGCTGGGCCAAACCTAAAGTAGTTACTTGACTCCACCAGTGATCTGTGGTGGAGTTCGTACATTTTGAGCAGGAACAGATTTCTCTGTCTGGAAGCAAGCAGAACAGGAGCCAAGGGAAAAAAAATTGTCTCTGCTATATCTGTTAGGAGGGTGATGTCTGAGAGGTCTGGTAATTAGATACACATCTAGGTCAGGGCAGCTGTTTGCTTGGCATTTGTTTTCTGCTACGTGACATCTAGCTACTTGTTCATATTATATTGCAAGATAACACAGTTGCAGCAATTTAAATTGCTTTATGTAAGAAACTTCTAGTCAACTGTGTCACAGTAATGCCTCAAGGAAATTGCAGCAAAACATGGAATAATGTTTTGCAAATGATACAGGGTGTCATAAATAACATTTGTCTGGTTTTAGTGACAGCGAGGTATCATAATTATTTAGGTAAGCCTTTGCCTATCCAGTGATAAGAGACAGGTGATTAAGACACTCTCTGAAAATAATACAATGTCTCATATGCCTTCTTCTCATATGCTACTCAACAAAGATAATTTTTTTTCTTTCAGCAAGCTATTGTGAGGCTTTGTTATTGCTTATAATGAGGTTGGTGATATTAGAGTGAAAATCATACCAGTAATTACTCAAGTCAGAATATCCTGACATGAGAAAATAACATTTTCCAAACCCCAATTAAGTGAGCAGAATAAAGATTCAGAGGTACATAAAGGGATTTTTATTGGTGACCTATAGCGATGATAGGTGTATAATTACTTCTAGAACATAGATCATAGAATCATAGAATAGTTAGAGTTGGAAAGGATCTTAAGATCATCTAGTTCCAAACCCCCCGCCATGGGCAGGGACACCTCACACTAAACCATGTCACCCAAGGCTTCATCCAACCTGACCTTGAACACCGCCAGGGATGGAGCACTCACCACCTCCCTGGGCAACCCATTCCAGTACCTCATCACCCTAACAGTAAAGAATTTCTTTCTTATATCCAATCTAAACCTCTGCTGTTTAAGTTTCAACCCATTACCCCTTGTCCTGTCACTACAACATATAAGCCAGTAGTTACTTTCTCCATTTAAGATGTTTAGGAATCCTTTTAGTAGAAGCAGCAAAAGGAAGTATTTAAACCATTATGTTTTAAATGTGAGGTACAAACCTAGGAGTTTGGAAAACAGCAAATTCTAAGATAAAACTACTTTTTATGGGCAATTCAAAAGCTGAAATTATGCATATTCTCTATTAAAGTAGCTACAGTAAATATAACTTTTCCCACATTATACAATACAGAGGTCAGCCATCATTATGGTGTTAAAATCAGAGGATAAATTAGAGATACTTAATAACCCATTTGATTGGACATGGTGCCTAAGAACATGTATCTGAATATTAAGCATTACAGAATTGTTGTGGAAACCATTGCAAAATAATATTTACTTATTAACTATAGGTCAGTTGTCAAAGTAGCAATCATAAGGGAGGCAATGGGAGGAGAAGAGACAGAAAGGAATACCCAGCACAAGGTAGGTTCCAGACTTCTAGTGGCTGTGGGTAATAATGAACTCTTTTTAATTCTCATTCTTTGCCTAATTTCCATCCACGTATATACCAAATAACTATCCCCAGTCAAAATAAGAACAAACAAACAAGCAAACAAAACAAACCCATTAAGTGGAATACTTTTTAAGGAGCCCTGGGGAAATGAGACAAAATCAGTTTCTGAAAAACTAGTTTTGCCTTTATTTGCAAAAGGAAAAGGGCTGAATTTAACTCTCCATGTGTCTATGCAACTACAGCAGAACAAAATGTGCCCAGTAATTTTGTAATTGGGTTTATGCCATCTGAAAAATAATTCTGGTCCCTCGGATATTGTCTTCTATACGTTTATTGGCTAGAAATGATATATGTAGCAGATATTAGTTGCAAGCATGAAGTATTTGTCAATGTAATGACACATTTGGTTTTATAGAAGTGCGTGACCAGTTCTGTTCAGCCCGAAAGCTACAGTTATTTGGTCACTACACAAACTGGTTTGCTAGAGAGCTTTGTCTTCTTTTTCTCCACTCTTAAATATGAGAAATTAAGCTAGTTCAGGTGGCCCAGGTTGTACAGGTGATCCCTGAGGACTCCTGTATTCTTCATGGTGGCATCATATGCAGGAGGTTACCCAGAAGGGCTAGTGAATATCTTGGAAGAAGTGTAAGTCTTGAAGAGCCTCAACAAGGACACAGGGCTTTCTACTTTTTCAATGATTGTCACAGAGTATCACGTAAAATGGAAAGGAAGTAGAACATCAGTTTTCCATTGCATTAGCAGCACTTCTTTTTCAAGCCAAAATTCAATTATCAAAACAAGATCTTTAAGACACTATGAATCTGTACCTAAATAGATTTCTAGAAGTAATGATTCATAGATCAGAACAGTCCCTCCAGGACACACATGAGTCTCTTTTCCTGTTTTAAAACCCTCTAGAATGTAGATGGAGTTTTTAACAAATGTGGTTTTTTTCTGTAATGACACAAAATATTTATACTAATATATTGCAACATTTTCAGGAATCTGTGCAAAATAGAGACTTGTTTCCACAGGGGCAAACAAAAACATTGACATGGTTTTCTGCCTGCAGTGATGTTAGGGTCTTATGAAGTCAAACAAGTCATTAAAACTGCATTTTCCTTGCTTGTTTCTGGCTGACAATGAGAATGGTAACTCATCTGGTAAAGGAACTTCTGACCCTCAGTTTCAAGTTCTGTTGGTAAAGTCCTCAGGCAAGTAATTAAATTTTAAATCTTTTGAGGACTTCTAAGCATCATTTTCCTTTGTTGTTTCTTAATGCTACTAGGAAAAGTCTAGGAAAGTTGTGTGTGTGTGTATGTATGTATGTAAAACCAGTCCGTATCCTTAGAACATTGCCTTCTGTGCAGTTAACCTCATTTTGCAGCCTTCTAGTTGCAATATGCTCTGATCCTATGATCTTACTTGGTCTTAAAGCTCATTTTCAAAGCCAAGATAGGTAGGATCTAATCCTATTTTTTACCATAAAATAATATTCTGTGATAGTGCTGCCTGAAAAGTACTTGGGAAAGTTAAACAAAAGCTTAAATTGGGACAACTTTGGTAGGAAGTTTGAGGATGTGTGAGACAGAGCAATATCCCTGATGCAGAAAGGTGAAAAAATACTTCAATTGATGCTGAGTGGAAGCATGAGATTCCAATGACTTTGAAAAGTAAAAATACCCTCCTGGGGTATTTTTAAATATATGGAGGGACGTAAAAAAATGTCATAGAAAAGTAACACAAGTACTAAGAAATACCCTGTGAGGTGACACTTTGTTTTAGATGAGGGGCTAACACTTGCTCAGGATGTAGGGATCCTTCATTTAGCTCCTTTTTTTTGTCCAAGAGGATCCATATTTCTCACCACTCACGAGTCCCTCAGCTGGCAGAACAGCCTGGTTTGGATTGCATCAACTGTTTGCCGCTTCCCTTTGAGCAAGATCAAGAGTCTTTGCTGACAGGACTGGGTCTCACGACTCCTATCCATCTGCTAAATATCTGAGACACTAAATACAAACTGCCTCTTCTCTACTTCTTGGTGAATTTTCAGATGTTATAAGAAAGGATAGGCGACTTCTTCAGCAAGACTGAGGTGTTTCTCCACCCAGAAATAAAATTAAGGACATTCACCAGGGTGGGGAGGGTAGGAAGTATAGGTTAAAGTGTCCCCAGGGCAAAAAGGTGGAAGCGGATCTGCAGTGCTGGAAAAGGAAAGGCAAATCCTGCAATGCATTTCTTTTTGTTTACTTCCTAGAAGACATTTTCATATCAAAGAGTGAGGTATGGGGTAAAACAGTGCTGGGAGTAAGCACTGTAGGTACAGTAACAGATACATGTCAACTAATCTGGAGACTCATTATTTCATAATTATTTTGTTACAGGTAAACATTTTTCTGTCTTTCTGTGTTTTTTTTTTGTATAAATCTTACAAGGGGAGTCATTCTGCAGTGCAAATAGTTTAGAATCCAGTTCCCCTTCACTGAACTTGATAATTGCCTTCAGAAAACTTGAAAATGCTTTATAATTGGAAGGATGGAAAGAGATTAAGTGCATCTTACTGAAAAACATCACAGCAATAGGTTCCATGGCCCTTGGCTTGTGCACTTGTTACAGGAGGTATCAGACAGCCCATGCCTGGCTGCCACCTGGGAAGCATGAAGGTTCATGTGGTGTCATTTAAGATGCCAGTTCAATGTGCATAGCCTATAGAGGCAGAAGGTAGAAGCCCACTCCAGTCAAAAGCTGTATGCAAAAGGGATCTGTTTAGCCTGCTGCTGCAAAAGGCCAAGGGGATATTCCCTATGGAAGAGAGTTGAGTGTGGAGTTCCTACAGTAAGGTGACAGGACTTCTGTCAGCAGTGTAAAGGCCCTGAAGTCCTTACCAGGGACATTGGTATGGATGGTCTAGGGTATCTGAACAGCTGAACATTTGTGTTTAATTCCCAGCATTAGCTGAAGGCGATCAGTCTGTGTGGGAGTTAATTAAGCCCTGAAGTCCCAGATAGACATGATGAAGCTAGACTGGGGAAATACTAGACCTTTGGGAGAACATGAGTGTGGATATGTTAAAAGAAGTTGGGGAATGAGGGAGGAATTATCCCTTGCATTTTGTTTTACTGTTTATTCAGGATAGATGGAAGGGTTGTGAGGAGCTTTTACCACACTGCTCCAGATTTTAATTGGCTGGGACCCTGTACAATCCAGCTAAACTTGAACCTGTTGTTTTTGTTCTTTCTGCTATGGCCTTGATTTTAAACAAGCTTGCAAAAGCTTGAAAAGCAAATTGCAGGTCTAGTGGGTAACAGCAGCTCAAAGCCTGCAACATACCCTGCGTGTCTGAATGGCTCTAATGAGGCCAAGGGAGCTTTGTTTTGAAATCTAGAAGCATAACTACTCTTGCAGGATTCTGCTCTTTGCAAGGAAAATTGTGCCTCATTTGCATAGAACTAAGACCTTTTGTTTGCCTCTGGTCACCATTGCCCTGCATTCTCTGGTTTAGTACTGTTATGGAAGTGCTACAATGCTGTCTAATTTTTATCTCCTTTTGTTAAGCCTTTGGCCAGCTGATGGTCAGGCTCACTTTGTCACCTGTGCATAATGCCTTGACATTTTCTTGGAAGTGGCTTTAGAAGTAATTTGTGATAACAAATTCTGCTATACTTGCAGAAAAACTGTTTCTTTTCTAGCACAAAGTAAGCTTTTATTGATCAGCACTCATACAGCAGCCTTGGCAGGCTTCTGTTTTTCATGCCTTGCTTCACAAATTATGCTTTGATTTTATTTTGTTTTTTGAGAAATACAAAAGCGAGCTAGTGACATAAAAAGGCTCTTGAAGCAGAACATGGAAATCATAACTTAGGGGACATCAAACAGAAGCCAAATATAAAATTCTTCTGCAAGCTTAATTTTATTTACAGCCAAGAAAAACAGACAAATATTGAATAAATTTATTAATCTATACATGCTACAGAGCTCTTCAAATTATATAGATAGCAAGATAGCAAATGGCTGATAAGAGAAAACCCAGGAAATCAGTAACTCAGAACATGAGTTTGTTTTTCTAGCTTGGATTTATGCTGTTTATACCCTCTTCCACTCAATAGTTACTGTCAGCGACAAGTTACTATTGCTATAATTTAACACTAATCTGAATCAAATTAGCAGTGAGCTAGTGCATATCTGACTGACACTCCCGTGGATCAGATTTGAGACTATGTGGGTGGCTGCATTTTGTGTTTCTTTGTTTACAAGCTCTCTGTCCTTGCTCAGAGGGAGGACATGTGTCTGACCTGCAGCAAGCAAGATCATGAGAGGCTGAGTGCTGCTAATGCAGCAAGAAGGCAACAGCTCCAACCTTCCCAGGAAACTGTTTCTGGGAAAACTCCAGCCCGGAAAGCATCCCCAGCTCAGAAAGCACCCCCAGCTCAAACACCATGGGTATTGTCCTTTCCCCCTGGAGCAGAAGTGCAGGTAGCTCTCATTCAGGTGTCCTTTATTACACTAATGAGGAACTATAAATCAGCACAAGCTGGGTGTGCTAGAAGTTTCTCTGGCTGTGGTTTCTTCTGTAGGTTTTGCTAGTTTTGTGTATGGAGGCAGTACCCTGTGGCAGTGATGCTACCTCTGTGGTGAATGTTGAAGCACATCATTGGTGTGGACTCTTGAGAGCTGCTGCATCTTGAATTCTGAAGGTGGGAAAGTGGCTTTGACCAGCCCTATTTCTTTACTGCTTCTCAGGTGGGTGAAGAAGGGCACCTAGAGGTCAGAAGGTATGTGCTGCCAGGCTGGTTTATTCAACTTGACAAAGTGGTAAATGGTGTGGAAATGTATGCTGTGTATGGGCAGGCTTGCTACTCCAATGTGTGTTACCCTGCTGCTGTGCTGTGGGGAGGGAGTCTGGCTGTGTGGCATGCCAGGCTCACCTGTGGATACCACTGTTCCAGTTTTGTGTGCCCCTGTCCTGCTGGCATGTAGGAATTCTAGTTTGGGCATCTAACTGTTCTCAGTGATATTGCAGTGAAAAGCACTTACTTGACCTGTAGTGTCTGTTTTGGAAAGTGGCTGTATTGTAGCTGGCATCTCTCTCTGACAGTGGGCAGTGCAAGTGATAAATGGTTCCTTGTGCAGTGTGTTTTTAATTTGCCCATATAGTTGTTCTTCGGGCTTTTTTCTTTAAAGAAATATGACAAGTGAGCTATGTGGGGGCGGTATACAGCGGTGCTGCATAGCCTGGTTTTCTTTTCGCTCACACAGCATGACAGGATTGTAGCTCTGGTCATATGATTTTCTGTCCCCAGCTCTCCCTTGTGCCCTTGCCTTGCTAATAGCAAATAGAGTGATAAGGATGAGCTCTTCCTGGAATCACACAGTTGATAGATGCACGTTAGGCTGCATTCTAAAATGCCTTCAACCATCACCCATAATATTTTTCAGTTCTTGAGTTCACACATTTAAGGCTTTACCTCAGCCATCTCATACACTTGTCTGTAAAAATAAGCAGCTACTATGGTATTCATTTGGTAAAAAGAATCAAAATACAGCATGTGACATACTTGGGGGGAAAAAAAGCCAGCTACAAAACTGTTACTTCTGTGTGGTTTAAAATTCAGAACACTGAGGAAATTAATTTTAGATTGGGTGTGTTTTTTCCCCAGAATTGGATAAATAACACCTGCAATGTTTAGCAACTCTGTTTTGCTTTCTCATCTTCAAGCTAAGATCATACTTAAAAAGACAAATTCAAACTGGTTGAAGTGAAAGAAATCATATTGAACATTAATTTTTGGGTTAGAAATTCTTTATTTCCTATTTATTTTGTATGACTATATTCTGCAGTCTTTATTGATTTGAATGTCATGTGTTCTGTTGGAGAGGCAATAATTCTATTTGAAACTAAGGACACTTTATGAAGCAAAGTTTCTGTAATGATGGAGGATTGATGCAGTTTACTTTGAATAGACTTGGGTTCCTGGCTGTAGATTAGATCCCTTGAAGAGGGATTAGTGAAGCTGAAGTATGTCACTATGACTTCAGTTGGTACTGCATTTGCTTATGTTCTGAGTGAGTGAGATCATAATTTACTGAGTGAAAACCAGCAAAACCCTTCGATGTTCTGGTCCTTCCATCCACTCAAGAGAGCAGCTTCAACTCTCCTAAAGGCCAAAGGGGTCTATGTGAATCTTTTGAATGGGTGTGTTTTTTCTGTCCACTGTTTCTGCAAATATCATTGCAGCTGCAGAAAAGCTTGTCTGCTAAAGATTGGATGAGGTTCTTCTGTCTGAGTAGATATACTAATAGGGAAGTGGACCATTAGCAAATAGAACATGCTGTATTAAAATGTCACTTAGTCCTTTTTCTTGATCCTTTCCCTAATGTTGATTGAAAAATAGATCTTCTTTCAGGAGCACTATAATCTGAAGTTATTTATCTTGATGTGTTTAAGCAGAGTACATATTTAGCAGAATCTAAATGAAAGCATGCCCTAAAGTGAACTGGTACCCTTGTCCTCAGTCACCTAGAGTATCTGCCATAGTTACTGGGTAAATTAAATTACCATGTGGATTTCTATGACTCAGTGTGTAATCTTATGTCCCATTAACGTAACCCCTGTTGATTTATGCTTGGGAAGTATTGCTTGCAGTCTCCTGATATTTCTCCATATATTTCTTGGCAATCTTCTGTGCTATCTGTGTTTGTTAGTCTACTTCCTGACCTAAGGCTGCCCTATGAAAATGTAGCTATTGAGCATTCTGTCACCAGAATAATGTTGTTCTGTACCTGAACTAATATCTTTGTTATGAAATTACAATTTCCTTGTACTTTTAAATGTAACTACTGACAGAAAGTGTGACCTGTGTAAAAGTAGTCTGTTCTATCAGTAAATGTTAATGAAGACCTAGACTTATTTCTGGGCTCAATTCCCTCTGTGTATGTTGGAATGGGACAGATGTTCTCATGTTTCAGTGCAGTCACTTCCATGTTGGTGAGATGCAGACTTGTTGCTGTATTATCTTGTTGGTGTTTCTGCCAAAAGCTGATCTTGGCTTCCTTTCTTCATGGAGCTGTTCCTGCTCCTTCAATAAAGTTTGAGTAGCTGAACGGGACAGTTTGAAGCTGTTGTCTTTCTCCATTGTGCCCTATAGGCCTAGCAGTGTGCCCCACAGCTATGTCATTGAGGGGACGAGCCTGAGGCTTCCATTGGCTCTTGAAGTGGGAGGGTACTGGTGGTGTCTCTGGACACAGTGAGTGTGGAAGGAATGAAGTGGAAACAAGCGAAGGGAGCCCCTGGCTCAAAGGTTCTCCCACCACAATCTGAATTGCTCTGTTAACAAACCAGTCTCCCTGACCTTAAATTGGGGGTGATGTGACTGTCTCTCTCTTCCCTTCCCATCCACTAATTTTGGCTGCAGTTAGTGTTCAAGCTGTGTTGCAGTCCCTGAAAAGCCTTGATCCAGCCTGACTTGAGCTATGGTGTTCAGCTCTCCCATCTGCCAGAAGTGGCTGTCTGCAATGCGCAGACAAGAGCTACTTTGCTCAGCCAAGCACTTCTGCAATAGTAACTGGGCAAAGATTCTTATCCTTGGTGTGTCCTTGGGGTCTCTGCTCTACTGCTTTGTGGGCTGGTCTTTGACAACTTATGCGATGTATTTAAGGGAAAGCAGTCTCTCCTTTGCTTGTGAGATTAAAACATGAAGTCACAAATCTTACTGTAGCCTTATGCAGCAAGAAATTTTTCACCATGGCTGATTTTTATTAAATGTGTTTAACTGGTGGTTTTAGTATAATGAGTAACTACCACTCGAATGGGAAATACCCCAGTAGCTTGCACAGGGGACTGCTGTGTAGGATCACTTGGCTGAATGCTTCTGAAAGTCAACATCTTTGCCTCAAGAGTCCCTTAATTTATTGTTAGGTGCAGGAGGCAGCAGGCAAGACTACCCTGTGTTTGGCAGCTCAGCTCTGCAAATGATTAATGTCTTGCATGGCAAGGAGGCTAACATACTTTGGGTGTTGGGCAAATTGGCAGTGAATCAGCTCAGAGTTTCCAGCTGTGCAGGTCCACCAGTGCAAACATGATGCAGAGAGCCAAACTGAGAAAGGGGTCACCATCTGGTGTAGTGTAGGTGGCCTTCAAGTGGGTTAGGGTTATGTTAACCTGCAGCTTAGACAGACCTTGGCTGATGCCATGTGATCCTACATGGTGCTGCTTTCTGTTTTCTGCACTGGCTCACAAGCCACAGGGTGCACAGACTATGAAGCCAGGTCCAGCATTATACCTCAACTGAACTGATGGTACAGTGCAGAAACATACTGGAGCACCTGCTGTTCTAGCCTGTTAGCCCTATTGGGAGTATCAGGTAAGCCATGCCTGTGCTGAAAGAGGTTGGTCTAATACAGATATCTGACTGAAGTTTTCTAAGGTAATTCTTACAGTATTTAATCAGCTCTTAATATTACCGAGTAGTTAATGTAGAATGTGTCAAGTACCTGCAGCCCTAATGCAGATAATTAATAAGGGTTAATGTGAAAATGGTTCCTTTTTCTACAGCTGCTATCAGCCTTCATCTGTGTTCTGCAGAGTCACCAGGCTGGTTGGTAATACTAGTCTGTTGTATTCTTTAAACTGAAGGAGCCTAATTACCGTTGCTGTTCTTGAAGCATGGATTTTAATATTCAGTCTAGAACTTTCTTATTGAATACAGAGGGGGAAGCCAGGGCATTGCAAAGGTTAAGAATTTAGCTGGCCTTCTCTCTGGTGTTGAATAGCTTGCATTTCAGTAGACATATTTTAATGTGAAAATGTGAAGCTATGGGCTTTGCAGTACACAGGTGTGTGCTGCTTTGATACTATACTCATTTTATCTGCCACTGTTTCCTTTTGTGTTTCTCATGGATGGCCATGTACCTCACAGCTAAATAGCAAATTGCTTTAGCAGCACTAGGGATACCTGTTATATTGGAGTAAGCAAACTTTCCCCTGTGCCTTGCACACTTGGCAATGTGTAGGTGTTGTTTTATGCTTCTCTCTATGTTCTGTAGAAATGATGGTGAGCATCCAGGTGCTGAACTTGAAGTAGTTAATGCTGAAGCAATGAACAAAGCTTTTGCTGAGGAAATGTAGTCATCTTGTTTTAGTAATGAGCCTAAAGCATTTCAACATCTGCTCTTGGGAAGAAGAAGTAGCGTGGGGGATTTTGTTTGCTTGCTTTCAATCTAGAAATCTTTCAGTCTAGCTTTTGGTAACTTTGGCATGAAACCAAACAAAGCATAGTCAACTGACTTCCTTTAATCAAAGGATGATATATGGTTCCTGTGCCATTTAAAACATGCCCTACTTTTAGTAGTTCTAGCATTTAGTGTTGACCTGTCCACTACAGATTTCATCCATCTAATACAGGCTTGATGGCACAGATTATAGGAAACTAGTCATGCACAGCATACTTATTCCATAGTTGGGATGGTGTAGTGGCAGATTGAGGCTAATATGGGACTACGGTCTTGCTTTCTACTTCCCTGACAGAAGGCTGCATTTTAAGGTAAACTGCATAGGCTATTGATGGATCTACATATGCTAGTGGACTACATGATTCTAACATTATCACTGGCATGTCTCAGCGTCTCCCCTTGCTGTTGAGACTGTGCCTGGTCTGCATATGCGTTACTACCTTCCACTGTGCACTGACAGAAATGTCCTCATCACAGGAGGTGGGCAATCCTTTAGCTGAAGGGTCTCCATCAGCAGGTTTTCTACATTGTTTTCTTCCAGTTTATGCCAATTGTTTACTATTAACTGAAGTATTTAAGTGTGTCTCACTCCGTGTTCTTCCCAAATCTGTGCCTGTGTGTTGGAAAGGACAATGCATGTGCATATTCCATAGGCAGAAATATCCTACAGAATGAGGAAGGTAAAAGCTGGCTGCTTGCTTGAAATTTGTGTTTATGTGCCTACAGGGCAGAGTTCTTTCTGCCTCAGAAGGTCCATCCTTTTTAGCTGCAGTATGTAGCAGGGCTTACTGGAAAGGACCAAAGGGAACTCTTTTTTTCTCATGCCTCAGGAGACCAAAGTAATCTGCAGGAAACGTTGCTAATGCTCTGCTCCTATTTGTTCTCTTAGGCAGCCTTTGGGGAAACTGCAGCATGAATTTCATTGTGCAGTCTGATTGCTTTGGAGATGAGGGGATGATCAGTGGTTGGTCATATTACAGCTGAGCATTCAAGGCTTCCCAGGGGTCGTTTGGCAGCCAAAAATGGTGCCAGGTAGGTGATGAACTCAAATGCGTGGATTTTTCTCTAGTGCAACATCTGAAAGGGATAGGGGAGTGTTACTACTTTGCCCCTAATGATTTCCCACACAAGCACCCACTTATACAGTGCTATTGACTCTTCAGAGACCTGATCTTTTTTCAGTCCTGGGACATTTCAGAAAATGTTCCCTGTAGCTGTTGTTTGTCTGGGAGATGCTGAATACCAAACTTATCTTTTGCTGACATGGTGCTGCAGCTGAACAGGCAGGTATCAGCCTTGACCTAAAAAGCTACGTGCAGGAGAGGGGGCTTTACGTGGGTGAAGACCTGATTGAAATGTAAAGCAGGGAAAGAAACTTAGTTAGGCAGACAGTGCTGGTGAGGCCAGCCTAATAATAGGTGATGTTTACACTGTGGCAAACATGAAGAAGGATTTGAATGTGGAGGAGAACCTTGGGAATGCCCTTGAAGAGGATTTTTTGCTGGCTGCTTTGTCAGTAGTACATGCACAGATCCTGGCAGAAAACGTTGTCTAGCTCAAGCCTTGAGCAAAGATGTGTGCAGATGAATCTGAGTTTTGTCACAGTATTACGTTAAACCTAATACTGAAGTAATGAACCTAGAAGTGTGTTGAGGTACTGACATAAAATAACATCTCTTTGCACCTTTTCCCTTCTGTGCATCAGGTGGGAAATAGTACTTTCATTTTTCACCAAGCAGTGGTGAAAGTTATTGAAGTATCTTAATACAATTTACAGACAATGCTCTTAAGAAATTTTCTTCTGTACTTATGAATCTCCTGGCAGTGTAGGAGTTTGTGATAACACAGCAGTGTGTTGATGTGTTTAATCCCTCACTCTGCATGTGGCAGCAGTCAGTAGCTAGTACTCGGGAGACAGGTAAAAATAAGCTAAAAATCACAATGTACGTAGTCCAGTGCATTGTTACACAGGATACAAAAATGATTTTATGCTTTTGAAGCAAGTTGAACTAATCTTGCCCTTCTTGTCCTAGTTAGCATATGTGCAAATATTGCTTTTGCTGAACTGTGAATGTTTCATTTCTTAATCTTTAAGTAGAAAAAAAATCCATAAGTACTTCCTGTTCTGACCAGACTTCTAGTGTGTTGTCAAGAGACAAATTGCTTTGAACTTCCATTTGCTCTCTATATTCCATGTATGCCTTCCCTTCTTTCCCTTCTATTTCTTTATCCCACTCCTAATGTGGTACTTTCAGAAGTGCATTATTCCAAGTTTTGTTATATCTAGTCACTTTTCTGATACAATGTCTTTGTAAGCAGATCATGAGGAGATTTGGGGAGGGAAGCATGGATTTTTCTGCTAGTGTGTTCATACAAAAGACTGTCAGTCCTTGTTGCCCATTAGACATTACTGGAATGAAAATGTCTGATCACATTGTGATGACATGATTAATCATATAATGCTAGAAACAATTTTTAGTTTCAAATTCTTCTTAATTGTATTAAATATGCCCACTTCTAATATGGGCAAAATTGGTTTGCTGAATACTTACTGAAGCTTGTGGACATCTAAAGATGCTTTTCTTCACAAATGAAGAATCTAGCATAATACCTAAATAGTTAAGAAGAAAATCAGTATCCTTATTAATGGAGATGCTGTTCTTGAAAATTCTCCAGTCAAAAATAGTTCCAGAGTTTAGTGGTGTTGTTCTGAGTAAATGCAGCAAAACAAGGGGAAAGAAATGACAAACCCACATCAATTGAGCTTCTTTTTAGCTGAGGTTGAAGTTTTGTTTTGCTTTAGGTAGGGATAAGGGATGGAACATGAAATACGCTTTGATTGAGCACTTAATTTAGGTCCAATTCATATCCCGGTACTGAGTGCAGCGAGTCTACTGCAGGATACATGCTTTATGCTTGTAAAGGAGATACATATCTGATAACAGGTTTTATCACTTGGCTTTCTTGTCTCTACCTTATGCGTGTTTAAACTGACTAAACAAATCTGGAAATACATTTTGGGGTTTTGGTATCCCAGTTTGGTTATAGATTAATACTTAAGCATGTAATTGCATGTCTCAGATTCTTAAACATTAGATCTTTATGCAAATGTGTTAAATTTGTGCATGCAATGATCACAAACTTTCTAACTTGATTTGCCTCCCTTCGGATTACCTGGACATGTCCCACTTGCCCAGTTCCCTGCTGTTGCTCTCAGCCTGTGACATCCAAGCTTTGTGTCCCAAAGGCAGTCCTGCAAACTTAAGCTAAACGGGTTTTAAAGCTCATTACACATGAGATAATCATGTACAGTCTTCATATATCTGCTCTGGGAACATGGGTCTGATGAAGGTCTCTGTTTTTTGTAAAGCAAAGGTGGTTTGCGCTCTGAATTTGTGCCTGATCTTGACTCTGGCCTCCCAGCTGTTAACACTACAGGGCTGTTTGGGACAGCCTGAATGTCAGGTTAAAGGCTGTAAGTATCCTTGCTTCTTGTGTTGCTGGGGAGGAAACAGGGGCAGAATATGAATGCCAGAGGATATGTAGCAGCCAGGTAATTGTAGCTTCTGATTCCACTTATGTGTCTGTTATGTGACTGACTTCACTCCCACCACACTTTTCTTCTGTGAGCATTGAGTAAAGCCAGTAATCTAGACATTTAATTGCTCAATCTGTAAAGCAGATGAAATTGCATAATTGGTTTTAAGAATTCTTAGCTCAGTGTTGATGCAGATGTCAGAAAAGTGTTCATATTCTGCCACAGAAGTAAAAGTATGTAAAAGAGTTCTTGCATCAGTATCTGAATGCACAGCTCTATGGCTCTTGTTGGGGTCTGATTATTTTTCTTTATTATGGTCAGTAAATTTGATGCTCTCTTTCCTAATCTTGCTTGGCATTTAGCAGGCAGCTTATTCATGTTTAATAGGGTTTGAAGGAGCTGAAATTGGACCACAGGAGGAACACTACTCAAATAGTCTTTTGTAGACTGGCAAAAGAGTTCTTGTTGCACAAACTCCTGCTGCTAGAGAAATAAACTGACTTTTTGTGCATGGAACAGAAGAAAAAAATGCACTTTTCACATTGACTGTTCTAAAATGGCTCCTTGAAGAGCAGTGACTTGTTTAGCTGAAACACTTTTTGTAATAAACACCTTTTATGATAACAAAGTTGCCTGAGAAGCATAACATGTATGTTTAAACCTCAATTTGAGGAGAACCTAAATCAACATCTGCATAATTCAGTGTCTGCAGCTGTGTGTCTGGTGCAGTGTCACACCTGTTAAAGGTTGTAACAGACTGTGAGAGCTGAAGGAGAAGGAAGTGACATCTGAATAGACAGGCTTCATAGTAAAAAAATAAAATAACAAAATCGGTGATTAGAGAATTCTTCTTAAAATGGGAATGAGATCGGGCTAGTGAAACTTCAGCCATCCTTCTGTTACCTGCACTCCCTATCCAGTTAGCAAGGATTTGAACCGTGGGGGGAAAATGCTGGTTTAATTACTTGATTTTTCTCTTCCATGCCGCAGCCATGCCCCCTTCCCCTCGGGTACCCCGGAGCGCACCCCACCCTCCCCACGCAACCGTTGCCATAGCAGCGCCCGCCGCCGCTGCATCCTCTAGATCAACTTTCCCCCTTCGCCGCAAAGCGTTCCGGAGCGGCAGCGGAGAGGATCGGGACGGGACAGCGGGTGTGCGCTGTGGGCTGCCGAGCCGCTGCCATCGCCTTGCCCGGCCTCCGCGGCTGCGGAGCGGCCCCGCCTGTGGGCTCCCCGGGGCGCGGCGGCAGGCAGCTCGGAGCCATATTGCAGAGGGAGCGGAGTGTCCCAGCGCCGGCTGGCGCCTCACCGCTCCTGTCCCCCCACTGCCCTCGGCCGCCGCCGCGCTTTCCTTCTGCTAGATCCCGGCTTCTGGCAGGCGTCGCCCAGGATGCCGATCGCCCACTTACTGGAGCTATGGAAAGGGATAGAGGTGGAGCCCATGGAGACGGAGGTGAGAATGGTGGCTGCGGGGGGCTCGGGTGGACTCAGCGGTGCTACCGGCCCCCTTCTCGTCGAGGGAACTGTCTCGGTGCTGCCCCAGGCCCCGCGAAGTGGAGCGTGATGAGCATCCCTTGCTGCGGGGGGCCCCAAGCTCTGCTCGGAAACCTGTTGCCCCGCACCGGAGCGGGGAGAAGGGTGTCCGGTGCGGCTTCCCTCTGCCCGCTTCTCCACTGAGCTTCTATCGGAGCGTACTCTGGGGATGTGGGGCGGCTGCACGGGAATGAAGGTGTAAAACCGATGGAAACAGGCAGCGCAGGCTGAATAACACTTCAGCTCACTTGCAAGTTAAGGCTAGGATAGGTCCGTGGTCCTCACTTCTGCCTTGTCTTGTGAGCTGCCTAGTGTTTGTTTTAGCATCAGCGCAAAATTCAAGCCAGACTCTTGCCCGTTACCTATAAGCACAAGATTGTGTTTCCACTATTGTACATGGAAACACAATGCTGTGATAATTAGCTGACTGCTGTGTCATATCATGCTCACGATTTGTCTTGTAGAGTTTTCATTATCTGCAATTTAAGATTGCCTTGTGTCAAGAAAGGTATCTGTTTTGTGCAGTAATGGGCAGAGTGGATTCTCGAGTATCTTTGGGGCTCTGGAGTAGTGCAATAAAAACAAAGCATTCCAGGTCTGTTTCCAGCACAGATACAGATTTGCATCTGGCAATAGAAATAGATGAGAAACTTGTGAGGTGGGGGGCTTCTGTTTTAACACTGCCTGTTGCCCTGGCTCTACTAAAGTCAGAGTACTGTAATAGGGTTTTGGGTAGGGGGACAGAGGGGACTGTAACTTAACCAGCCAGGTTACAGAGAGCACAAACCACTTGTCTCAAAAGAGGACTTGCTGAACTGTGGAAAAGGTTTCGTACGGAGTGCTTGTATTTAAACAATACAGCAGAAGTGGTGCTGTAATGTATTATACCAACATAGCTCATTCTGGAGACCCTAGGTTAAGAACAAGTTTCAGGGGGTTACATGATGTAATTCACTCCCAAGTTCTACTTTTTCCACTTTCTGTGAGGCAAGGACTCTGGGTGCTCACAAACAGGTTATATCTGGGAAACAGCATATTGTTCCTGATCTTGTTTAAGAAGTCGACTGACACCTGACTAGGTCACTTTGCCAATTAAAAGACTTGTATAGTTGTACTTATGGTGAACAGTGCTCTTCTACACCCAGGTCTGCCTTATATTGACCACAGTATTCCAAGTCTTGTTCTCTTCCTTCCTCCTTCCCTTCCTCCTAAAATCAATTCGTTTTGTGTTTCCAGCTTGTGGTTTTTTTAATTTCTGCCCAGGCAGAACACACTTCAGTCACTGCCCAGATTTTTTTTTTTTCCTGCCATTAACTCCTGGGAAAACTTCCGTAGATCATAGGGTAAGCTCCTGCATCGAAGCCTAGAGTCCATTGCTTGGGACAGTGGCTTTCTGTTGCCACCTCTTTTGTTGGTAGAGACTATTTAGACCTTTCTTCCAGAAAAAGAAACTATGTGGGTCTCCTTACTAAGTGTAACTGACCCCTTACACTGCTAGTTAATCAGATGTCTGGTTCTGCAGGATTTGGTGGCTTTGTCTGCATTTTCGGCTTTAAAGAATAGCTATGAGCTGCACTGTTCCATCATTCTTTCTGAGATTTTGCTTATGAACAGTTTTGAGGGCTAAGGAGTTACAGGCACAAACTTTTTGCTATTTAGATGAGAACAACAGAGCACATCAAAGATATGCTATAGCTTATGGCCCCTTTAAATCACAATATAATTCCTAAAGTACTGTTTGCTCAAATCCAATGAAGGTACATAGAAATTAAAATTGTCTGTTGTGGGCTATTGTCCATGAAGATCAGTCTTTGCAAATAGCAATGACATTTATTCTTTAATGAGCTGAATGCAGCTTAAACAGTAATGATTGGGCTGATCTGGGGGAGCTGCCACAGGCTCTGAATCTGTGTGGGATAAAATGTTTTCATGGTTGTCTACAAGTTGTTCTTTTTCACAGCTTTTCACAGTTAGTAGACAAGGAGGGAGACAGTTTCTTTCTTTTATGCATATGGACCTCTTTCTCCCCCTCTTAATGCCAAAAAACTCTTTTAAAATAGAGGTATTTATGGGTGCCTGTGCATGACTCAAGTGAATGACTTGCAGATATTAAAGACAGCATTTATAGTAAATCAATCTCTTGATAAGGAAGAGTGCATTGAGAACATGCTCTATGTTATATTTGTATAAAGGAAGATAGGAGCAAAATCCTGCTTGTCACCTGTTGATTCAGGAGGTCATTAATTGTGTCTGACAAGTAAGCAAGAAAACGGGGATAATTGCTGGGTCTCAAATTTCTTTGTGGGTAGGCAGAGTTATTGATCCCTCTCAATAACTCTGAGAATATTTTGCTGAGGAAGTGCTGTGTGATCACTCTCTAGTGGCTCTGCCTTTTTTCAAAGGGTTTGTCATGTCATAGATTTCAGCTGGGTACCCATTAAATGACAATTTTTAAATGGGAATTCAGTGGTTAGAAAATTTTGTCCTATTTATGCATATATTCTATTTCCTCAGCAAGAGATACTGTTTCAGTTCTCTAGTTTGTTCATGAATAATCTTTAGTGCTTCATTCTTATGCAATTTTTATGACAAATTTGGTTTTGACTATTCATCAGCAACTTTAGTAGTGCTAGTGTGCTCTTTTCTCCTATATCTCTTAGCATTTTATGTATCTTGGAGAAAGCATGTTCTCAGGGATTCAAAGGTTAATCTGCCTGTGCTGAGCATGAAGAATTGAACATGCTTCCTACAGCAGTATAAATGTGAAGTGACTTTACTGATTAAAAGGAAACTGACTGTATTTTGTGCTAGAACTTGGCTTAGAATTGTCCTTCTCAGTAACATACTTATGAGTCTTTCTTCCTTTCTGCTTACTAGCCTGTGGTAGAAGATGCTGCTGTGGATGAAGAACCTGTAAAAGAGGTAAATCTGTTTATTCATAGATCACACAAATGTTAAGGAATTACCATAATATAGTCTTCTGCCTTCATGGAAACAAAATGTCTCTAGTGGTACTTTTCCATGTTTCTAGCCTCAGAGATGCAAAACCAGCCCATTTTTGGTCTTTTACTGAAAACTCAAGTGAAAAAAAAACCAGACTTGTTCAACTAGAGCGTAGAGAATTTTATTTTAAAGATATTATCCTTGTGCTCTTTCCAAGATTTATGTTATTTTCTGCAGGGAGGATTTTGTAATAACCTGAAAGAGTAGCTATCATCAAAGCAATGCTTGTGTATTGTGCCTGATGAATTACTTCCAAATACTATTTAATTGAATTCATGCCTGTTTGTCCATCAGCTGGCTGTTCACCCAAAGCAAGACTGAGCCAACTCTTTCCTTCAAGTTAATCTACTTTCGTTTAGTATTGTGGTATTGTGCTATTGTGTTAATGAAAAAAAAATGAAAAAACATCGAACAACCCCTAAACCTACAGAAAAAAAACAAGTCTTGCCTCAAAGTATGTAAATGTCAAATAGAAAAAAAGAGAAGGCGATATGAGGGTACAAAGAAGGTGAGAACAAACCAATATTCATGATTATGATGAGCTTGAGGGCAAGGCTTGGCTGCAAAACTGACTGCTGTTGGTCCCAGCTGTTAGTACAAAATGCTGCTGGCTTGGGTAAACCAAGGTGTGCTTGGAAGCTTGTTAGGTATTTCTCAAAATTAAGAGAACTTAATTCCTTCCCAATTGAAGGGACGTTGCAAAGACACCTAAATAGCGAGAGTTGAACATGCTAAGCTTCCCAGTGTCACTCCCTCCTTTAAATATCAAACTTGCCTTTGTGATGTTTGGTTTCCAGTGCAAAGGTATGCTTTTGTGGCTTTGCTGTGTTGAAGGAATAGTTTTAACTTCCATAATGATAGAAAGGAGGAAAAAATATCATAGTTTTTTGACCTCTGTTGAATGGCTGCACCTTCCAAATGTAACTTTTCCTTTCTCGTATCTTGAGAGTGCTGAATTACTCTTCAAAAAAACTTTGGCTGAAATTAAGTGCAGGTAACTGGGCTCACCACATGATCATTGAGGATATAGCTGGAGATTCAACTTCTGGCTTGCAGAGTTGAGTTTTAGAAGGACTTTTTTTTTTTTTCTTTTTGAGAAGTAAGCCTTAATTTTTTACCTGAATTTAAACCAAGTTAATTTTCATTAGGGATGCATCTTAGAATTGTTAAGTTTTAAATTTGGCAGAAAGAAATTACATGTAATGGCTATCTATATAGAAACCTCAGTCCTGTGTTCTCTCATTTTCTGTGTTTACTGCTGTCAGTATTTCATTTTGCAATTTGATGTCTGTAACTGAGTTTATCTTGTGGTATGTCTATCTACTGCCTCAGCAAGGCAATTGCAGTGTCTGTGTGCTAAGTGGAAGGATACACTTATGTCTGATTGAAAGGCCTGCTACACTTGTGCATTATAAAGCATGTACACAGTGACTGCTAATGATTGACTGAAATAGTACTGTTCAATGTAGAAATACCCTCACCCTTAACTTCTATGTTCCTTCATTACACAGTACTACAGAAAAATAGAATATGAAAAGCTGTGACTATTTTCACCTGTGCTCTGCTGCGGTCATGTTACTTCAGCCTTTTATTGGCTTAGTCTGTAAGCCTGTTCTCTTCCTCTGAAGCTTGCATCTTACTGTAGAGGTACTGTAGGAAAGACTGCACTGTTCTGGTGACTTTCTTACTGATAGCTGTACTATGCCAAAGCTATTTTTTTTCCAGGAAACATTAAAGCATGACTTAAGGGATGAATTAAAATCATGTAATTCAATGGATCACATTTGCTTAAAGGGTGTTCTTGTAAATAACTTGCTTTAGGCTATGTTGGCCTTCTGCTTTTTCTCCCACCCTGTGTGTAATATGGACAAATGAGATGGTGGCAGAATGCATTATGAAGACAGTGCTGCTTATTTTCCTGAGGTCTGATCTTGCTGTTGGACAGCTTCTTTAAATGTCTTGGGAGTGTAAATGAACAGGATTGTTGGATACAGCAAGCGTTTTCTGAGGCACCTCTTGATCCTAGAGTAGTGTGTGTCCTAGGGCTCGGCCCTGGATTTTTCACCTACATTAATCAGGATTGATATCATCAGGCTGTTCTCCTAGAAGGTCCTCTGAAAACTGTGGACCCTGTTTGTCCTGCCACAAAGGCAAGTAGGTTAGCTGATGGGAATTCCCTTAAAAAAACTTCAAACTCCTCCAGGAGTCTGTGCTTAGACTTGTTGGATGCAGTTTTTCCATAAAGTGATTCTTTTTGGCTAACTGGAGTTTTTGATATAGAGAAAGTTTGACCATGTGTGATCATTAGAGGCTCAAACCTTAAAGGTGATGTGCCTTGTGGTCTGGTCTAGGTTAGAGTTAAGCATTGATATTCTATCTAAATCCTCTTTGAAGGTGTAGTTGGCAGCAAAATTCTGTCACATCTTTATAAACTAGTGAGCATATGTGTAATACAGCTTGCAGCACTTTGAAATTACAGCATTCAGAAGTCAGATGGCAACATTGCTTTGAGCTGTTTTACCTTTTCAAGGGAATTTGATGCTGTAATTGAAAACTTGCATGGTTATTTTTTTTTTTTTTTTGGCGAAAGCAGAGGAGAGATGCAGTGGAAGTGCTCATATCCAGCCAGAAGCAGAACTGGATAAATTCTCAAGTTTTTCTCTATGAAAAAGAGCATGGCAAACCTGAAAATGGCAGGACCTATGCTTACTGTTAACTCTCGTGCAAACTTTCCGAAGACACATGTAACTTCTGCTGATACTGTGTACGCTTGTGCAAATGCGAGTAATAAAACTGGAGGGAGTGAAGGTGGTGGATGCCTTGTGTGTAGCCTCATGCATTGCAGGCTCTACCACTGTAGCTTGTCCCTTCAATGGATGATATCACTGAGAAGAGTCTGGCTCTGTCATCATTACTTCCTCCTTTCAGATATTTATACATGTTAATAAGATCCACCCTCCATTCTTTCCTTACCCCCTGCATTGTCTTCTCTAGGGGGAACAGTTCTCCTTCCTCAGACTTCCCTTTCAGGCCACATTGTCTCATCCCTTGATCTTATTTTGTGATGGTCCACCTCCACTGGGTCACTCTGTTATGTTCATATCTTGTGAGCTGGGGAGCCTCAAATAGGATACCACTCCAGATGTCTTGGCACTGCTGAGTAGAAGGATTACCTTCCTTGACCTGCTGGCAATACCTTTTCTAATACACCCCAGGCAACTTTTTTTGCCTGAAAGATCCATTGCTGGCTCATGTTCAACTTGTTCACCAGAACCCCGAGGTCCTTACTTGCAAAGATGACTTCCAGCCGTATGGTCCCTTGCCTGTAGCAATGCATAGGATTTTTCTTCCCTTGGTGCTGGGATCTTGTGTTTCCCTTTGCTGAACTTGAGGATAACCCTGTTGGCCCATTAGCACAACTGCCTGGTGCATCAGCTACTCCCCCTTGTTTTGTAAAAAATCTATGAACTTGCAGAGTGTACTGTCTGCTCATTGAAGTCATTAATGAAGTTGTTAAACAATACTGGGCCTGGTATTGACCTCTGGGATATGCCACAAGTGACTGGCCTCCAGCTGGACTTTGTGCTGATTACAACCCTTCGAAATATGGCAGTTCAGTTTTTTATCTGTTTCATTGCCCACTTATCAATGCTTCATCAATTTGTCTGAGATGATTAGGTAAGGTTTTTGACATTGTCTTCCCTATCAAGATAAAAAACACTCCCTGCCCTGCTCCCATTCACCAAAACAGTCTTCTTTTCATAGAAGGCTGCCAGATTGTTTAAGTACAATTTTCCTCTTAGCTAATCTATGCTGATTAATCCAAATAATTACATTGTCATCAATATGTTTGGGAATTTTCAAGAAGAGATTTTTTTATCACTTTTCCAGGGACTGAGGTAAGGCTTACTGGCTTGCAATTCCCAGGATCCTCCTTGAGGATAGGAACTGTATTTTGTTTTTTTTTCAGCTCTCAAGCAGCTCTCCTAATTTCCATGAGCCTTCAGAATATTGAGGGGCATCACAGGGGACATGAGCCAATTCCCTCAATACTTGTATATTGTATGTCCAGTTTGTGTTCTTTAACCTGACCCTCCCTCACCAAGGACAAGTATTTCTTTCCCACCTGTCTTAGGGGCCTGGGATTCCCAAAGCCTTGGTGTTACCAGCCAAGACCAAGGCAAAAGAGGGCACTGGGTACCTTGGCCTTCTTGGTGTGCTTTGTTGCCATCTCCCCTTCCCCATTCAACAGCAGAACCAAAGGTATTCCTTTTGGTGCTGATATAGCTGTAGCAGTCTCTCTTGCCCTTCATGTCTCTCGGCAGATTCAGCTGCAGATAGACTTTTGTGACATCATTGCTATGTGCTTACAGCCTTTGCATTTTTTCTGGTCACCTCTCTGTAGTTCATCTTTTCATACTTTACTTTCATGTCTGGGTTCTGTGAGGCTCCAGGTTCACCCATGTAGGCCTGATTTCCTGTTGGTAAAGGTGGCCAGATCCTGAGCTTAGATGAAGTGGTCCTTGAAAATTAACCACCTCTCCTGGACCCCTCTTCCTTCCAGGGTAATCCTCTGTGGTATTCACCCAAGCAGGTGCCTGAAGAGGGCAAAGTCTGAACTGCTAAAGTCCAGGGTTGTGACCTTGCTTTTTACTGTGTTCTTTCCTCTCAGGATCTGGAGCTCCTCTTTCTCATAGTAACTGCAACCAAGACTGCTCTTGAACTTCACATTCTTAATTAGTTCTTCCGTGGTTGTAAGGATCAGGTCAAGCAGAAAAGCTTCTTTTACCAGTTCCTCAGTCCCCTGTGTCAGGAAGTGCATTCATCAATTCAGGAATCTCCTGGATTGTTTGTGGACTTCCAGAAGATACCAGGGTGGATAAGCTGGATCCTTTGAGGATCAGGGTATGCTCACATAAGGCCTTCTTCCAGTTGTCAGAAGGCCTTATTACTTCCTGGGCAGGTTGTCTATAGTATGTACCTAACAGCATCGAGGGCACATATGTGTTAAAGCAATGCTGAACTGTCAGTAACAGCCTCTTTTTCAAAGGTGCTAGGGTAGTGTTTAACTACAGAGACAATAGAGAATGTTTCCAGGCTATTTGTTGCAACCATCACCAGGATTATCACAAAACAGCTTAACCAGTGTAGTAGTACTAGAATTGCTGGTATATCACTTCACTTCTCTGACCAAAAAAAGCAGCTAACTTAAGGCAGGTCAGAACTTTCTGGTTTGTCATTCAGAGTTGCTTTTGTTGCAAAATTGGAGAGCTGGTAGTTGGCTTTTTCAGTGTGTGGTGAATGTCCCTCGTGTCTCCTACTTTAATTGATCAAAGGTCTCAATACACCTAGTATGGATTATTAAATCCTTTGTAAAACTAAGTTGTAGATAATTTTTAATAGCAATCAGGACTACATAGCAAAGCAAAAAAAACCATCTACACGCCAGTGCTTAAGCTTGCAGGTCACAGTGTGTATACTGAGGGTCCACAAAACTGAACAATTGCTAATTTCTCTACTGCATCATGTGTTTTGGTTGTCAGGAATAATCACAGAGCACGAGTTTTTCCTGTGGCAGGAAGTTGTTAAAGAAAATGACTGAAATTTCTTAGGTTTTTGGACTCTGTAATGCTTTTGTACATTCATGCACACAAAGCCTGTACCTTGTTATAAATCTTGGGTCATAGGAACAGCCCATCCTTTCAGGGAGAAGCAAATAGGAAGCTCATCATCAAATGAGTGGTATGGCACAAAGTGTAGAGAAGTATGATTGTATAATATGCTGTAAACACTCTTGAGTGGCGAAGCCTAGTTTGGGTTGCTAGATGATGACAGCAGTATGTTTATTTAATATGCTGGTTTTCTTCTTCCTCTATAAAAGCCCCAGACCCTCAGAATTAAGGGACCATGTGTTTAAAGAAATTCAAAGTAATGAAAAATTGTCTTCTTGTCAAGCAGCACATTATCACAGTAAATAAGTGATTGTGAATCCAGATATTATGCTACACACCTATTTAAAACAGAGATGGCCATAAATCTCTCTGGGATGACCTGGTTCTTTCTATAAAAGTAGATACTGAGTAAGCTCCAATTTGGGCCCTAATGTGAAGCAGAAAGTTATGACCTAGCATACGTCTTTACTGAATCACACTGGTGATGTACTTAAGAAATAAACAATGGATATTTCTCTCCTTTCAAGAGTAGTCCTTTGAGATGTTAGGTAGGTAGTGCAAGCTGTTTCATCTTAAATAAATGCTAATTATTTAAAAAATATCAGTACTTGGCTTATATGAAAGATTTGGTAGGTAATAACTTAATAAATTGATTTTTAGATTTTTTTTTTTGGGAATTAATCTACCGTGTATCTCCTAACACTACTTTTCTTTTTTTGCTTTTGAAGTAAATAATTGCAGTTTGCTTTGGAATTAAATGGATGAGGCAACCAATAAAATACTGGCTTCTGTTTAACCTAATCCAAAATAGTGTGTGTGTGCCCTTGATAGAGGTGAAGAGTTATTCCACCATTAACTCTTTGAGGTTAAAACAGAGAGGGGACAGCTGGGGGACGGAATGAAAGAAGTGTCTCTTTTTCCTATTGCACCCCAAAGTTTGTGTTCAGAATCCCAGCTGACAGGACAAGAGCTGTGCTATCTGCTTTGGAAGAGAGTAGTGTTACTTTTGGTTTCTTTACAGATTAACTTCTTGTCACTGTCTTCATCAGCTGAATTGTGACAGACATAGGGGAGACATCAGCATAAAAGAAAAAAAAAATTATACACACACACACATAGATATACATATATATATGTATTTTACTTTGGTCTGTATCCTGCTGTTCCTCCCCATACAATTCATACAGCACGCAGAGACATAGCAAACTTCAAATGTTCTGGGCAAAGTAGTGTGAGGAAAAAGTTGCTACACAAACTGCAGGAATTGAGAAATTTGAATGGGATATCATTAACTTAAAATGTTTCAGCTGTTAAACTCTACTTTCTAGCCATTTTTACTGCAGTCTCTGCTACTGTTTTTGAATCACTCTTACTGCTTTCAGTGTGGTGTTGTGGCTGAGGTACATCAGAGACAAGATAATAGCATTTAAAAATAACTTCTCAAAATGTATTTAGGTCTATTGAGACCCAGATGAAGAAATGATGATGGTTTAGCTAGTAGAGAAGTGACAATTATAATTGGTGGTATATCTTTCCTTACCTAACAGCTGATGCTCATTCCCACTGAAGTGTGACTTACATGTGTTTGCTGCAGTTTTCTTGAGCCTTTATTGAATCAGGACTTTACTGTGGTAGTGGTGTCATCTCTGTTCCTGATACTTCAAGAAGTACTGATGCAGTTGGTTGGTGCAACCAACAGAGTTTAGGAACACTGCATGAGGAGGCGTGTGTGTTGCTGCTGTGGTTTTGATTGCATGTTGGATTTTTTAAGCTTAGTGTTTAGCTATAGAACAAACAACTAACCAGCCAAATTTTTTCCTAATTGGACACTAAAACAGCCACCTCATTTACTGAGGCAGGCACTCAGATACATAACAATATATGTGTTCAGGAGCTTTCATAATAAACTTTGCAGACTGCGTTGTACCAGCCACTGCTGAGCAAATGTCATGCTGAATGGGGAAAAGAGCTTCTGAAGAAGTGTATACAAGATGTAAAGCACTTCACAGAATTAGGCTGCTTGATTTTGAGCAAGGTTTATTACTTAAGGCAAATGAAAGTTCATCTGGGGAAAACTGTTCCCGCATGAAAAATGAACTTGTTCCATAATGGCAGTTGGTGCCCAGGAAAGCTTGCTGGCTATGAACAAAATGTGTCATCAGGAGAGATGAGTCATTTGGCAGTCCCTAGAGTCAAAGATAAATTGTTTCTATGATAAGTATAGCGTCTCCTAGAGAGCTGTATTATTTAAGTGGAAAGAAACTGCAATTTGCATGTAGCTGGTTACAACTCTAGGGTGCAAAAATCCATTTTCCTTACTACAATGAGCTGAAAGTGTCATTGTCTTCCCTTTTTTTCCCCTAGCTTATTCTAGTTTTCTTGCTTGCACTATGCTTTATTATCTCAAGAACTTAGTGGTTTTTATTGAAGTAAGAATTTGTCCTTAGAATCCTCTTTTCTCCTTTCCTGCTTCTTCAAGTTTTATAAGTAACTCTCCAAATAAAGAGTTATATGACAAAAGCAAGTCAAGCACTGCTGCTGTTCTGGAAGAAAAAGTCATTTACTGATTTTTTTCAAAGCTTTGAGAAAAATAGGAAGGTAGCTCTACCATCTGTGACTAAAAATTAAATTTGAAATGGGTATGGTTAGACACAAGAAAGTTATCATGTAGTCATTGTAGATATCAGGAATTAAGCTTCTGTTTCTATGTACTTACATGTTTCAGGGTGCGATTTATTTTGTCCAAAGACATGACTAGATTTTCCTGTTGACTAGCAAGGGAGCTTTGGGTAATAAATTAATCCTGCTGCATTTGAACAAAAGAGTCAAATGCAGGACTTCTGCATATTTGTAAGATGTCTAATCAGTATGTGTGCTTGTTTATTACACTCGGAGTTTCCCAAAATTATACTAAAACCTACAATGGTGTGGGAAATTCTAGTGTGGGTTGTTTTTGTTTGTGTTTTTTTTTTTTTGTTGCTGCTCTAAATATGCTTTTATTGAAATAGCTAAGGAGGAAGGCCAGTTGTATCCTCTTAAGCACCTGGATGTTTAAAAATTAGTATATGTTTTGTCTCATTTGGCCAGTTTTTATGACAGGTAGGTAAGAACTTCATGTTGCATAAATGCCTCTGTGGAAGTGAGAGGGTTGCATCAACACCAGAGAAGTGTGGGACTGAATATAAAGATATGATGTCTATGGTTGCAGGTGGGTGTTTGTACTGTATTACCTAGTAAAGCTAACTAAGTTCCTGGTGTTGAAATCTTTGATTCAGCATCTATGTAAATTTCTTATATATCTATGTTCCTCGAAGTATAGGTATCATGATCAAATGGCCTTGTTGTAATTATATCGACTTAAAACCTTAAGTCTTATAAACATTTTTAGTCTGGATGTGAGCGAATGGCTTAATAAACTACAAAGTCTGACCCTGTGTAGACCTCTCATTGAAAATATAGGCTTGGATTTCCTGATCACTATTATTTCTGTATTTTGTAACTGTTTTTTCCCCTCTAATTGCTGTGTTTGTGTGAAGTCAGTAATTATTGATTACCAACTTTTAGCCTGGTCTAGGATTTCTTCTTTGTTACTAAACTTCAAAACAGGGAAGGAAAGCATAGCCTGTCCTAATTAGTGATTATGTGTATGATGGATGATTGAAGTACAGTGTATCCCTCTTATTAATGTAATATTTGTGATGCCCTGAGTTGTAAGTGTGGCATTTAAGCATATTTATTCATGTTTAGGCACTTGAATAGCCTGATCCTTTTGTACACTGTGAGCAACCACAGCTCTCGCCTTCAGTAATGAGTGAATTTATTTAGAACGTTTTACCTTCTTAGTATAGTTCTCAATTTTCAGCTGAGGTGAGAAGGTAATCCTGACATATTTAGTAATACCTCTTATGGAAGAGACAGAACAGTAAACAATATAGTAATCTGTCAGCATTATTTACAAACTGTTATGCATGAACCTGTTATTTCAGTGGATTGCTTCCTGGTATGTGCTAGTAAACATGTATGTCTAAATCTTCTTTATTTTCCTATAATTTTTTTTCATTAGGATAAACAGTCTTGAGAGACTTGTACAGTATATATTACAGCAGCTTTTAACACAATTTGCTTTATTAATCTAGTCTTAAGGAGGCTAAAGGTTGTGAGTCACCCCTCCTATAAAGGGAGCTGATGCAAAGGGATTAAACTGCAAAAGTAATGTCTTGGTTATGTTAGTGAGCCTTCTCTGAGAGTCTATCTAAAAACTGGCTTACACAGAAGTATCTGTGAATTTCCACATCTCATAGTGTGACTGAGGGCTGTGTTACAGATTATAGCCCTGGTAGTTAAAGGTGCAGAGCACCATGCTTGAAATCCTGCAGCTCCAGTCTTGAAAGGTACTCTGAGCACTTAGCTCAGCTGAATAGGGAAGGAATGGTAAGGTGTGTGCGTCTGTCTTCATATGCACTTACTTATGCATTTAGCTAAAAAAGATTAAAAGCTTGGTCTCTTCATCTCATTTCAAGTCACTCTGGGAGGCTCCTTAAGAAGGCTCCCTGTTACTCTGCTGGGGAGAGTAAGAGGAGAAGGCGGACAAACTGCTGTTCCTAAAATCAAGGCTATACCGAAGTGATGCTTATAACTGAAGTATTCCTGACTGAACCTGATACAACAGATCTCTGGGGTGAGGTCTGTATAAAGCCTGTCCTGCAGAGAAGCGAGTTGTGGAGGTGGGGATGATGGAGCCTATCCAGATGGAAGTTTTTTCTAGAGCAGCTTTCTTTAGTCTATCTTGCTTGTCAGCATGCAGTACGATCCAGAAGTAGCCTCAGTTCCTTGGTCCTGTGGGTGCCAAGGTCAGAGTTCCATCCCAGAAGGGCTATGTGCTAGGTGCCTTCTGTGTGCCTGGGGGATCCTTCTCAAGCAAGTTCTCCACAGATGCTTAAATAATCTCTTAGTGTTAGTCTTCTCCAAGTATTTAATTTCTATGTCAAACTTGAATATTTAGGCCTGATATGTATAATGCTGTTAACTTCTAGTGGAAAAGTGAAGGGTTGTTGTAGACTTGCACTAGCTGCACAGAGTTCATCTGACCTAGAGAATGGAGTCAGGAGATCTGTAAGGGCAGGAGAATGTGGTATGTCTGGGTCTACTTCTATGTCTAATTGCTTTATTCTCTTGAATTACCTGGTGTCAGTCTTCTTAGCCTTTCATATGGTTTTATCATACTTGTGGGGGAACATGACCCTGAAACTTCACAGCATGCCTCTGGTTTTGCAGGGAGAGATTACTACTTCTGGAAATAGCCATGAGAAGCAGTCTTGTTGCGGACACTGACACATTTCTGTGGCTGACAGTCTTGAGTGCATGGGAGATTAACAGATAGGGGTCTGACTAGTTTGTCAGTTTGCAGTGTGTAGTTGTTCTTCTGTAAACAAAACTTCCTTTAAACATCTGAATCCAACAGATAAGCAATAAAAGCATGATGCCAAATGAATATGACTTGATATCCAGGCCTGTTGCATTTCTTGTGCAAGATCTTACTGTGGATGTAAAGGTGAATGAAAAGGTGTGACAAGATGACAGCCTTTCTCTTATTTACTGTTTTGAATCATGCTTGGTTTAGGGTTGTGTGAAGACTTTTACTATGTGATAACTAAGTGCTGATAGCTCTAGGGAAGAGTTGTGTGTCATTCAGATTTGTAGAATGGGAATGGTTGAAGGACTAATCCCTTCTACAGAGCACAGGTGTGGCCACCTGAAGCTTGAAATGCTAGTGGGATGGGTTTTGAAAGTTGTCCTAGTGTCTGCCACACGTCTCTTGAGCCCCATATTTGATGCTGATGGCCTTTGACTAAGGGAAGACAGCAACTGTATCTGCCAGGATGTTTCATAATGGCTTCAGGCTGACAAAGGAAGCAACTGTAAGAATGCCAGTGAAAGACCTAATCCACTTCTGTAGCAGGGACATCTATTCTTCTGTTGTCTTTGTTCTGTTGGATGTATGCCCTCACTTGTAGAGCTTTGTGCTGATTGAAATGACAAAAGTGATAAATCCTGATTCTTTAGGTGAAGGTTGTGTTTGTGGTGTGTTTTAAGAAGTCTTTACTCTGAAGGTTGTTATCCAGTAACTAAAAAGCCTGCTGGTCTCTGGAGTAAACAGA